>NC_072398.2:165684642-166002500 GCF_028858775.2 Pan troglodytes | reverse complement strand
ATGGAAAAAGCATATCCTCAAATTCATATGTGATTGTGGCCAGGCGCATTGGTTCACACCAAAATCCCAGCACTTTGGGAGGCCAAGGCGGGCATATCCCCTGAGGTCAGGAGTTCGAGATCAGCCTGGCCAACGTCGTGAAAGCCCGCCTCTACTAAAAATACAAGAATTAGCTGGACGTGGTGGCTCACGTCTGTAGTCCAAGCTACTCAGGAGGCTGAGGCACAAGAATCACTTGAACCCGGGAGGTGGAGCTTGCAGTGAGCTGAGATCATGCAACCGCACTCCAGCCTGGGCAACAGAGTGAGAGTCGGTCTCAAAAAATAAAAAATAAAAAATTCATATGGGATTGCAAGGGACCTGAAATAGCCAAAACAATCTTGAAAAAAAAGTCAAGGCTGGAGGACTCACACTTCTGATTTCAAAATGGTTCAAGAAACACCTCCCTAAATGGTTCAAGAAACAAAGGTGTGGCATCCCAACTTCCTGAAGCTAACTGTTCCCCAAGTGTCAGGCCACAAAGACTGAGTCTCCTTAAAAGATTTAGGCCAAGCGCGGTGGCTCACGCCTGTAATCCCAGCACGTTGGGAGGCCGAGGCGGGCGGATCATGAGATCAGGAGATCGAGACCATCCTGGCTAACATGGTGAAACCCCATCTCTACCAAAAATACAAAAAATTGGCCCACCATGGTGGCAGGCGCCTGTAGTCCCAGCTACTCGGGAGGCTGAGGCAGGAGAATGGCAGGAATCCAGGAGGTGGAGCTTGCAGTGAGCCAAGATTGCACCACTGCACTCCAGCCTGGGCGACAGAGCGAGATTCCGAGATTCTGTCTCAAAAAAAAAAAAAAAAAAAAGATTTAGTCCAGCCCTTATGAGCTTATCCTCTAATGTCCCCTGTACTTATATTCCTTCTTGGTGTTTTTCTTAAGTTTGGGAAAATGTTTGATTAACTAGTTGGCCTTTTCACAATTATCCTGAAGCTTAAAGGTATTATTTGTGGACCAGGACTTTCTTGTTGAAGTGAGAATGCAGAACATAATCTCTTCTCCTTGTACTACTCTACAGACCTGCCCACACATCAAGGGAAAAGGGAACGCTCAT
Source organism: Pan troglodytes (assembly GCF_028858775.2). NCBI lineage: Eukaryota > Metazoa > Chordata > Mammalia > Primates > Hominidae > Pan > Pan troglodytes. The sequence continues at coordinate 166,001,398 of NC_072398.2, read as the reverse complement.
TGTTCTTTTGTTTTGGGAGACTGGACACAATGTTGCATACATGTTTTAAAGTCGACTTTTAAAATTTACTTTATAAAACCGTGTATGGTAGTGGTTAAGAGTTGGGGCACTGGTGTCCTATATTCATTCTTGGCTCTGTCCTCTCCTGTGTGCCATGGACGTCTCTCCCCTTCTCTGGGTATTGATTTTCCCTGCTGTAGAGAGGATAACACCTACCTCAGAGGATTATATGAATGAGAGAAGGTATGAGAAGTACCAGTACAGTGCCCTACACAGTGTAGGTGCTCAAGAAAGTTAGCCTGTTAGTTACCTAACTTATTATAGAACATCCATGAACCGCCAAAGGTCTTCTCCATGAAATTTTGTCCAGTGAACAGTCCATGATGATTTCTCTTTTGTCTACAGTCCTGTAATCCTTGATGAAAATACAACTTATGCTTTAGCCATTTTATTTTTATTTTTATTTTTATTTATTTATGTATTTATTTATTTTGAGAGAAGTCTGGCTCTGTCGCCCAGGCTAGAGTGCAGTGGTGTGATCTCGGTTCACTGCAATCTCTGCCTCCCAGGTTCAAGCGATTCTCCTGCCTCAGCCTCCCAAGTAGCTGGGATTACAGGCGCCCACCATCACGCCCGGCTAATTTTTGTATTTTTCAGTAGAGATGGGGTTTCGCCATGTTGGCCAGGCTGGTCTTGAACTCCTGGCCTCAGGTGATCCACCCACTTTGGCCTCCCAAAGTGCTGGGATTACAGGCATGTGCCACCGCACCTGGCACTTTATTTTTTTGAGACAAGGTCTCTCTCTGGTGCCCAGACTGGAGTGCAGTGGTGTAATCACAGTTTACTACAGCCTCAGCCTCCTAGGCTCAGGTGATCCTCCCACCTCAGCCTTCTGAGTAGCTGAGACTAGAGACACACACCACCACGCCCATCTAATTTTTGTATTTTTTGTAGAGACAGGTTTTGGCCATGTTGCCCAGGCTGGTCTCAAACTCTTGGGCTCAAGTAATCTGCCTTCCTTGGCCTTCCAAAGTGCTGGGATTGCAGTCATAAGCCACTGCACCTGATCTGTAGCCATTTTATATTGTACACAAACTTTCATCAAATAAACATTAAGTCATTTGAGAGTAGTGGCAATGTTGTGCACTGTTGCAGCCCCCAGCGCCTGATGCAGCCACACATGTAATGAGCCCTGAAGGAACATATCTTAGTTTTATGTGGCTGTAAACAAAATACCTGAGACTGGATAATTTACAAAGAACAGAGATTTATTTCATACAGTTCTGGAGGCTGGGATGTCAGTGTCGAGGGCTCTTCTGCTGCATCTTACCATGACAGAAAGTGGAAGGGCAAGACAGCATGCATAAGAGATGAAAAGCACAGTCTCAGCCCTTTTACAGTCAGTATTAATCTATTCTCGAGGGCGGAGCTCTCTTGACCCAAACACCTCTGATTAGGCTCCATTTCCCAACACTGCCGCATTCAGGATTACATTTTCAACACATGCTTTTTTGGGGCACACATTCAAACCGCAACAGAACACATTTTAATTGAATGGCCGAGAAGTGATTTGGAGCCCAGGATAAAGCACTGGATTTGTCATTAAAAGATTGAAGTTCTAGCCTTGGTTTTCATATGGGTGGGCTTTGTGACACTGGACAAGAAACTTCAAGGCAACTCTCATAATCAGTCTCTAAATTAGGATAATAGGGCTGCCCTACCCACTTTCAGGAAGAATTACAGTAAGACGTGACACCATACATGTGAAAGTATTTGGTAATTCCTAAACTGCAAAAAAAAAAAAAAAAAAAAAAAAAAAAAAAAAAAAAAAAAAAACCTACCCAGAATCCAGCAGGATTGTACCTTGAATCTATATAAGCAACCAAATTCTCCTCGTGTTGTCTTTATTTTAGGCTGTTGATAAATGTTCCATAATTCTGGTGCTATAAAAAGGCAGAATAAAGGAAGATAAAACCTGTTGGCTGCTAATCATTTACAATCAGATCATTGACTCAACCAATTAACCAATTACACTTAAAGTTAAAGCCCATTTGCAACCTACTGCCAGGATTAGGAGATTGATAGATTTTTAGCACAAAGGCTTATGCTCAAAACTCCCATTAGCAGTAATGGGAACTATGCCCATTAGGCCCATCGAGAGATGAGAGTTGAATGCGATCTATAATCTATCTTGCTTAATGTCATCAGTTTCCCTGTAGCCCCTTCAAACAATCAGACGCCACTGAAATGCCCTAAATGGAACTAATAGCATTGAATTAGGAGAATATTAACAGTCTATTTCAGTGAGGCTTTCCAACACAATAAGCCTGTAGGTATTTCAAAATCTTGACATGCCTGTGCACGTTTTTTGTTTGTTTGTTTACTTAAGGAGGAAGGTAATCCTTTAATAATGCGAAAATACTGAAAGAGGATAATTTACATGACTGTATCAGACAAACTATTTCCCCTAATACTTGAGCTTTTTGTTATATAAAAAGTGATCAGTTGAGCCTTATACAGATTACAAAATCATTCACATTGCCTTCAGTTTATAAGAAATGAAGAAACCAAAAGAAAAATGATATTGGCCTTTTGTTTTGTTTTGTTTTTGAAACAGGGGTCTCTCTCTGTCACTCAGGCTGGAGTGCAGTGGCATGATCATGGCTCACTGCAGCCTCAACCTCCCTACTCTCAGGTGATCCTCCCACCTCAGCCTCCTGAGTAGCCGGGACTACAGCTGTGCGCCACCCCACCCAGCTAATTTTTATATTTTTTGTGGAGATGAGGTTTTGCCATATTGTCTAGGCTGGCCTTGAACTCCTTGGCTCAGGCAATCCACCCACCCATTTCGGCCATTGAAAGTGCTGGGATTATAGGCCTGAGCCACTGCGCCTGGCTGACATTGGGCTCTTTTTTTTTCTTTCCTTCAAAATAATCATGGAAGATACTCTTTAGACAGTCACAAAACATAATGCTTGGTTAAAATTTTCCCAACCACATAAGCACAAAATATAATTTCTCCCTTATTCTTACCCCACATGCATTATCAACTCCTATCACATCATCTTTTAAATACTTGATATCTGCCCTTTTCCTTCTAGTGCCATCATGCCCACCCTAGTTAAGGCTCCTTTAAAGCAGACTCAGACTGAGCCAATGACTTTCTAGTTGCTCTTCTTTAAATCTCTTGACACTTCAATCCAGTGTGCACATTCTGTAATGCATAGAATGTAAAATTTTTGAGAGCAGGAACTATGTCCTATATTTCCCCATATTATAGATACAGTGATATTTCCCGAATTAAAAATGTAGACACATAATCTGATAATTACATTTGTAGAGAAAAAGAAACAAATCTAAAATTGGACTTTTCCTTCCACATTTGTGGTTATTGTATCTAACAGATGCATTCTAACAAAATGCATTCTGCATCATATAAATACAATACACATGGGTTGATTGGTGGGTTAATTGCTTAGTCTGTTTAGAAGAGAGATTGTAAACTTATACAGATCAAATATGACCTGCGGTGATTTTTTCCCAGCACATTAAAACATTTTTTAAACTGTTTGCCAACACTTAAAAATTGCTGATTTCACATAAAAATCAGGCTACACTTGAGAAATCTGAAGAACACCGGATTTTTAGACATCAGCTCAAGCTGAAGCTCGCCTAAGACAGGAAAATCTAACAAAGCTGCAAACCCCAAAGGGGCTGCACTTCCAGTGCAATGATGAACAGGAAAGAAACCTGCTGCACAGAAGGGAGCAAGGAAACTTGCCCATCTGTACCTTGGCATTTGGTAGAGGAAATATGTATATTTCCTCTTTCAATAATTTATATCCACAGTTGATACTCTCATACACATGGGTTTGCAGGTCAAGTCACCCACTTACATAGTTAAAAACAAAAACAAACAAAAAATCAAGGAGAGAGATTAATTTGGTCCTGAGTAAGTAGTTAACCCCAGGCAACTAGTAAAAGTAAACACAAATAATCTCTGAATGAAGGTAACGTCAATCTATGCCTCAAGTAATTTCTACGGATAAAATCCAAGGAATATAAACCCAGAGTCAAAATCCACAAAACATAAAAGTAAACGACACAATGGGTAAAAACTAGAAGGAGGAGATGGTAAAAATCATACATGCAGTCTTCAAATGTAGAATGACAAGACATAGAATATAAAATAAGAATGTTTAATATTAACTCACATGACAAATATTATTTGAATACCTTCTATTTGCCAGGTATTGTTCTAAGCCTTAAGGATAAAGTGGCTAACAAAATAAACACCCTTGCTTTAAAGAAGTTTACATTTTAAGAAGGGGTGACAAATTACTTAATAAAAGATGTAGGATGGTAGGTGGTTAAAAAAAATCTAGAAGAGAGATACAGAGTATTATAATATAGGATATTTCACTGTCCTTAGAGCCACACAGGGATTAGCTTTGGGTATGAGAGATAACCTAGGGGTCCTGGACTTTTTGTGTGACTGACATAAACAAGGACAACGGCATGATGGGTTTATAATGGTTGCAGAGAATGGTGGTATGAGTGTGGGAGTGTGGGGCTGTTGGGGACTGTTGTGGGGAGGAGTCTCTTCTCCAGAACATATAGAGTCCTGGGCCTCCCTCTTCATTCTTGACAATGCTTATGTGAAGGATAGAGAAGGAATGTTCTTCTCCAAGGCACAGGTTACCCCAGGGATCCCTCTTGTTTCCTGCTGATGGAAGCCCAGAGCCACGAGACGAGACAGCCTCTCATCTTATCTTTAAAACTTTTGTTTCAAGAAATAAAAGCCTGTAAATATGGTGAAGAAACAAATGACTACACAAACTTTTCCAAACAGATCTGAAATAGAACTTCTAGAAATAGAACAAAAAGATAGAAATTAAAAAGTCAAACAAGCTAAAAAGAAGATTGGATACAGCTGGAGAAAAAACTCATGAACTGGAAGTCAGATCCTAAAAAACTGTCCTAAATGCAGTCCAAAGAGTATGAAGAGATGCAAAATATGAAAGAGAGATTACAAGACTTGGATTATATATTAGAATGTCTAATACACATGTAATCACAATTCTCCAAAGAGACAGAGAAAATGAGGGAGAGGAAATAGTAAAAGAGATAACAGCTGGGAATTTCCAAGCATTGTTGAAAGTAATTACTATACTTACATGGTCACAGCAGGCATTTGAGTTTTTAACCCTTTGTACAAGTTTTTCTTAAGCTACCGTCCAGAAAAATGTCTTTCATTGAGTACTACTTTATAGTTTACAAAGGGCTTTCACATACTAAAATCTATGTAACATGTTTTTAGACTCATTGAAAGTCTTGGATTTGTTTTCCTATTACAACAGGAAACTGAAGTAATCTCTGGCTGTAAGATTAGTATTAAAGCCATTCTCTTTTAAGTGGAAAAAGAGAAGAGGATGTTGATATGGTTTGGCTGTGTCCCCACCCAAATATCATCTTGAATTCCCACATGTCATGGGAGGAACCCAGTGATAATTAAATCATGAGGGCGGGTCTTTTCCATGCTATTCTTGTGATAGTGAATAAGTCTCAGGAGATCTGATGGTTTTAAAAATGGGAGTTTCCCTGCACAAGCTCTCTCTTTGCCTGCTGCCATCCATGTAAGATGTGACTTGTTCCTCCTTGCCTTCCACCATGATTGTGAGGCCTCCCCAGCCATGTGGAACTTTGAGACCAACTAAAACTTCTTCCTTTTGTAAATTGCCCAGTTTCAGGTATGTCTTTATCAGCCACGTGAAAATGGACTAATACAGATGTTTAGGACCAAACTTAACTAACAATAACTACAGCACTTAAGTATGATGAACATGGTAGTAAATTTGATTCATTTTTCTGCAGTTTTCATTTCAATACTCATTTGGGATATTTCCCTTGTAAATCTTCCTATCTTTTGTTTTCTCTCCTCAGGAATGATTTTTGGGGTCCACAGAAGACAGTGCCCTTCACTGGGTTAAGTGATGAGATCTAATTTCATCATGACCTTGAAGGCTCCATAAATCACTTTCTCCTGTTGCTATGTGAACAAAGTCCAAACCTTCTCAGCATGACATAATAGGTTGTTTCTTTGCCATATGTCACTGCCCTCCTTCTCAGCTCTACTCTCAGTGCAAGCACATAAGATAACTCACTGTGTTCATTTATTTGAACACATACCCGGGCACCTTGTTTCTGTATAGGACATTCCCCTTGGCTCTCTCTTTGCCTTTCTCATCCTTCCTCAGTACTCCCCATTAACTTCCTCTCACTTCTCAATCTGTTGGTCTCAAGAAAGTCAGGCTGGGTGCAAAGGCTCATGGCTGTAATCCTAGCACTTTAGGAGGCCAAAGTGGGAGGATTGCTTGAGCCCAGGAGCTCAAGACCAGCCTGGGCAACATAGGGAGACTCCGTCTCTACAATAGAAAAAATTAACTGGGTGTGGTGGCACATGCCTGTGGTCCCAGCTTCTTGGGAGGCTGAAGCAGGAGGATCACTTAAGCCAGGGAGGTCAAGGCTGCAGTGAGCCATGATCACACCATTGCACTCCAGCCTGGGCAACAGAGTGAGACCCTCTCTTTTAAAAAAAAAAAAAAAAAAAAAAAAGTCTACTGGTTCTTCAGGATCCTCCCCAAACTGGGTGGGCACCTGGCTGCCCAAAGCTTTCTCTAACAGTATCTACGGCACCTTGAACTACAGTGTATTTTTTTCAGGTCTGTGCTATAATGTATCCATCTCTATATTCTGGCATGTCTGGCATGTGATGGGCACTCAAGCAATTTTTGGTAAATAAACATTATAGAAAGTCTGGGAAAATACTGGGGGTTGGGGGAGAGAATCATAAGTTTTTTTTTTTTTTTAAGATGGAGTCTCACTCTGTCAACAGGCTGGAGTGCAGTGGCACGATCTTGGGTCACTGCAACCTCTGACTCCCTGGTTCAAGCGATTCTCCTCCCTCAGCCTCCCGAGTAGCTGGGATTACAGGCATGTGTCACCATGCCCAGCTAATTTTGTATTTTTAGTAGAGACGGGTTTTACCATGTTGGGCAGGATGGTCTTGATCTCCTGACCTCATGATCCGCCCGCTTTGGCCATCGTAAGTCTTAAAAGATCATTGTAGGGCAATCCTTATTCCTGAACCCAGCAATACCACTTCCAGGAAATCTACCCATGCAAATAATTGAGAATGTGTTCAGGTATAGTTACAGCCGGGCAACATGAGTCCTGCCTGTAATCCCAGATACTTGGGAGGCTGAAGTGGGAGGATCACCTGAGTCCAGGAGGTCAAGGCTGCAGTGAGCCATGATTGTGCCACTGCACTACAGCTTGGGTGAGAGAGACCCCATCTCTTAAAAAAAAAAAAAAATAACTACAAAGCTGCAGACTCCAGTCCTGTTTAAATAGCAATACTTCCGGACACAATTTTTAAGTTATTCAATAGGGCTTTGGTTAAATAAATGTACAATGGAATACGAAGTAGTGATTTAAAAACACGTATGGAAAATATTTTTCCATGATATTTGATTCAAAGGAAAAAGGTGACAAAGCATTGTGTTCGATGTGATTACGTATAATGCTATACATCAGATTGTTAACAGTGGTTTTCTGGGTGGTGGGATTTCCATTTATTTTCTGATTCTGGAAAAAATCTGATTTTTCTGCAATGAATAATAATTATTTTTGTGATTTTTAAAAAGGAGGGTTTTTTTTTGGTGGGGGGGGCGGTTAGATTTTTGTTTTGTTTTGTTTTTGAGATGGGGTCTCACTCTGTGGCCCAGGCTGGAGTGAGGTGGCGCCATGGAAGTTTTTGTTTCTAAAGGGTCCTTTCCTTTGGAGCTCCAACTCTACTAAGAGGCCATTCATATTCCCAACATTCCAGGGTGCCCAAAGGAAAGACCTGGCCAGTTATTTCAGCCTCAATTCACAAAATGGGGCCTTGGAAGGGGAAAAACAGCTGCTCTAGTTGGGCAGTGATTATTAAAACCCCCCCAAAAATGGAGTGGACAATTTCCAAGATCTCATCATGTTAGAAAACTTTCATTCGCCGATTTCACTTTTCAAGTGAATCCTAAAGCCTATTTCCTTAATCTTCATAGTTTTGGACATTCCACAGCCCGACCCACGCGTTTATCTTTCACTGGACTGCAGTGATTCCCCTTGTTACCCAAAGGGGCCCAGCCTCCCCCAGCAGAGGCCTCCTGCGGAGCTGGAGGGGGGGGGGCGGGGGCGGGGGGGGGACCTCTGGGCTGCGTCCCCCTCTCCCTGTGCGCTGGCTGGCGGCGAGTGCAGTGACTGATTTCCTCTGCTCGCCTTCCCGGAGGTCCCCACCCACGCCACTGCCAACGCTCGGAGGAAGTCACGTTCAGGCCCCAGAGCTGGTCTGAATCTTCCAGGAGGAAAAGAGGGGGTGTACGTGTGCGTGTGTGTGTGGTAGTGTGTGTGTTGTATGTCTAAGAGGTAGCAAGTGTGTTTGTGTGTGTGATATGTGTGTTTGAGAGGCAGCAAATGTGTGTGTTGTATGTGTGTTTGAGAGGCAGCAAATGTGTGTGTTGTATGTGTGTTTGAGAGGTAGAAAGTGTGTGTGTGTGGGGGGGGGGGTATGTGTGCCTGAAAGGCAGCAAGTGTGTGTGCGTGTGGTATGTGTGTTTGAGGGGCAGCAAGTGTTTGAGTGTGAGTGTGTGGTATGTATGTTTGAGGGGTAGCAGGAACCCTAGCTTGGTGTCTGTCAGTAACTAGATGGTGATGCAGGTAAGTGATTTTCCCGTTGAGTGGATTAAATTCCTAGTCTGTCAGAGAGGGTGTTGACCTAGAATGACTGCGCAGGTCTCCTGTCCAGTGTTAAGGAGCGTGAGTGCCCTGATGTCCCCAGGAGTGCTGCAAAAAGAGCGAAATGGCATATATCAGGCGTCCCCGAGATGCTGGCATCTATGTTAAAACTATCTTATTTCATCTTCCAACTACTCCTTACAATAGGTGCCCTGATCCCAATACAAGATTGAAAACTGAGGCTCAGAGTCTGCGGAATGCTTTCCAATATGTATGTATACACAAACACACACACGTATATACGTATGTTTGTGTGTATATACGTATGTGTATATATGCACATATATGGGTGTGTATGTATATATTTTACAGCCAATTTGGGCAAATGAGTGAGCCCCAGCCAGAAGCAAGCGCCCCCGCTGCCCCTGGGCAGTGGGCTCGGGACTGCCACGCACCCGTCCTATGTGTTACCTGGTCGCTGCTCACTGGAGTGAAAGCCATTTAGTGGCTGATCCAAGGAAAGTATGAGCTAGTGGCATGTCGAGACAAACCTGGATTTGATTCGCAGCTCTGCCTTCTGTTTGACTACAAGCAAGTAACAAGCTTTTGGAGCCTGTTTCCTCACTTCTAAGTGACGCTAATAATAGTATGTACGTCACAAGGATAGTGACATAAGTGATGACTGTGACCAAACTTGGATCACCAAGCCTGCACCCAGGGAGCGCTCAGTAACGCAGCGCTGAGGAGTAGGCCACCCCGGAGGGCTCCAGGTTTCAGCGCAGGCTTCCGCGGAGCCAGCTGGATGCGTCACCATCCGAAAGTGCGAGCCTGGCCGGCGGCGGCGGAGGCGGGGGCACCGCGCAGTTGGAAGCCCGGGCGCTCTTACCGAAAGCGCGAGCCCGGACTTCCCCGCCGCGATCGATGTGGCCAGTCTGCGCCTGCCGCAGTTCCCGCTCGCACCCCGGCCCCTCGCAGAGTCCCAGGAAAGCGCTGTGGCGGGCGGGCAGTCTCTGCCCCCGGGAGGGGACGCACGCACGCGCTGCTCCTTCCAGGTCCCGGCGGGGAAGCGATGCTTTCTTGGCCCGGGCTTGGGGCCAGCGGGAACCGGGCTGTCCGGCCGCGCCGTCGCGCCTCGCACGGCTTGAGACAACCTAGCTTTTTTTTTTTTTTTTTTTTTTTTTTTAAGAAAAGCATTGGCACCGTAGCAGCCTCCCCCGCTTCTTCCCTACTAGGACGCCCGCCTGACTCGCCCCATTGCACAATTCTTACCGTGGAACAGCCGCGTGACTCGGCGGGAGCCCAAAAGTTTCCCAGGTTTCCTCAGCCTAGAAAAGCGTGGGTGGGTGTCCCGGCGTGGCTCCAGGCGCCCTTTAAGTTGTATTTCTTCGGGTAACTGGGTTGCCCTTTAAAATGTGGAGATTGTCCTTCAGAAAGAAATAAAATCTCACGAACTCGCTGGCCCGCCAGGTCTAGGTTGGCGCCGGGTGACTGCAAGGAAACGCGTTTCTTTTCCCATGTACATTTTCAGACGGTAGAAGTGTTTCGATTTGTTTGGGGGAGAAGTCAGGCGCTGGTTTTAAAGGAGGAAGGGGAATGATGCTTAAAAGCAGAGACACGATTTGGAGCTGTCCAAGAATCATAGTGTTTATTAACAATGATTGTGCTTAGTAGACACTGCGAAAATATCGAACGAATGAGTATTTGGAGGAGGGATTTAAATGGGTGTCTATAGGCCAACGCTTTCATTCTGCTGATGAGAAAACCTAGAGGTTAAGTGATTTGCCCAAAGTCACCTAGCTAATTAATATGGAAGGCAGGAATGGAATCTGTCTCGTTTTGACTCCAAATTCTTGTTATGAGATGGGTGCGTTTTCCCCTCTTTATGAAAAAAAAAATGCCTTCTGTAGTAATCTCTGTAAAGCCTTACTCCACTCCCTCTGTCTACGCATCTAAAGCAAACATACAAAACACAAAAGAAAACAGCAATCCCCAAATGCAATCCATGCACTCAAACAGGCTAAATTTGGCAATGCCAAAACAATATATTAACAAGGCATTTTAGTTCTTATTCCTATAAATAACACTTTTTTGTTTTGTTTTGTTTTTTGAGACGTATTCTCGCTCTGTCGCCCAGGCTGGAGTGCAGCGGCGCGATCTCAGCTCATTGCAACCTCTGCCTCCTGGGATCAACTGACTCTCCTGCCTCAGCCTCCCGAGTAGCTGGGATTACAAGTGTGCACCACCATGCCTGGCTAATTTTTGTATTTTAGTAGATACGGGGTTTCACCATGTTGGCCAGGCTGGTTTCAAACTCCTGACCTCAGGTGATCCACCCGCCTCAGCCTCCCAAAGTGCTGGGATTACAGGCATGAGCCAACCTGCCTAGCCAATAGTACTTTCTTATTCACACAAAGTATGTAAAGAAAAGGAGGAAGAGGAGGAGGAGGAAAAACAGAATAAGCAAAACAGTGCTTCTCCAAGATGATATGGAAAATACCAAGCTCCCACTAACCTTACTTTTTGTAAGTAAGGTGTTTGGTGCTCTGCATAGAAACTGCTGGACTCGTGAGTGACCATCAGGGTTGATCTAAGATTGTCAGTTATTTCACTCAGGCTTTGACTGGATTTGTTGCTCATCTTTCAGAATAGACAGATGCAATCTGTGCAAACACAAGGGACTTCAATGACAATCTTACAAATAGCTAGACAGCTTTTGTCTTTGACGTTTCTAGGCTGACCAACTATACCAAATGTCTGATTTAGGAACCAAAATTGCAAAACAAGTAGATGTGAAGATCAAAGGAATCAAGACTATAAGTAGGGATTATGAGTAAAAATTCTTTTATGTGTTGTCTGTGGTGTTTCCACAATAATAATTACAATGTGGTTATAATAATATAATCCAAGTACAACTTCTTATCCAGGAAGAAGCTGGGACTTCCAGTGATGAGCAGACCAGAAGACCAAATTGTGAAATGTCTCATTTCAGCCAAATACCTTCTGAAATGGAGACAATTCTCATATTTCACTCTGCTATCTTCACTACCCTTTATTTCTGATATCGTGAAAGCGGGGATGTATACTAATGTCTAAAAATTTTTGAAATTCTAGGAGGCTAAATAGAATCTGCTAATTTTAGTTTGATAATCCACAATATTCCTGAAATCAAAGCATCATCTCCTATATTTTTCCCATACTGTGATTTCTAGTTTGTCATTATACCAGGCTACTGAATCTGAACTCAAGAAACAAACAAACAAACAAAAAGCATTTTTTCAAACGAAAACTGTAAGACCAGCCTGGCCAACATGATGAAGCCCCATCTCTACTAAAAATACAAAAATTAGCAGGGCATGGTGGCACGCACCTGTAATCCCAGCTACTGGGGAGGCTGAGGCAGAAGAATCACTTGAACCCAGGAGGTGGAGGTTGCAGTAAGCCAAGGTCACGCCATTGCTCTCTAGCTTGGGCAACAAGAGCAAAACGCCATCTCAAAAAAAAAAAAGTGAATTTTCTGTGGTTATTAGAGGCTGGGAAGGGTAGTGGGAGGGGAAGATGATGAGAGGTTACATAACAAATACAAATTTACAGCTGGATGAAAGGAATAAGTTCTAGTGTTCTATAGCACTATAGGGTGCATACGGGTAACAATAATTTAATGTATTTTTTTCCAAGAAGCTAGAAGAGAGAATTTTGAATGTTCACAACAGAAATAAATGATATACTTTCAAGGTGATGGATATGCTAATTACCCAGATTTGATCATTGCACATTGTACACATGTACTGAAATATCATTGTATCCAATAAATATGTACTATGTCAACTAGAAATAAGAGGGAAAATCAATTAATTCTTTAAAAATATGTGAGTTATCTCCAATTGACCTATAGATTTGATTGCAATTCCAATTAAAATCCCAGCAGACTTTTTGATGGAACTTGACAACTTAATTATAAAATGTATATGGAAGTGCAAAGGGCCAAAATTAGCCAAGATGGTCTTGCAGAAGAATAAGTTATAATAAGATGATCTTGCAGAAGAATAAGTTGCCATTCCAGATATTAAAATTTTAAAAGTCATAATAATTAAGATAAATATAATTTGTGAACTCTCATGCTCAGACACCAGTCACACCCATTTTAGGACATCTCACAATTAAATGTTTCACTAACCTTGATGTCTACACTAATATAGAAGTAAACAATAAATATGGGCTTTCTAAGCAAGAGAGATTTTATCTCTTCACATAAGTGTGAAGAAATAATATAGAAGTATCTGTTCCTTATAATGGAGAGTTGAGTTTGGTAAACTCAAATTGTATTTGGTAAACTAATTGATGAATCTCTTAAGGTTTTTTGAATTGTTCACTATGTCATAAACTTAGCTTTCCCATCCACACAGACTGAAATATTTTACCAGACAGTATCTGAATTTGAAAATATCTTTAGGTCTAGGTGATTTGCTTCATGGCTTTTCTTTAATTAAAACGGCTTCTATTGTTTCTTCTTTTTTATTTTTTAAAGATGTGGTCTTACTCTTTTGCCCAGGCTGGAGTGCAGTGGTACTCTCATAGCTTACTGTAACCTTGAGCTCCTGGGTTCAAGGGATCATCCTGCCTCAGCCTCCTGAGTAGGTAGGACTACAGGTGCTTGCCACAATGCATGGCTAATTCGTTTATTTTTTGTAGAGATGGGGTCTTGCTGTGTTGTCCAGGCTGATCTTGAACACCTGGCCTCAAATAATCCTCCTGTCTTGGCCTCCCAAAGCACTGGGATTACAGGTATAAACCACCACACCCAGCCCAGTTTCCATTCTTAAAGGGGAACTCATATATCTGATTTCATATTTCCCTTTCTCAAACAGGGGTCTTATTTTGTTGTTTCAGTAGCAGGTACTTACCATATTAGCTGAACCTGTACATTCACTGAATTATGCCTTGTATATAAAATATTTGATCTTCATAATATTTACATTGATTCATCCAGACATTATTAAATAGTAATGCACTCAATTTAATAAGCTAAGTAAGTTTTGTCATCTGCCTTAAAAAGTTCCATCTAAGATGATTAACATTTTTAAAAGGAAAAAAATGTTAATCCTTATCTTATCTACAGTTCCTGTTTGCCCAGTAATGTCAGATAATCATGATTTTGAAACAAAGTGATGAAAATGAGTAGTTTAAGATCCAACTGAGTGGACCTAATAGCCAAGCAAACAAGTTTAGCCTGGGGCTTGGGTGGTCAAGGAAACCTTCACAGATCAAAAGTAACTGGATAAGCGCTTAAAGGAAGACACAATCAGACTCACTTTTATGAATGTAAATAGGACAAAGACAGCTTCAGGAAGCCCAGTATCTGACAGAACCCAAGGCAGGCCTGTAGGTGGGTTCCCGAAAGGAAGAAGATCCAGGTGCCATACCGGAGAAATATCCAGACTTGGTCTCTTCTCTTCTCTCTGTAGGTCTGTCTTATTCTTGTTCTTTGTCAGGCAATTTTGGCTGTGTGTCTGGATCCCATGGATCAGATAACCACCACATCACTCCTGTGGTGACCCGGGTCTGGTCACCTGGAGAGAGGCTGATCCCTACTCTTATTTCTTTCTTTCTTGTTTTTTGTTTTGTTTTGTTTTGTTTTTTGAGATGGAGTTTCACGCTCTTGTTGCCCAGGCTGGAGTGCAATGGTGCAGTCTCAGCTCACGGCAACCTCCACCTCCCACGCTCAAGCAATTCTCTTGCCTCAGCCTCCCAAGTAGCTGGGACTACAGGTGCATGCCACCACGCCCAGCTAATTTTTCTGTATTTTTAGTAGAGACGGGGTTTCTCCATGTTGGTCAGGCTAGTCTCGAACTCCTGACCTCAGGTGATCTGCCCACCTCGGCCTCCTAAAGTGCTGGGATTATAGGTATGTTTTTTTTTTCTTTCTGATACAGCGTTTTGCTCTGTCGTCCAGGCTGAAGTGCAACAGCATGATCTTGGCTCACTGCAACCTCCACCTCCTGGGTTCAAGTGATTTTCCTGCCTCAGCCTCCTGAGTAAGTGGGGCTACAGGTGCACACCACCACACTCAGCTAATTTTTGTATTTTTAGTAGAGACAGGTTTTACCATGTTGTACAGGCTGGTCTCGAACTCCTGACCTCAGGTGATCCGCCTGCCTTGGCCTCCCAAAGTGTTTGGATTACAGGTGTAAGCCACCATGCCTGGCCTCTTATTTCTTATTTCTAAGTTCCCAGGGAATTTAGATTGTGATTAGCACAGCTTGAGTTTGGTGACAACCCCTGATCCAACCAATTGGGATTAGGGTAGAAATCCAGGAAGCCACCCCTATGGGATGGACAGACCACCCAATGATCACCCGCTACGGAAGTGTAGGAGAGAAAAGCCCAGGGGAGCAGGAAAGCAAGGAGAAAAGCCCGGGCAAAAGCCTGAAGGCAGAAATGTGTATGGTGTGTCCTAGTAACATTGAGTAGGGCAATTTGCAGCTTGATACATATGGAATTTATGCAAAAGTACTAAGAGATTAAATTGGAGAAATAGTTTGAGGTCACATTAGAGAAATTCCTGAATGTCAAACTAAAAGGTTTAAATTTTCTATGAACTTCTTTTTTTTTCTTTAAGAGACAGAGTCTCACTGTGTTTCTCAGGGTGGTCTTAAAATCCTGGCCTCAAGTGATCCTCCCACTATGGCCTCCCAAAGTTTGAAATTACAGGCATGAGCCAGCATGCCCCACTGACTTTTCCTTACAGCTGTACAGGTTCATATAATAAGTCCTGCACCCCTTCCCCTTCCCCTTCCCCTTCCCCTTCACCTTCCTCTTCCCCTTTCCCTTCCCCTTCTCCTTCTCTTTCTCCTTCTCCTTCTTTTTTATGACAGGGTCTCACTCAGTTGCCCTGGCTGGAGTACAGTGGCATGATCACAGCTCATTGCAGCCTCAACCTGCCTGGGCTCAAGTAATCCTCCCAACTCAGCCTTTCAAGTAGCTGGGGCTACAGGTGCATGCCACATGCCTGGCTAATTTTTAAATTTTTTGTAGAGACAGGGGTCTCCCTATGTTGCCCAGGCCGGTCTCGAACTCCTGGGCTCAAGCAAACCTGTCTTGGCCTCCAGAAGTGCTGGGATTACAGGCGTGAGCCACTGCACATGGCCCTTGTAACAAGTCTTAATTGAAAATATATTCACAAAGTCTTTGAAGGTTAGGAAATATATTTAAATGCTTATGTTCACTACACAGTTGTTTATAATAAAATGTTAGAAACAACCGGAATGTCCACCGATAGAAGAATGGTTAAAGCATCTATGGTATAGCCATCCTATAGAATTTAATATTAAATTAAATTAAAAGGAATGATGTAAAGCTATAATCACTAAGATGAAAAGATCTGTTAATTACAGAAAAAATCAAGTAGAATGATATGCATAGTTTGATTCCATTTATGTTAAAATATTTCAAAAATGCATAGCTTTTAAATGGGCAGAAACATTTCTAAAAGAACATTCATGAAACTGCTAAAGTGGTTTCCTCTGGGGAAGGAAGTGGAATTGATGAGCAGGTGGGGGTGGAGGTAAAGAGTGACATTTACATTTTATGACATATGTTACATGCTTAAAAAGAAAAGAGTACAAATGTATCATTAAAAATTAAATTACACCGGGAAACTTACTGGAAATGAAAAATAATTAAATTAGGAAGAAAGTTAATTCCATTTTCAATAAGACAGGGAAAAGGACATGTACCTAGTTTCAAAATTAGAATAATAATACTGCCATTTCTGAAGTGGCTTGCAGTTTACAATTAATAACTAACACCTGCTATGATCCAGACACATGTTTAGCCTTTTACATATGCTAACTCATTTAATTCTCACAAAGACCCTATCAGATAAATACTGTTATTCTCCCATCTTACTGATGAGGAAACTGAAGTACAGAGAGGAAGAGTTACTGGCCCATGGTCACATTGCCAGTAAGTGGCAGAGCTGGGATTCTGGCTCTTACATCTCAGGTCTTGATCCCCTTTGCTAAATTACACTTATGCAAAAGCATTTTTGTATTGACTCCTGTGCCCTCAAGTACCTACTGTCCCCCATGTCACATGAGAGAAAACTAGGACCTCTATCTTAGTGTACTGCAATGGATTATTTTCATGTTCATGTACCCACTAGACTTTCGACTCCATCATGCAAGGAATCCCCATTTTGTTGCTGATATATCCTAGTTTTGTACTTTGGCACACAGGAAGTGGGCAATTTTGAATGCTGTGGTGGTTTAAATTGTCCACAAATTTTTTGGCACTCCCTTTAAGAGGTAGAGTCTAATTGCCCTCCCCTTGGGTATGGACTGGATTTAGTGACTCACTTCTAATGGATAGAATAAAGCAAAAGTGACATTGTGTGACTTCAGAGACTAAGACATACAAGGCACTGTGGCTTCCTGTTCTCTCTTGTGCTTGCGCTCTCTCTCGCACGCTCATTCTCTCTCTCTCTCTCCCCCTTCCTCCATCCATCCTCCTGCCCTCAGAACACTTGCTCTGAGGGAAACCGGCTGCCACATCATGCGGAGAGGCCTATGTGTTGAGAAACTGAGGCCTCCAGCCAACAGCCAGCAAGAAACTAAAGCCTCCTGCTAATAGCCACGTGGGTGAGCTTGGAAGTTGATCCTCCAGCCTCAGTCATGCCTTCTGATGACTGCAGCCCAGCTTTCCTCTGGACTGTATCGTCCAGTTAAGCTCCTACCAAATGTATAACCTTTAGAAACTGTAAAATAATAACTGTTCATTGTTGGAAGTCACTAAACATTGTGGCAATTTGTTACATGGCAATAGATAACTAATACAAATATTCTTTATTTAAAAAAATAGGTGGCCAGGCATGGTGGCTTACACCTGTAATCCGAACATTCTGGGAGGCCAAAGCTTGAGGTTGGCAGTTTGAGACCAGCTGGGCAATATAGTGAGACCCTGTCTCTTAAAAAAAAAGTAGTAAATAAACTAGCCAGCCGTGGTGGCATGCCTGTAGTCCTAGCTACTTGGGAGGCTGAGGTGGGAGGAAGCCATTCTCCCACTTCAAGGCCATCCAGCCACTTTGTGGCTGTAGTGAGCTATAATTGCACCACTGCACTCCAACCTGGGTAACAGAGACAGACCCTGTCTCTAAAATAATAATAATAGATATGTTTATATTCACAACTTGAATATTTACGAAACATATTAATGTGCTTTTTTCTTTTTCATTTTCATGTATATGATCTTTTCTTTAGTAGACCAAAAGCATTCATTTGCCTGGGGGCAGTGTGTGGAGGGTGGGATTAGAACTGTCAAAGCAAAAATTTTAAAAGGAAGAGTTAAAAATCAGCTTCTGGCTGGACACGGTGGCTTATGCCTGTAATCTCAGCACTTTGGCAGGCCGAGGCGGGAGGACTGCTTGAGCTCAGGAGTTTGAGACCAGCCTGAGCAACATCATGAGACTTCATCTCTACAAAAAATGGAAAAATAAGCTGGGTGTGGTGGTGCATGCCAATAGTCCCAGCTACTTGGGAGGCTGAGGCAGGAGGATCACTTGAGCCCGGGAGATCGAAGCTGTAGCAGCTTGGGTGGCAGAGCAACACCCTGTCTCAAAAAACAAACAAACAAACAACAAACAACAAAAAACAAAAAACCAGCTTCCGATATCCAAAATAGGACTTTTCATTGAAATAGTTACTTAGAAAGCCAGAAGAAAGGTGAGAAAATATATTTTCCAGATTCCTTTTACTACCACTGACATATCGAAGGTTATACCTGGTAAACTAGATCATAGTTTCTTTTATAGTATAAGGAGACACATTTTTTCACCTGTGATGACTAGACCACTGAGCTTGCTGTCCCAGGATGGAGCAAGGATAGGACATTGAGGAAGTGGAATGTCTGAACCTCTTCCTGTTCTAGTGGATGGCAGGGAGAAGAAGGGGAGTGGAGTTAGGAAAACTAGGTAATGAAAAGTTCTCTTGATCCCAGGAGTAAATCCCAGGGAAGGAAGGTGTTTTAGACTGATTGAAGGCTAAGGCCTGAGGGGCTTCTCTTCTATTTCCCATTTGGGATTCCAGAAGGAAATCGCTAGTTAAGGTGAGTCAGCAGTACAATTGGGTAGGCCCAGAAGAGGAAAGAGAGCAAAATAGAGTAGTCAGGAAAAGAGGGCCCAGTTTGGGCACCTGTTAGCTCCTGTGTGGTGTGAAAGGCACTCAGATGTTCCTGCATCTCTGGTGGAGAACACAGAGCCTGGCTCAGCTGAGAGATAACAGCTCTGTCATGGGGAGGTTGAAGTGACTCCACAGCGAAGTGGAGAGGAAGTTGTTGAACAGAAGCTGTGGCAGAGACTCAAAGAGGCCTATAATGCTGGTAAGAACTATGGTGGCCTGAGTCATCTGAGGTCTGAGGTCTGAGGTCCTGACCAAGTAGAGAAAAAGGACCATCCTAGGAAATACCCCAGCTACTAAGCAAAGATACCAGCAGAAGACCATAAAGAGAACCCGTGAGGCCTTAGTGGACACCAGTCCAGGAGCCAGCCTAGGGCAGCTCACCTCAGTCACCTGACTGTGGAAACTGACAAACTAAGAATGTTAGATTGAAGATAGAGTATCAAATATTAAAATAATTATTAGAAATAAGATTAGAAGTATCAAAGTACTAATAAGACAGTAAGGAATTAGCAGGACAAAATCTAAGCTATACTGAGTACTGAAGCCACTTTTGCCCTGAGGACATTTGCCAATACAGCCAATTTGAGCCTCTATCTCCTAAGAAGGAAAGTACAAAAGAAAATTCACCAAATTAGCTAGGCATGATGGTGTGCACCTGTGGCCCCAGCTACTGGGGAGGCTGAGGCAGGAGAATCACTTGAACCCAGGGGTTCAAGGCTGCACTGAGCCATGTTTGCGCCATACCACTGTACTCCAGCCTGAGTGACACAGTAAGACCCTGTCTCAAAAAACAACAACAACAACAACAAAAAAAAAAAAGGCCAGGCGCGGTGGCTCACACCTGTAATCCCAGCACTTGGGGAGGCCAAGGCAGGCGGATCACGAGGTCAGGAGATCAAGACCATCCTGGCTAACACGGTGAAACCCCGTCTCTACTAAAAATACAAAACCGGTTTAGCTGGGCGTGGTGGCGAGCACCTGTAGTCCTAGCTACTCTGGAGGTTGAGGCAGGAGAATGGCGTGAACCCGGGAGGTGGAACTTGCAGTGAGCCGAGATCGCGCCACTGCACTCCAGCCTGGGTGACAGAGCAACACTCCGTCTCAAAAAAAAAAAAAAAAAAAGGCCGGTGCAGTGGCTCACACCTGTAATCCCAGCACTTTGGGAGGCTGAGGTGGGCAGATCACTTGAAGTCAGGAGTTTGAGACCAGCCTGGCCAACATGGTGAATCCCCATCTCTACTAAAAATATAAAAAATTAGCCGGGCGTGCTGGCATGCACCTGTAATCCCAGCTACTCAGGAGGTTCAGGCAGGAGAATCACATGAATCAGGAGGTGGAGGTTGCGGTCAGCCAAGATCATGCCACTGCACTCCAGCCTGGGCAACAGAGCAAGACTCTGTCTAAAAAAAAAAAAACAAAAACTGAAACAAAAAAAGAAAATCCATCAATGGAACTGGAATTCAAAGGCTACATTTTCCCCAAATTTCTACCCTAAAGGGACTGCTGCTGACCAGTACAATGAGGAAACAATTTCATCTCTGAAAATTTGTAATCACTTGCTGGCATTATTGAAGTTATAACCACAGGGTGGTCCAAAAGAATTCAAGCCACAAATTTCATTTAATTTGGTGCCATATTGATGAAGTCCCTAGGAGGCAAAGGAACAAATACAAATCCATTTTGAGAAGTTACCCTCATCCTGGGCCTCAATGTATTTACACAAATAAGTTTTCAAGGTTAACAAGCAGTACTGGTAAAAAAAAAAAAAGCAACTAAGCATACATAATAAGCACCACGTATGAGAGCTAGAAGAAATGAAAGAGTAGAAACAGAGTCAAAAAGATTTCAGATGCTGGAATTATCAGACACAGATTATAAAATTATGCCTACTATTGTTAAAGAAATAAAAGATGAGCTTGAAAATATCTTCAAGATACTGGAAACTACAAAAAGTGACCAACAAATTTTTAAGAACAATAAAATTAAACTTCTATAAATAAAATTTACCATTACTGAGATTGAGAGCAAAACAAAAACCAGCAGCTTAACAGCATATTAAATACAACTGAAAAGAGAATTAGAGAACAAGAAGGTTGGGTCACAAGATTTTACAGAATGAAGCATAGAAATTTAAAGAAATACAATATATGAAAGAGAAATTAAAATTCATAGAAGATAGAGTGAGAAAGTCTAACATATATTTAATTAGAGCACTAGAAGACCAGAGATTATATGGCAGAAACAGTATTTGAAGAAATACTGGCCTAAACTTTTCCAGAACCTATTAATGAAATTAATTCACATACTCAAGAGGCCAAACAAATCCCAGGAAGAAAGGTGGGCAGGAGAGAAGGAGAAGAAGAAAAAGAACAAAGGAGGGAAGGAAAGGGAAAAAAGAAGGAAAAGGAAAGAAGGTAGAAAGAAAAGAAAGAAAGAGAGAATGGGAGGGAGGGAAAGGAAAGGAAAGAAAGGAGAAAAAGAAAGAAAAATTCCCACTCAAATTCATCAAAATAAAACTAATGAACACCAAAGGAAAAAATTTGAGGTCAGGGAAAGTGTGGAGATCATTATCAAAGGAATGGCAGTGAGATGGACCACTAACTTCTCAGTAGCTGCAATGGAAGCCAAATGACAATACAATAACACACTCCATGGGTTGAAAGAAAATAATCGATAATCTATTATTCTATTCTTTTTTTTTTATTTTGGATATGGAGTCTCTCTCTGTCGCCCAGGCTGGAGTGCGGTGGCGCGACCTTGGCTCACTGCAAGCTCTGCCTCCCGGGTTCACGCCATTCTCCTGCCTCAGCCTCCCGAATAGCTGGCACTACAGGCGCCCGCCACCACGCCTGGCTAATTTTTTTGTACTTTTAGTAGAGACGGGGTTTCACCGTGTTAGCCAGGAAGGTCTCGATCTCCTGACCTCGTGATCCACCCGCCTCGGCCTCCCAAAGTGCTGGGATTACAGGCTTGAGCCACCGCGCCCGGCCCATATTATTCTATTCTTAGTGAAAAAAAAATCTTTCAAGAATGAGGGCATAGTATTAATATGTACATTTCCAAAAACAAGTAGAAACACAGAGACTTTGCTATTATCCAGACCTTTGTACAAAGGAATTCAGAAGGGTGTCATTCTGGAAGAAAGAATGAGATCCTAGATGGATGCTCTGAGGTACAAGAAAGAATGAAGAGTAAAGAGAGTGGTAAATATATGAATAAATCTAAACAATGCAAAATTGTGCATAACACAGCATTAACAATGTCATATGAGATGAAAAAGTAAATAAATACACAAAAATAAAAGCATGCAAATTAAGAAGAGAGTCAATGAGGTTGGTGTTTAGTTTTTGTGGTATTTAGCACAAGAAAAACATTAGTGACTAACTTTTTACTTAATAGGTGATATATACATATAAACATGTTAGGCTAAACTCTAAAAAATAATAAAGACAGAATATAGCCTATAAACAGAGTTAAAAAAAGGAATAAAAATAATACAAAAAAGAAGAGAAAAAGTAGTATATAAAAGTGAAGCAAAGAGAAAGCAAAATGTAAAGTGATAGATTTAAAATATTAGTTACTAATATCAGTTAATTAAAATAAATAAAATGTAAATGGATTAAATACTTCAGTTAAAAGACAAAGCTTCTCGGACTGGAGAAAACTTATAGATATTCAAACAGGTTGAAATTTTAAAACGGAAATAGATCTACCCTGCAAATATAACTCCAAAAGAATTGGCATTTTTATGTTAATAGTACACAAAATAGACTTTAAGCCAAAAATCATTATTGAAAACAATTTGGCAATTCCTCAAAAAGCTAAAAATAGCATTACCATATGGCCCAGTAATGCCACTCCTAAGTATTATATATATATCCCAAAGAATAGAAAGCGGGGACTCAAACAGGTACTTGTATACCAGTGTTCATTGTAGCATTATTTACAATGGTCAAAAGGTGGAAACAACCCAGGTACCAACCAGATGTATGAACGAAATGTGGTATATACATACAATGGAATATTATTCAGACATAAAGAGGAGTGAAGTTCTGATAGATGCCCCATCGTAGATAAACCTTGAAGACATATGCTAAGTGAAATAAGCTAGATGCAAAAGGACAAATATTGTATACACTGACATGAAATATCTCAAATAGGAAAATTCGTAGAAATGTGAAGTAGACGCAAGTTTGTCAGGGGCTGGGGAGAAGGGACCTGGGGAGTTTTTACTTACTAGTTACTGAGTTTCAGTTTGGGGTGATGAAAAAGTTTTCGAAGTAGATAGCGATGGTAGTTGTATAACATTGTGGACCTAAGTAATGCCACTAAATTGCACCCTTAAAAATGGTTTAAATGGGCCGAGCATGGTGGCTTATGCCTGTAATCCTAGCACTTTGGGAGGCCGAGGAGGGCAGATCACTTGAGCACCAGAGTTTGAGACCAGCTTGGGCAACATAGTGAAACCCTGTCTCTACAAAAAATACAAAAATTAGCTGAGCATGATGGCATGCGCCTGTAGTCCCAACTACTCCGGAGGCTGAGGTAGGAGGATCACTTCAACCTAGGAGGTTGACTGCACCACTGCAGTCCAGCCTGGCAACAGAATAGGACCCTGTCTCAAAATAAATAAATAGGCTGGGTGCAGTGGCTCACGCCTGTAATCCCAACACTTTAGGAGGCTGAGGCGGGTGGATCACTTGAGGTCAGGAGTTAGAGACCAGCCTGGCCAAAGTGTGAAACACTGTTTCTACTAAAAATACAAAAATTAGCCGTGCATGGTGGCAGGCACCTGTAATCCCAGCTACCTGGGAGGCTGAGGCAGGAGAATTGCTTGAACCCGAGAGGCGGAGGTTGCAGTGAGCCGAGATCGCGCCACTGCACTCCAGCCTCGGCAACAGAGCAAGACTCCATCTCAAAAAAATAAGTAAATAAATAAAAACTTAAAATGGCAAATTTTACTGTATACATTTTATCAGAATTTTAAAATTACAAAAATAAAGATAATCACTTAACAATACAATTTCAATCACTTAACAATACAAAAATATAAAAATTTTGAATTTATAAGTACCTAGTAGTGCAGCCACAAATTATATAAGAGAAAAATCAGAAGATCCATATGGAGAAATAGACAAATCTACAATTATATGGGAAATTAAAAAATACATCTCTCGATAATTGATAGAACAAGAAAAATCATTAAATAGGCCAGGAGTGGTGGCTCATACCTGTAATCCCAGCACTTTAGGAGGCCTCCGAGGCAGGTGAATCACCTGAGCTCAGGAGTTTGAGACCAGCCTAGCCAACATGGCGAAACCCTGTCTCTACTAAAAATATAAAAATTAGCTGGGCATGGTGGCACAGCCTGTAGTCCCAGCTACTCGGGAGGCTGAGGCATGAGAATTGCTTGAACCCAGGAGGCAGAGGTTGTAGTGAGCTGAAATTGTGCCACTGCACTCCAGCCTGGGCAACAGAGAGAGACTCTGTCTCAAAAAAATAAAAATAAAAATAAATCATTAGAGGATTCAAACAATAATGATTAATAAAACTGATCTAATAGAGATTATCTATATTTCATTCAACAACTGCAGAAAAAAATTCTGAAGTCCACACAGAATATTTCAAAAATGGACTCATACATAGTCATTAAAACAAGCCTCAACAGATATTAAAGGATTAATACAGAGGATGTTTTCTGACCTAAAGTGATCTAACTATAAATCAATAATAAAAAGGTAAACAGAGCATCTCCATGTTTGGAAAATTAAAACCATGCTTCTAAATAACTAATGGGTCAAAGAAGAAATCACAGTGGAAAAAATTTTTAATTGT
Organism: Pan troglodytes; assembly: GCF_028858775.2. Taxonomy (NCBI): domain Eukaryota; kingdom Metazoa; phylum Chordata; class Mammalia; order Primates; family Hominidae; genus Pan; species Pan troglodytes. The sequence goes on along the minus strand of NC_072398.2, from coordinate 165,976,616 downwards.
GAACTCTGCCTTTTTTTTTTTTTTTGACAGATTCTCACTCTTGTCGCCCAGGCTGGAGTTCAGTGGCAGGATCTCACTGCAAGCTCCACCTCCTGGGTTCAAGTGATTCTCCTGCCTCAGCCTCCCAAGTAGCTGGGATTACAGGTGTCTGCCACCAGGCCCAACTAATTTTTGTATTTTTAGTAGAAATGGGGTTTCACCATGTTGGCCGGCGCTGGTCTCGAACTCCTGATCTCGGGTGATCCTCCCGCCTCAGCCTCCCAAAGTGCTGGGATTACAGGTGTGAGCCACCGCACCTGGCTGTGAACTGTGCCTTTTTAAAATGTGTGAGTGACTTAAAAATTACTTCATATCAAAAACATATAGGGTAATAGCTAAAAAGTGTTTACAGAGCTGATTTATAGCCTTACATTTTATATTAGAAAAGAAAAAAGGCTAAAAGTAAGTAAGTCAAGCATCTGCCTCAGGATATTAGAAATAAGCTGCAAGATAAACAGGAATAAAGAAGTAGGAAAGAGATAACAAATAAGAACAAAAATGTGTAAAATAGAAAAACTATGTAACAGGAACAATAAAGCCAATAGTTGATTCTTTGAGAAGACTAAAAAAGGTGTAAAATATTTAGTGAAACTAATGAGAGACACACATACATACACAGAGAGAGAGAGAGAGAGAGAACACACACACACACACATGCTATCAGGAGTGAAAAAGGGGATATTACTCCAGATGTTGTACACACTGGAAAGATAATAAAAGGATATAATGAATGACTTAAAGCTAATCCATTTGACAAAGTACACTATATGGACTAATTTCGTCGGGGAAAAATCAACAAACCTTATAAAGATATTTTAAAAACATGAACATGATTCTGCTAAGAGAGCATTTGAAAAAAATAATAAAGGCCGGGCCCGGTGGCTCACGCCTGTAATCCCAGCACTTTGGGAGGCCGAGGCGGGCAGATAACGAGGTCAGGAGACCGAGACCATCCTGGCTAACATGGTGAAACCCCGTCTCTACTAAAAATACAAAAAAATTAGCCGGGCGTGGTGGCGGGCGCCTGTAGTCCCAGCTACTGGGGAGGCTGAGGCAGGAGAACGGGGTGAACCCAGGAGGCGGAGCTTGCAGTGAGCCAAGATCGCGCCACTGCCCTCCATCCTGGGGGACAGAGTGAGATTCCGTCTCAAAAAATAAAAATAAAAATAATACAAAAAACAAAAACAAAAATCTCGAACAATCCTATGATCATTAAATAAGTTGAATCGTTTACAGAAAATCCACAAAGAAAATTCCAGGACCAGAAGCCTTTCATATGACTTCCACCAATCTTTTAAGGAACAAAGTATTTTAATATTACATAAACACATACAAGAAGGAACAACTCTCAAACTCATAAGACACTGAAATTCATGTGAAGACTATGTCAAAATAAAATTACAATCTAATTTGACCTATGGATGTATGTTGAAAAAAATCTGAAACAATATATTAGCAAACTGAATCCAGCAATACAAAAAGATAATATAGAAAAGCAAGTGTATCCTAGGAATACAAAATTGGTTTAATATTTGAAAATGAAACAATGTAATTTGTCATGTTAATAGAATAGAGGAGAGAACCCATATGACCGCCCCCCCCCCCCAATATATTTAGGAAAAGTGAATGGTTAAAAAAAAAAAGTCAATATGTATTCTTAATTTTAAAAATCAGCAAACTTGAAATAAAAGGAAATTTTTAAGTGAAATAGGGTACCTACAGAAAATCTGCAGCAAACGTCATGCAAAATAGCGAAGTTGCTATGTCAGAAGATGTGAGGCCGGGCATGGTGGCTCACTCCTGTAATCCTAACACTTTGGGAGGCCAATGAGGGTGGATCACCTGAGACCAGGAGTTCAAGACCAGCCTGACCAATATTATGAAACCCCATCTTTATTAAAATTCAAAAATTAGCAGGGTGTGGTGACAGGCACCTGTAATCCCATCTACTTGAGAGGCTAAAGCAGGAGAATTGCTTGAACCCGGAAGGCAGAGGTTGCAGTGAGCCGAGATCATGCCACTGCACTCCAGCCTGGGTGACAGAGCGAGACTCTGTCTCAAAAAAAAAAAAAAAAGAAGAAGAAGAAGAAGAAGGCAGAGCGTGGTGGCTCACGCCTGTAATCAAAGCACTTTGGGAGGCCAAGGTGGGCAGATCATCTGAGGTCAGAAGTTCAAGACCAGCCTGGCCAACATGGTGAAACCCCGTCTCTACTAAAAGTATAAAATTAGCCAGGCGTGCTGGTGCATGCCTGTAATCCTAGCTACATGGGAGGCTGAAGCAGGAGAATTGCTTGAACCCGGGAGGCGGAGGTTGCAGTGAGCTGAGATCACGCCATTGCGCTCCAGCTTGGGCAAAAAGAGCAAAACTCCATCTCAAAAAAAAAAAAAAAAAAAAAAAGCTATGTATAACTTTAGTTCTGTTAGACAATGCCACACTCTTTCAAAGTGGTTGTGCTAATTTATACTCTCAGCAACAGCCTATGAGAACTCTCATCACCAATCCACATTATCACCAAAAGACTGTGAACCACTGTCCTAGAGAAACTCTTGCAATGTGTACTACAGACAAGTACAAGACTTTTCTCAGCATCATTGTTCTGAGTAGCTTGAAACTGGAAACGATTCACTGTGCTTCTGGGGAGGCAGCAATATTTTATATCTGGATCACAGTACTGGTTATGTAGATGTTCATTTTATAATCATTCAAACTGCACATATATGCTTTATGCACTTTTCTGTATGTATTGCATATGTCTCATTTGAACTTCTACAAAGGCATTATATTCTTCAAAGAAACTTCACACACATTTTAATAAATCTTATCTGATTTTACAATTACCACTTGTGGTTCCTATAAGAAACTTGTCCATATTAGTTAGGGCTCCACTAGAAAAGAAATTATTTGTACAAATTTGGTAATTTGAGAAGAGTTTAATTTAAAAGGACCATCTACAAAGGTGTGGGCAGGGTTTAAGGAACTCAAATGTGGTAACAAAATACTCTAGAACTAGTAACTTGGGGTGACTTTCCCACCCTTTGGGGCAGGGAAAGAAAGCCTTTATTAGAACCAGGAGATAGAGCTATGTGGAGAGAGCTACTCAACTTGAGCTATGACCTCTAGTGGAAAGACAGAGCCAGTCCACACCACAGTGACGGCATACAAAGGGGATAAATACCCTGATTTTGCTCTTCTCCCTTCCCTCTCCCGATCTTCTGTCTGCGCTCCTTGTTGCTGAACCCAACCAGAAGCCAGAAGACAAGAGAATCTGTGGATGTAATGCATTTAGGTCAACCACCTAGAGAACCCAGCAGAATGGAGCTGGGCAAAGAGTAGATCCGAAGTGATGAGAAGTTGTTCACATGTCCGTCTGAATCTAAAGTGGTAGCCACTTCCAGTGTTTTTCTTTTAAAATACAAGGTTTGGGGAGAAGGAGAAATGACCAAGGGATTTAAATTATAGCTGTTATAATCCCTGCTTCTGCAGCTGATGACAAGGCGTACATTGGTACTCAAGGCTACCTTCTTCCACCTCCCACTTCTGTTCTTTCCTTCCATCGGCACTTCAGCAGGATGTGTTTTACCTCTTTCCTTGTCCCAGGCTACTCATCCCATAGTAAAGATGCTTTTGCCTATTTTCCAAAGTAGATTTGGAGAGACCCAAACTTCGTTGCATGTAGGATATGAGGCATTGATAATCTTGTCTTTATTGGGTGGCTGCACTTTTCCATTCACCAGAACACTGGGCCAAGGAATGCTAAGAAGTTGTTCATTGAATCCCTGAGTTCTAAACATAGCTCTCCCTGTCTATCCCCGCTAGGTAGCAGCAATCTAATTACTGCTGTTAAGGATATATCACCCCTTTTCTATATATTGGTTCTATGACCTGAGGAACCCCTAATGCCTGGGGGTAAGACTTAGCTTCCATTTCATTGGAACCATGTATATTATACTTCCCATTTTTTTAGAAGAGGACACTAAAACCAAGAGAATTTGCAATATTTGCCTAAGAGTGCATAGTTAGTACAACAATGGAACTAGAAGCTCAGCCTCCTGACTTTCAGACTCATTTGCTTCGCACACACTGGAGGAGTACAGCTGTGTCTTATCACTGTAACAGGTGGACGTGGGAAACAGCAATAACACAACGTTAGACTGTGATAAAGGTGACTCAAGGGAGGGAGAAATACACAGTAGCAGATGTCCTCTAAATATTAAGGCACAGTAGAGAATAAGACATTTGTCATCCTGCCATCTCATTGTGCCAAGCTACAAGAGCAATGTTTTTGCCCTGTGTTTTTCCAAAGCAGGGCCTTTTCCAAAACAATTCAGGGTGATGACTACTTGAGTGCATTTTAATGTGTTTGCTAATGAATTTTCTTGATATTGGAAAATAACATTTTTCTTGTGTAATGTCCCCTCTCCTTTCTCTCAAAGGAACCCACATTGCCATTTTTTTTTTTTAAATTTTTTCTTGGTCACAGAGAAGTCCATGCTAGTGAAGCAATTAAGGGCTCTTTCTAACCCATAAATCACCAACAAAATGGATATTCCAGTGCACCCATAGGGATTGGAGGGCTCATGTGAGGGAAGTTTGTAAATGACTCTGCATTTTAGGATTTCCATAGCCTTTCTGAGGCCCATTAAACTGATCAGTAGGTAGTAAGTGATGAGGCATAAGGCTGGGAGGTGGGGTGATGTAAAGAAAAAATTAAGAAATGAGACTGAGTCAGCCAAAGTGAAAATTTAGTTTGTAAGAGTTGGTGCCTCTTCAGACTTCTAAGCAACTTGAAGAAGGTAATCACCATTTTATTACTTTTATTATCTTCTTTATTTTTAGACTTTAACATAGTCAATAGTGGGTTGCAGTACCTTGCTAAGAGGGAGGAGAACCAACTTCATACATTAGTGTCATGCTAAAATATTCATTGGGAAAAATTAATACAGCATTTTATTTAGGGCTTTCAATGTGTATATCAAAGGAGAAACTAATCAGGGGAAATTCAGTCTATTCTTAAGTTGGTGGGGAATGATATTTTTTGATAGGGAGTTTTTCACACCTGTTAGATCATATAAATTCAGTGGATGCTTTTTTTCTCATGAAAAGTGAGGAAGCAGTAAACATTTAAAACATAGATTTTTTTTTTCCTGTCATCCTTACATAGGGGCCACGCTAATCTTCTCTGTATCATTCCAACTATTAATTATTTTTAAGTGAAGTATTTAATATGCTGATGTTAAGGTTCGGTTCAATGACTTTTTTTTTTTAATTTTAGAGGCAGGGTCTCGTTCTGTCACCCAAGCTGAAGTACAGTGGAGTGATCATGGCCCACTGCAACCTCAATCCCCTAGGCTTAAGTGATTCTCCCACCTCAGCCTCTCGAGTATTTGGAGACACAGGCATACATAGCCATACTGGGCTAATTTTTATTTTTTATTTTTGACAAGCTATGTTGCACAAGCTGGTCTTGAATTCCTGGCCTCAACCAATCCTCCCACCTCAGCCTCCTGAGGCACTGGTATTACAAGCCTGAGCCAACATGCTTGGCCAATAGATTTCGATAATTGTACACATTAATGTAACTACCATCTAAAGTTCCAGAAAGTTGTCTCATCCTCTTGTCCCTTTCTAGTCAAACCCCCTTTCCTTCTCACTGAGGGAACCACTTTCTTTTTTTTGAGGCTGGACTGCAGTGGCACAATCTCGGCTCACTGCAAGCTCCACCTCCTGGGTTCATGCCATTCTCCTGCCTCAGCCTCCCGAGGAGCTGGGACTACAGGTGCCCACCACCACACCAGGCTAATTGTTTGTATTTTTAGTAGAGATGAGGTTTCACCGTGTTAGCCAGGATGGCCTCGATCTCCTGACTTCATGATCCACCCACCTCGGCCTCCCAAAGTGCTGGGATTACAGGTGTGAGCTACTGCACCCGGATGAGGGAACCACTTTCTAATCCTATCACCATAGATTAGTTTGCCTGCTCTGGGACTGCATGTAAATGGAGTCATACCGTATTTATTATTTTGCATCTGGTGTCTTTCACTCACCATGGTTCTAGATTCATCCTTTTTTTTTTTTTTTTTTTGCATGTACCAGTGGCTCGTTCCTTTTATTGCTGAGTAGTATTCCTTTGTATGAATATATCACAATGTGTTTATCCAATCTCCTATTGCTGGACATTTGAGTTGTTTTCCATTTTTGGCTGTTATGAATACAAGTACTATGAGCATTCTTGTACAAAACTTTTTGCGGCCATATATTTCCATGTTTTGGGGGTATATACCTAGGAGTAGAATAGCTGGTAACTCTATGTTTAATCATTTGAGGACCTGCCAGACTGTTTTCCAAAGTGGCTGTACCACCTACATTCCTACCAGCAAGGTACAAGGGTTCTAATTTCTCCATATCCTTGCCAACACTTGTTGTTCATATTTTTTATTACAGCCATCCTAGGGGGTGTAAAGTTATATCTCATTGTGGTTTTGATTTGCATTTTCTTAATGATTAATGATGTTGAACATCTTTTCAAGAGTTTATTGGCTACTTGTACACCTTCTTTGGGGAAATGTCTATTCATAACATTTGCTCATTTTAAATTAGGTCATTTGTCTTTTTGTTGTTGAGTCCTAATTGATTCTTAACTTGGGTGAAATTGAATTGAGAAAGTCTGTTGTAACAGGTAAGCCTCTTGCAGTTGAAAGTAACAGAAAACCCAACCTACATTATTAGCTTAAGCATTAATGGAACTTGTTGTATCACAGAACTGAAATTTCTTGGAGGTAGTTCTGGCTTCAAGAATGGCCGGTCCAAAGCAAAAAAAAGAAAAAAAAAGAAAAAAAAAGGCTAGGGGTGGTGGCTCACCTGTAACCCCAGCACTTTGGGAGGCTAAGGTGGGCAGATCACATGAGGTCAGGAGTTTGAGACCAGCCTGGCCAACATGGTGAGACCCCATTTCTACTAAAAATACAAAAATTAGCCAGTTGTGGTGGCAGGCACCTGTAATCTCAGCTACTCAGGAGGCTAAGGCACGAGAATCGTTTGAACCCGGGAGGCAGAGGATGCAGTGAGCCGAGATCGTGCCATTGCACTCTAGCCTGGGCAACAAGAGCGAAAATCTGTCTCAAAAAAAAAGTGACACCAGAACCTGATTTCTTCCTTCTCCCCTCTTAGCTCTGTTTTCACTGTCTGAGCCCCATTCTTGGATAGGCCTCACCAATTAGAACAGCAAGATGGCTATAGCAGCTCCAGCCACACGTTCTTCCAGGTTCAGGCCCACAGGAGAAGAGTGCTTGCTCACAGAAGCACTGGCAAAAAGACTTATGGGTCCTGACTGATTACAGACCAATCCGAACTGCAGTGGCCAAGAGGAATAGGTACACTGATTTAGGGGGATTCACAGATCCCATTCCTGAAGCAATGGTTAGAGCCCACCCGAAACATGGATTCCAAGTCGGGGAAGAGAGAGTTATCCAGGGAGAAATTAGAATACATTTACCAAAATAGGAGGAAAAGGGATGTCGGGGATGTCAAAAACTAGCAAATGTCCACTACAGTGCTTCCCAACCACGGCCTCACTAAAAATCAACATGATTTTTATCCAAGCAACTAAGCAAAGAGGTGAGGCCACAGGGTAAAATACTATTATTGACACAGGAATATGGATAAAGGCAAGAGAATAGTTAGCCAGCAGTAAAATCATTAAAAAGTCACTAAATTTAGCATCTGAAGACCTGGCTCGAATCCTAGGTTTGCTACTTCTAGCACTATGACCTTGGAAAAAATCACTTAACTTTACAAATCAATTTTTTTCTTTCTTTCTTTTTTCTTTCCTTTTTTGAGACAGGGTCTTACTCTGTCACCCAGGCTAGAGTGCACTGGCATGATCACAGCTCACTGTAGCCTCGACCTCCTAGGCTCAAGAAATGCTTCCAGCTCAGCCTCCTGAGTAGCTGTGACTATAGGTGCATACCACCATGCCTGGCTAATTTTTTATATTTTTTGTAGAGATGGGGTTTTGCCATGTTGCCCAGGCTACTCTTGTACTCCTGGACTCAAGCGATCCTCCTGCCTTGACCTCCCATAATGCTGGGATTACAGGCATGAGCCACCACACCCAGCCAAACCACATTTTTCTAAGCCATAAAACAGGGATTACCTCAAATTATCATTCCAGCATCATAGGTTGGTTCTAGAAATATAAACCTGTAAAAGTGCCTGGCACATAGAGGATATTCACTCTGAAATCCTGGGTCATAACTTTGTCTACATGCCTTCCATGTGATCCCACCCCAACGCTACTACCTATCCAGCCAGTGTTTGCTTTCCAGATGGGACTGCAGAGATTTCCACAGAAAATCTTTAGAACCATTACCTTATTGAGCCCCAAACTGTAATTTCAGCTATGTGATTAGAGCATTGTTCTATCAACACCGAGAATGGTTTCTGGCTGGAATGTCAGTGGAGCATGGTGAGCCAGACACAAGCAGTCCTTTGAACACAGCCTGGGGTATAAGACAGAGATGATCATCACAGTTGGAGATCTAGAAAATGTCCCTGGAGACCTCAGAATCCCAAGGTTTGGCTTCCAGCAGTGAAAATGAGTGCCAGCTTCCCCTCTCAAAGCACGCTGCCCCCCTGGATTCTAGTTTGTTGACTAATCCCTTCCTCCTCTAGAACAGGAAAGAAGGAAGGAAGGGTTTGGAACTGTTCCATTGATAGCCCCAGAATTTCTACATAAGAAAAGCTTAGGGGCAGTCACCTGGCTGCTATGAGCTTCTAGAGGAGTTGCTTTTGAAATTGTTTGCATTTTAAATAAGAAGGTTTGGCCAGGTGCAGTGGCTCACACCTGTAATCCCAGCACTTTGGGAGGCAGAGGCGGGCAGATCACCTGAGGCCAGGAGTTTGAGACCAACTTGGCCAACATGGTGAAACCTCATCTCTACTAAAAAATACAAAAATTAGCCAGGCATGGCGGAGTGCACCTCTGGAGCCAGAGGCAGGAGAATTGCTTGAACCTAGGAGGTAGAGGCTGCAGTGAGCTGAGATTGCGCCACTGCACTCTAGCCTGGGCAACAGAGTTAGGCAGTCTCAAAAAAATAAAAACCTTTTTTTTTTAAATAAGCAGGTTTCATTCAGATTGTATACTATTTGAGATGGCCTGGGTAGAGCTGGTTATCTGGAAACTTTTGGGGTTTTTTGTTTTTTTTAGATGGAGTATCACTCTGTCGCCCAGGCTGGAGTGCAGTGGTGCGATCTCGACTCACTGCAACCTCTGCCTCCTGGGTTCAAGCTATTCTCCTGGCTCAGTCTCTTGAGTAACTGGGACTACAGGTGCACACCACCACACCTGGCTAATTTAACACACCTGGTTAATTTTTTTTTTTTTCTTTTAGTAGAGATGGGGTTTCACCATGTTGGCCAGGCTGACCTCAAGTGATCCACCCATCTCAGCCTCCCAAAGTGCTGGGATTACAGGTGTGAGCCACTACGCCCAGCCAATTATCTCAAAACTTTGATCATCCTTGACATCACTGCCGACTGCCCTCCTCCAATTCCCTTGGTCTATCTCTGACTGATGCCGGCAGAAGAAGCAGAGCAAAATCTCCTTACATGTATTTTTGCTCCGCTTCCTGTCAATTTGGGTCCTCTAGGAAGCAGACAGGCACCAGGATGGGTTTATAAGTGAAAGCACTGGGTTGTAATAACTGTGAAAGGCAAAAGGAAGAGGGAGCTGGAGAGGGCAGGGAAAGCCTTAAAACCATGTTGCAGGTCTGAGACTTGTAAAAGGAGAAGGGTAAGGAAGGATGATTGTGTGGGTGAATAGAGTCGCAGACTGTGGTGCAGCTCTGGAAATGTCCTGGTCAGCCTAATAGGGAGCTCTGGCACAAGGATTGCCCTCAAAAAAGTCCCACGTTGCATGGCAGTGGTCATGCCCTAGTACCCCTGCCATGCTCAGTCATTGGTAGAGGGCTGCCTGGGAGAAAGTGCTGCACCCTGGATGCTGGGGTGGATCCAGACTAGAAACTGTCAGCATTCTGCATTCCTTGCAGCAGGTTCTTTCTGGAAGGGAAGTCTGCGTGGCACGCTGCCACAGCTGGCACAACCCCAACAGCTGTCCAGCCATTCTGCTCTAACCTATAATCAAGCTCACAGAAGGGAAGTAGAGTGCTTTTGTGCTCCACAGAACTGCCTGAGCTCTTTTTATGATTCCTTTGGGTGAACCCTCAGTAAGTCAATCTATGCCTTAGGTTTCTTGTCTGAAATATTTCCTTTGCCTGGAACGCTTTTCCCTCAGCTACACTAATAACTCAATGCCTCATCTCCTTGAGGTCTCTGCTCATGTGTTGTCTCATCAGTGAGTCCTTCCCTGACTAATTAAAATAGCAATCCCCTCACAATTCTTATTCTCCTTCCCAGTGTTATTTTTCTCCATAGCACTTACCCTATCTAATTTTAAAAGTTTATTTATATATTTATCATCTGTCTCCTTTGATTAGAATATAATGGATGTCAAGTCAGGAGATTTTGTCTGCTGTTCTATCCCTAGCACCCAGAATAGTGACTAGCATATAGCAAATGCCATTAACTATGTGGCAAATGGAAGGAAGGAAGGAAGAAAGGAAGGGAGGGAGGGAGGGAGGGACTGGTATAACCACACAAATCATGTAAAAGTTGATAGATACCACTAATCCTTTCTCTTTCTGATGCAAACTTCTTATCTAAGAAGATCATCTAACCCCTTGAAGACAGCAATGAAGTCATTGAAACTTATAAAAATGTGTCACTAAAAATTGGAACTTTAAGTCAAAGACAGAAAACTCATTACTAATTGTATTCTTTTTATCAGATACCATGTTACATGTTTTTACATATGTTATCTGATTTATTCCTCCCAATAGCACTGAGATAAGGGTTATCATCCCTATTTTGTGGGCAAGGAGGGTGAGGCCCAAATAACATGGCCAATGTCACACACAACTGGAAGTATGGAATTTAAATTCAGATTTATCTGATAGCAACAAATAAGAAACAGACTTCAGTGCCAAATAAGAGGAGAGGAGCAAAATTAGCTCACCATTTGATAGTAAAAATATGAACAAAGTAAAAGAATCATTACAAAGGACAAAGAAAGGAATTACTTTTACTATGTAGGGGTCAAGGCTCAATATCAGTTACCCAATCCAATGAGGATACCATCTTCTTACAATAGTGGGTATTTATTTTTCCTTTTTTTTTTCTCCTGAGACAGGGTCTCACTCTGTCACCCAGGCTAGAGGGCAGTGGCTTGATCATAGCTCACTGCAGCCTCAAACTCCAGGGCTCAGGTGATACTCCCATCTCAGCCTCTCAAGTAGCTGGGACTACAGACATGCACCACTGTGCCCAGCTAATTTTTTTTGTATTTTTTGTAGAGATGGGGTTTCACTATGTTGCCCAGGCTGGTCTTAAACTACTGAACTCAAGTGATCTGCCTGCCTCAGCCTCCCAAAGTGCCGGGATTACAGGCGTGAGCCAACACACCCAGCCTATTTTTCCTTTTAAAAGTCTGTTATGCAGAAATACCATTTGACCCAGCAATCCCATTACTGGGTATATACCCAAAGGAATACAAATCGTTCTATCATAAAGATATATTCACATGTATGTTCACTGCAGCACTACTTGCCATAGCAAATACTTGGAATCAACCTAAATGCCCATCATTGGTATTTGAAAATAAAATATGGTACATACACCATGGAGTACTATGCAGCCATAAAAAAGAATGAGATCATGTCCTTTGCAGGAACATGGATGGAGCTGGAGGCTATTATCCTTAACAAACTAATGCAGGAACAGAAAACTAAATACCACATGTTCTCACCTACAAGTGTGAGCTAAATGATGAGAACGCATGGACACATAGAGGGGAACAAGAGACACTGGGGCCTATTGGAGGGTAGAGAAAGAGGATCAGGAAGAATAACGAATGGGTACTGGGCTTAAGAGTGTGTAATGAAATAATCTGTACAACAAACCCCACAACACAAGTTTACCTACATAAGAAACTTGCACATGTACTTCTGAACTTAAAAGTTAAAAAGTTAAAAAAAAAAGTCTGTTATGGACTGTGTGTTCCCCCACACCAAAATCCGTGTTTTGAAGCCCTAATCCTCCGTGTGATGGTATTAGGAGGTGAGGCTTTGGGGAAGTAATTAGGTTTAGCGAGATCATGAGGATGGAGCCCATGGTGGGATTAGTGCCCTTATTAAAAGAGGAAGGGATACCAGCACTCTCTCTGCAATGTGTGAGGGCACAGCAAGAAGGTGGCCATCTGCAAACCAGGAAGAGAGCTCTCACAAGGAACTGAACCAGCTGGCATCTTGATCTTGGATTTCCCAGCCTCCAGAACTGTGAGAAATAAATTTCTGTTGTTTAAGCCACCTAGTCTACAATATTTTGTTATGGCAGCCCAAATAAACTGAGACAAAGTCTCAGAAACTCATAGACATGTTGTATCAGAAACCATCCCTTAGAAGAGAAAGTTTCTCATTCTTGCAGTAAAAAGCCAATTAATAAACGAGAGGATAGAATTTGAAAATCATCAGTGAATGCTAAAACTAGTGGGTGAGTGTTTGATGAGGAACAGAATGTTAACATAGTCCCCAAAACCTCCTGACAATTTTTTTTTTTTTGAGACAGAGTCTCACCCTGTCACCCAGGCTGGAGTGCAGTGGTGCGATCTCTGCTAACTGCAACCTCCACCTCCCAGGTTCAAGTGATTCTCCTGCCTCAGCCTCCCAACTAGCTGGGATTACAGGTGCACACACCAGGCCCAGCTAATTTTTGTATTTTTAGTAGAGATGGGGTTTCACCATGTTGGCCAGGCTGCTCTTGAACTCCTGACCTCAGGTGATCCACCCACCTCTGCCTCCCAAAGTGCTGGGATTACAGGCGTGAGCCACCACGCCCGGCCTAGGTTTTTCTTTAAAGCTTTGAATTATTTTGCAAATCAAGATAAGAAACTCAGGAGAGTTCCAGAATGCACAGTGCTAATTTCTATTGGAAATGTAATTTACTCTTTTGTTCTAAGTGCTCATCAGATACTGTCTGAGTACTGGTCATTCTGTCTGAAGTGGTTGTTTACAGCGAGCCCTTTTGCAAAATGGAACATTTTCTAATGCCAATTTCGTAAATGGAAACACAATATATGCAAAAAAAAAAAAAAAAGGCTAAAGGAAATACAATGAATCCACTCAAAATAATTTCAAATGACCTGGCTTTATTTTCTTAACCTTGACATTACTGTTATAATCCTTCCATACATGAAGCCTGAGTGAGGGCAGGATTGTTTAGGGAGAAATCAGTGGGTATCTATTTTCTTATAAAGTACTTATAAATTAGAAACTACGTATGGCCATCTTCTCAGTGTCTTCATGCATCCGTTTTTTAAATTACCTTTGCTACTGTCTATTTCTCTATGTTAGACTGCCCACCAGTGTTATGGGGCACCTATTAGATGCTATGAAAATGTAGAAGACTGAGACATGGGTCTCTGTGGCAGAGACCACTACTTAATAGCCATTCTTTCTTGGAAACAAAAAACCTTTATTGTTGGGTATGTCAGTGTACCTGGCTATAAAATATTTTCCAGCCTTCCTTGCAAATTTGGTGGCCAATGAGCTATTAGCGAGACTTCCAGAAAAAGTCTTTAAAATTTGGCTGGGAAGCCTACCCTTTACCCTTAATCCTTTCCTCCTTCTTGCCTGGAATAGAAATATGAAGGCTGGACTTCCAGAAGCCATTTGGTTAACACAAGGAAAAGGCCCCCACCCTGGGGATGGCAGAGGAAATAGCAAAAAGAGGCTATGTTCCTGTTTTTGGATTTTAGAGACAGACTCTTGTGCTGTCACTCTTGCGCTCTCACTGCAGCCTCTAACTCCTGGGGTCAAGCGATCATCCCAGCTCAGCCTCCCGGGAGCTAGAATGACAGGTGTGTGCCCAACATAATAATAAAATAATAAATTTTTTTCAAATAATAAAATTTTAAATTTTTTTTATTTTTGTAGAAATGGAGTCTCGGTATGTTGCCCAGGATGGTTTCAAACTCCCAACCTCAAGCAATCCTCCCACCTTGGCCTCTCAAGGGGCTGGAATTACAGGTATAAGCCACCACACCTGGCCTCAACTCCTGTATCTCCAGAACTAGTGACTGAATACAACTCTTAAATTATATAGTATCTGATTTCATGAACAAATTCAGCAGAGACTAATGCACACAAAATAATTAGAAAACATTGCCCATTTGGGTGAACTGGCTCATGCCTGTAATCCCAGTGCTTTGGGAGGCTGAGGCAGGAGGACTGCTTGAGGCCAGGAGTTTGAGATCAGCCCAGGTAACATTGTGAGACTCCCGTAGTACCAAAAAAGAAAAAAAGGAAACACTTCCGTATAGTATGTGGTGTAAGAGAAAGTATAGGTAGACAGAGTAAGAGCTTTAGAATCCATCACTCCTGCAGTTCACTCCTCAGCTTAGCAATTTAGAGTGTGTGATTTTGGACAAATTATATAACGTTTCTAAACTTCTGTTTCCCTTTTCATAAAATGAAGATGATAATAATTACCTTGTGTAATTGTAATAAGGAGTAGAGATAATGTGCCTGGCACTCAAAATATGCTTAATAAATGATAATAGTAATTTATAAGCGATACAAACTCACAGAAATAAGAAATTGATGTGTATCAAAAGCCTTAGAGAATAAGTAGGATTTTACTATTCAGGATGGGTAAAGGGGAAAGGTATTCCACATGGATAAAAGGAAAGGCAAGTACAACGTGGGTAGAGACATAAAGATTGGCTGAATATAACGTATTTGATAACTACAAGGAAATTAACATAACTGGTATTGAAGAGTTGAGGAAAACGGGATGGCATATAAATAGGGTGAGATCAGGATGGCACAGATGGGGTGGGATCAGGCTGAAAGCCAAAGAGAAGATACACGACTTGATATGGAAGAGCAAGGAGAATTCATAAATTTTGTACAAAAGGAAGGATCAGGACAGACTTAATAAAAGCTCATTACCCTAAGGTCTTCAGTTATCCTAAGTGATTTTCTTTTGGAACAAGTGACAAGGAAATGACTCTGAGTGCCAAATGGAAGGTGAGTGCCTAATCCAAAAAGGTAGCCATTAATTTAATGGAAAGATTTTCTAATGGCAAACATTAATCTAGTTGTTAGAAAGGTACTATGGGGTAGCTTGAGTTCACACAAGCTTTCTTCCTGTGGTTTCTCTATAAAATGAAGAATTATGGCAAAGTTGTTTTTCACTTAAAAAAAAGTAATCAAGCCAATCAGACAAAATATGTTTCTCCATACAAACCATGAAACACCAGCTGAAATTCACTGTTTTGTTTCTCATGGTATCTTTTTCTTCTCTATCTCATTTAAAAAATTCTCTTAGTGGCTGGGCACGGTGGCTCATGCTTGTAATCCCAGCACTTTGCGAGGCCAAGGTGGGCAGATCACTTGAGGTCAGGAGTTCAAGACCAGCCTGGCTAACATGGTGAAACCTTGTTTCTACTAAAAATACAAAAAATTAGCCAGGCATGGCGGTGTGTGCCTGTAATCCCAGCTACTCAGGAGGCTGAGGCAAGAGAATTGCTTGAACCTGGGAGGCGGAGGTTGCAGTGAGCTGAGATCGCACCATTGCACTCCAGCTTGGGCAACAAGAGTGAAACTCCATCTCAAAATAAATAAATAAATAAATAAATAAATAAATAAATAAATTCTCTTAGTAATGCCATTTGTTTCCAGAAAATACTTCAGGATTTTCTCGAGGTAAAGATTAAGAGGTCATTAACCCACCCTTTCATGTGGTTTCACAGAATCATCACATTGTACAATAGAGTTCATTATTGCTTTTCCTACATACCAGAATAGAAACTGGCAAGCTAAACCAGCTTCTTGTGACCTGTAGTTTCTAGACAGAGCCCATCCATGAGTTCTAGTCAGAAAATTCTTCTCTTCCTTCTCATAATCTGATATAGAATGTGTAGTAGGAACTATAAGCAAGTGAGTATAAAGTTTAGCTGAGGAAACGCGTCTGTGAGATGTCATGGAAAAGGTATGAACTTGGAGTTGAGGAGACTTGACCTTCAGTGCTGACTCTAGAAGTAAACTGGGAAACGTTGAGCAAATCAGATTTTCTCAACTTCATTCTACTCTCCTGTAAAATAAGGATAAACACTTCCT
This sequence comes from Pan troglodytes, assembly GCF_028858775.2. NCBI lineage: Eukaryota > Metazoa > Chordata > Mammalia > Primates > Hominidae > Pan > Pan troglodytes. Next base: position 165,960,344 of record NC_072398.2, on the reverse strand, counting down.
ACTTCAGCAAGTCCTTCCTTGAGACGTCTGCATAAAATAATGTATGAGAGTGTTCTCTAAAGTTTAAAAAATTGTAGAAGTGTGATATTTTCTATAGACACTTGGAGAGCCTACCCACCCTGTTCCCTTCTTTGGGGAGTGTCCCTATCACACATTCCAAAGGACAGACCCAGGAAGCACATCTGAAATAATCATAGCAACATAACTAAAAGAAAAGAGCTGGCCGGACGCGGTGGTTCACGCCTGTAATCCCAGCACTTTGGGAGGCCGAGGCGGGCGGATCATGAGGTCACGAGCTCGAGACCAGCCTGGCCAACATGGTGAAACCCCATCTCTACTAAAAATACAAAAAATTATCCAGGTGTGGTAGCGCACGCCTGTAGTCCCAGCTACTCAGGAGGCTGAGGCAGAAGAATCACTTGAACCCGGGAGGTAGAAGTTGCAGTGAGCCGAGATTGTGCCACTGTACTCCAGCCTGGGTGACAGAGACTCTCTCTCAAAAAAAAGAAAAGAAAAGAGTGACAGTTTGGGATGATGAAAAAGTTATTGGGATGGATAGTGTGATGGTCGCACAACAACATGTATGTATTTAATGTCACTGAATTGTACACGTGAAAGTAGTGTACCTTGACTAATGTGGGAAGATTGCTTGAGTCCAGGAGTTTGAGACCAGCCTGGGCAAAATAGTGAAACCCCATCCCTACAAAAAAAGTTTAAAACTTACCCAGGAATAGCGGTACACATCTGTAGTCCTAGCTGCTTGAGAGGCTAAGGTGGGAGAGTCACTTGAGCCCAGGAGTTTGAGGCTGCAGTGAACTATGATAAAGCCACTGCACTCCAGCCTGGGCAACACAGTGAAAGTCCCCGTGCAGGCCAAAGTTATAAGGGAGCAGGGAACAAGGTATGGGCAGCGAAAGTCTGAAGGAAATAAGAGACCAGAGAAGGGTGAGGGGGATTGTCTGACAACTTTCCAATTTCTATGTGTCTTGCACATTGTATCTTCGTGACTGCCCTATGTGCTTATTAACATAACTGCTTTCACTTAGGCTACTCCAATGAGCTTTGCAATTTGCAACCAAATGAGTTCTAATTATTCTACAAAGTATTTCAAGAGTAAAGAAGAGCTGTGTATGCAAAAATATCTGGAGCATTGCTCTTTATAATAATGAAACTTTGGAAAGAACTGAGTTGCCCAATAACTAGGGAATAATAAATTGTACTATGCCCATTCAATGGACTATTATGTAATCATTACAGTACATGGACATAAAAACTGTGCATAACTAGAGTAATTACAATAGTCTTAAAAAATAAATACATGCTTATAAGGATTGAGAAAAGCTGGGTGTGGTGGCTCATGCCTATAATCCCAACATTTTGAGAGGCTGAGTCAGGTGGATCACTTGAGACCAGCAGTTCAAGACAGCCTGGTTAACATAGCAAGACCCCACCTCTACAAAAAATTTAATAATTAGCAGGGCGTGGTGGCACATACCTGTAGTCCCAGCTATTCAGGAGGCTGAGGTGGGAGGATCACTTAAGCCCAGGAGTTCGAGGTTGCAGTGATCTGTAATTATGCCACTGCACTCCAGCCTGGGTGACAGAGCAAGACCTCATCTCAAAAAGAAAAAGAAAAACGATTGAGAAAAAAGCTATGCAAATATATCAAAAGCTGTGATGGTAGGAAAAAGGGGTGTGTGTGTGTTTTCTATATTGTTCAAAATCACATGAAGTTTTTTTGTTTGTTTGTTTTTAGAGATGGGGGGGTCTCATTATTTTGCCCAGGCTGGCCTCAAACTCCTGGCTCAACTCCTCCTGCCTCAGCCTCCCAAGTAGCTGGGACTACAGGTGTGCACCACCATACCCAGCTTGTATTAAGTTCTTGAGAAAAATTTGAGAGCTCTTAAAAATCCCCTTTATTAAAATATTTGATAGAATTTTCAAGTTTCAGAACTTAAAATAATTTTAGAAGTCAATAAGTATAGTTTTTCATTTCTTCAGACTGTACATTTCTAGTGATAAAGAGCTCTCTGCTCTCTAATATAAAGTAACTGTACCCAGGTAGGAAGATCCCTTGAGCCCAGGAGCTGGAGACCAGCCTGCACAACATAGAAAGACCCCATCTCTAGAAAGAATTAAAAAATTTAGCCAGGAGTGGTGGCATGTGCCTATAGTCTTAGCTACTCAGGAGGCTGAGGCGAGAGGATCGCTCCTCTTGCCAGGAGGTCAAGGCTGCAGTGAGCTGTGATGACACCATCGTACTCCAGCCTGGGCAACAGAGTGAGACCTTGTTTCTGAAGAAGAAAATAATAAATAAAACAAATAAATCAATAAAGTCTCTATAAAGTGGCTGCCCATCCTCTGCTTGAACAACTTTGGGGACCTAAGTGCCCAAGTTGCTCCTATGATTGGCTTGTTACAAAGTTCTGCCTCACATTATGTCTGTAGTTTCTTCCCCTTAGCTCTAGTTTTCCCTGTTGAGGTCAAGTCTATCCCTTCTTACGTGGGAATGTTTGGGGCCATCTGGGTGCACAACCTGTGCAACAGGGCACTGTGTCCAGAAGGGCCCCAAGCTTGGTTTAATGCTCTTATGTTGCCATTTTGAAATTCTTTTTCTTTTTTCTTTTTCTTTTTTTTTTTTTTTTGAGACAGAGTTTTGCTCTTGTTGCCCAGGCTGGAGTACAATGGCGCGATCTCAGCTCACTGCAACCTCTGCCTCCCGGGGTCAAGCGATTCTCCTGCCTCAGCTTCCTGAGTAGCTGGGATTACAGGCATGTGCCACCACGCCCAGCTAATTTTTGCATTTTTAGTAGAGACGGGGCTTCCCCATGTTGGTCAGGCTGGTCTGGAACTCCCGACCTCAGGTGATCTGCCCGCCTCGGCCTCCCAAAGTGCTAGAATTACAGGCGTGAGCCACCATGCCCAGCCACTCCATTTTGAAATTCTTAATACTTTTTTGAAGAAGTGGACCCACTTTTTCAGTTTGCACTGGGCCCCACAAATTATGTAGCCAGTCATGAAAATATTTCACATAACTTTTATGTCAAACCTCCCCATTCCTTTAGACATCTTTGTTTGTTTGTTTTGAGACAAGGTCTCACTCTGTCACCCAGGCTGGAGTGCATTGGCATGATCTTGGCTCACTGCAACCTCCGCCTCCCAGGTTCAAGCAATTCTCGTGCCTCAGCCTCCTGAGTAGCTGGGATTACAGGTGCCCACCACCACACCCAGCTAATTTTTGTACTTTTAGTAGAGACGGGTTTCACCATGTTGGCCATGCTGATCTCAAACTCCTGGCCTCAAGTGATCTGCCCACCTCGGCCTCCCAAAGTGCTGGGATTACAGGCGTGAACCACCGCACCCAGCCTTTTGTGTGTGTGTGTGTGTGTTTGTGTGTGTTTGTGTAGAGACAGGATCTCGCTATGCTGCCTAGGTTGGTCTCAAACTCCTGGCCTCAAGCAATCCTCCTGCCTCAGCCTCCCAAAATGCTGGGATTACAGGCTTGAGCCGCCACACCCAGACAGTACACACACACATATACATATTAACCTCATCTGATAGTTTGAGATAATAGATGGGAAAGTGTTTTGAACAGTAAGTCCTATGAAAATGCAAGGGGGCCAGGTGTGCCACCACTGCCAACCTAGACATCCTTTTGACCATGCCAGTTGCTCTCTTTGTTCCCACAACTCACTACAGACTCTAGATATGATTGAGTCAGTGTGGAGTATAGAGATAACTCAAACAACCTTGTTATAAAAGTTCCTAGTATGTATGTTTTTAGTAATAGATAATACTTATCCAATGTTTCCTATATGGCAGGCATTATGTTAAATACATTATATGTGTTATTTAATCCTCACCACAATCTTTCTAGTTAAGAAACAGATTTATCTCCAGTTTACAGATAAGTAAACTGTGGCTTCGAGAGGTTACATCATTTGTAAGCTACTACAGTCAATAGGTGGCAGAAAGAAACTCAAACCCAGGTTTGACTGACTCTTTTACACTATGTTCTACTATGGCTTCTCTCAAATTATTAGAGGTATTCACACTATTTGGGGACACTAAAGGCAACACACATTGAGCTGCGTACCAGTGGTGATTTTACTGTCAAAGACTTTTGATCTAGGGTGATTCAGCAGGAAAGGTATTTTTGGATGCTGACTGAGCTTCTCCGACACAGCCATTGCCTTTTCCAGGGTTATGTGTTCTATTTGGTTCCTTCCTGAGGATTCCCCCCATTCCCCTAGGCTTAGCCTCTGTATTAGTTTCCAATAGCTGCTGTAAGAAACTACCACAAACTTAGTGTCTTAAAAACAACACAAGTTGTTTTTAAGGTCAAAAGTCTGAAATGCGAAGTGGCACAGTGGCTTACACCTGTAATCCCAGCACTTTGGGAGGCTGCAGCGGGTGGATCACCTGAGGTCAGGAGTTCAAGACCAGCCTGGCCAACATGGCAAAACCCTGTCTCTACAAAAAATACAAAAATTAGCCAGACATGGTGGTGGGCACCTATAATCCCAGCTACTCGGGAGGCTGAGGCAGGAGAATCCCTTGAAATTAGGAGGTGGAAGTTGTAGTGAGCCAAGATTGCCCTACCACACTCCAGCCTGGGCAACTAGAGCAAGACCCTGTCTCCAAAAAAAAAAAAAAAGAAGTCTGAAATTGGGCCTCAAAGGGCTAACATCAAGGTGCTAGCACAGATGCTTTCCTTCTGGAGGCTCTGGAAAGAATCTGTTCCTTGACCTTTCTATCTTCTAGAGGCCACCTGCCTTCTGTGGCTCGAGGCCACTTCACTCTAGCCTGTGCTTCTGTCATCACATCTTCTCCGACTCTCCTGCTTCCCACTTCTAAGAACCCTGTGATTACCCTGACCCACCTGGGTAATCCACAGTAATCTCTCGACCTTACAATCGGGATGAGCAACCTTCATTCCATCTGCAACCAGAATTCCCTCTTGCATTTAACATAACGTGTTCTCAGGTTCCAGGGATCAGAATGTGGACCTTTATTCAACGGACCATTATTCTGTCCACAACAATCTCCCTACTCAGCCCTCACATGCACACACATGCCCAGTTCCCCCTGTGCTCTGGATTTCAGGGCCTTCCCCATCCCACTCGCCTACCCATAGTGGCGCTCTGGTTTTTCTGTATTCATTCAACAAACATTTATAGAGCACCTATTATGTCCTAGGCATTTTGCGAGGGGCAAGGGATACCAAGAAAAAAAACATAGTCCTGCTTTGAAGGACCTCACATTTCAGAGGAGCTGACAGAAAAATCATGAAACACAAGAAAACATGGCAAATATTGGGGTGGGGTAAAGGAAGCCCAGGAAGTGAAGTTTTTATATAGGACTTGGGGTCTGGGGAGGGCAGGGATATACAAAGATGTATATCATCGCTCCTGTTGCTATCACAGATCCATCATTTCAATGTAGTGGGTATCATCATGGAAAAAGAGGGGCTGCAATCTGGGCTCAGGATTTCCTGAAATGTCAAGTGCCCAAACTGATGGCAGGCAGAGCTGGACTGCTCAGAGACCACAAAGTGCAGGGACACACAGACCTTCTGAAGGCCTGGCTGTCGCACGGGTCGGGGCAGCCAGCAAGAGCTCCTTATTACCGTGGCGAGGAGACCACTGCCAAGTGGAAAAAGCTATTTACAGTGTTGAAGGGGGAAGGGCTCATCCCAGTGGGTGATTTTCTCATTTCCCCAGGCTGAACCTGACCTAAAACAAACTTTCATTTTCAAAGCTGAAAGGGGAAAACTTGCTACATACACAAAGATGGAGTTTTAGTTCCTCTGCATCTCAAATGTGGAGTCTGAGGAAAGAGCCAGTACCCCGTAAGCACTGGATGTTTTCTGTTTTAGATACTGTATCAGCCCAGGACCCTGGATATGCCTAGCGACCCACCTGTGCTCTCTGTGTCGTCTCCTACCTGATGGCCTCTGTGTAACCCTTATCATAGCAAACACAGAAGCGATCATCTGATTCTGTATGTTCCTAGACACAGACATTTCACAGGAACCATGGGGCGCTAGTTTCCAGCTCTGTACTGAACTCTACTGTCTCCTTTCAGAAACACAAGCAAATACATATATTATATATACATACAGTTGGTCCTCCCATCTGAAGATTCAACCAGCCATGGATCAAAAATATCTGGGCCGGGCACGGTGGCTCACGCCTGTAATCCCAGCACTTTGGGAGGCCGAGGTGGGTGGATCACCTGAGTTCAGGAGTTCTAGACCAGCCTGGCCAACATGGTAAAACCCTGTCTCTAGCAAAAATACAAAAAATTAGGCAGGCATGTTGGCAGATGCCTATAATCCCAGCTACTACTTGGGAAGCTGAGGGAGGAGAATCACTTGAATCCAGGAGGCGGAGGTTGCAATGAGCAGAGATCTCACCACTGCACTCCAGCCTGGGCAAGAAGAGCAAAACTCTGTCTCAAAACAAAACAAAAAAATCTGGAAAAGAAAAACAAAACAAAAAACCCTCAAAACAGAAAACACTATAACAATAAAAAATAATGAATTTTAAAGCAGTACAGTATAACAACTATTTACATAGCATTTACATTGTATTAGGTATTACAGGCAGTCTAGAGATGATTGAAAGTATACGAGAGGATGTGCATGGGGTAAATGCAAATATTATCCCGTTTATTATCAGGAACTTCAGCTTCCATAGATTTTGCTACCTGAGGGAATCCTGAACCAATCTCCCTCAGATACTGAAGGACAACTGTATATACTTTTCATTTTCTTAGTCTTAGTTATGAAAAACCAGGCACTCTTATTTAACACACACACACACACACACACACACACATACACAAACACACCCCAGAAATTTATTTTTACAGTTGCTCATACACAAAAAGCATAGAGAAGACTGAATTCATGTTACATCAGGTGACTTGGTGAAATAACTGGTGTTTTATATAGGGCTTTAGAGTTGGCCGAAGGTTGTCCTGGCCACTGAATTTTCTCCTTATAACAACCTTATGGAATAGCTGTCTTTGATGCGGGTCCAGTAAGTACTAGGTACCTGTCAAATCCAGAGTCCTCTTCTGAGAGCACTGACTGAACGGGGACTTTTCATTTTTTACTATGTTTGATAAAATAACTTCTGTTCTTGGTCTACAGAGAACTAAACTGAGGATGAGTTTAACTCTCTGCTTTTCTGCTTTTAGTCCCTATCTGCTAGGTGGTCATCAGCCTCAGCCAGAACACCTCTATCGCATGGGCATCACCTCCAAGGCAAGCTCCGGCTTCAGTTTGTTCTGACTGATGGCCAGACAGAGAAGTGTAAAGATTCTCCTAGTGCTTCTGCAAGAGAACCACAGAGAGGAAAACACCTTTCAAGGAGTTTGGTGTGGGCCCATTACAGGTTCTCTATGTTGGAAATGACAAACCAACCCGATCAGATCCTTTCTGCAGGACAATATGAATGACAGGTGGTCTCAGAAAAAGTAGATCATGGAATCTAATGTTTTTCACTCAAAACAGTGCATGAGACCTGCTGTTTATCCCAATCGCAGAAATATGAGGACTTGGAGTTACTCTGTGACTAAAGAAGACATGGTATTGCATCTTTGTAATTAGCCTCCATTAATAAGGGGAATATAATACAAAGTCCTAATTTTTATGCCTATTCTAAAAGTGAGGAGATGGAGTCTCAGAGATATGAAGTAATCCACAAGGTCTCCTAGCTAGGAAGTGGCACCTACTTTCAATAACCTTGGTTACAGATTTTCATTAATAATAAAACAAACTCAATAGAAAAACTTTTTTAAATGTATAGACTTCAGATAATAAAAACAAAAACCTATACCACAATTTGGATGAATCTCCAGGGAGTTATTCTACATTGAAAAAAAAGCCAATTCCAAAATGTTACATAGCATATGGTTATATATATATATATATATATATATATATATATATATAGTTTGTTTTTGTTTTTTGTTTTTGAGACAAAGTCTTGCTCTGTTGCCCAAGCTGGACTGGAGTGGCGTAATCTTGGCTCACTGCAACCTCTGCCTCCCAGACTCAAGTGATTCTCCCACCTCAGCCTCCTGAGTAGCTGGGACTACAGGCATGCACCACCACGCCTGGCTTTTTTTTTTTTTTTTTTTTTTTTTTGCTTGTTTGTTTGTTTAGATGAAGTCTCCCTCTGTTGCCCAGGCTGGAGTGCAGTGGCACAATCGCAGCTCACTGCAACCTCCACCTCCTGGAGTCAACAATTCTCCTGCCTCAGCCTCCCAAGTAGCTGGGATTACAGGGGCCCACCACCACACCTGGCTAATTTTTGTATTTTTAGTAAAGATAGGGTTTCACCATGTTGGCCAGGCTGGTCTCGAACTCCTGACCTCAAGTGATCCACCCGCCTTGGCCTCCAAAAGTGCTGGGATTACAGACGTGAGTCACCGCACCTGGCTGAATTTTTGTATTTTTGAAGAGATGAGGTTACACCGTGTTGGCCAGGCTGGTCTCAAACTCCTGACCCCAGGTAATCCGCCTGCCTCGGCCTCCCAAAATGCTGGGATTACAGGTGTAAACCACTGTGCCCAGCCCTATTTACATAACATTTTTGAAAGGACATAATTTTAGAAAGCAAGGATAGACTAGTGGTTGGCAAGGGTTAGAGATATGGATGGGGCTGGGTTTGGAGGCTCAGCAGGCTGGGACCCTGAACTGGTGATGTGGAGATGGTTGTTTCTGCTTTTTGGCAAAGTGCAGAGTGAGCTTTAGGTCAGATGTTTTTCAGTGAGCCCATCACAGGAAATCCTTGGCTTTCAGGACAATTTCTGAGCTTATTGTCTACCTTAGAGAAAGTAAATGAAGTTGCAAGTTTTTCAAATGGGTTAGTGTGACATTAGGATTAATACCTACGTACCTGCCTGTAGAAAAAGAATGCTTATGGCAGCTTGGTGCTGTAGAGAGTCAACGTGACTTTTAAGTGAAGGTGAAGATTGATGACAATCTGCAAACCACTGCACCTGTGTGGTGGAAAGTCAGGGTGACCAGATGGCTTGGGAAGTGGAGCCTGAAAGAGTAGTTCCAATTTGGTCTTGTTGTTTTTGCTGAGCTGGTGGCTGTTTGTAGCCAATAGGCCAATGGCAAGGGGAGAGATGTACACGCAGTTTGGGGGGCAGTACAAGAGAGGAGTGAAGCAAAAAAGGAAAACTGAGTGCAACAGCAAGATTCATAGCTCCAGCAGGCTGTGTCCTGCTCTCACCCTTGGAGACTGCGATGCTCTGGGCAAGTCTTTTCTCTGAGTTTGATTCTCTGTTTGTAAAACATAACAATGAACTGTTGCCCAGCCTACATTACCAGGTTGTTGGAAAAAATGGAATGATGCAGGTAAAAAATATTGTGTGATTATAGACCAGTAATGGGATTTGGTAGCATTCCAAATCTAGTGGTCCCTAAATAAATAATTTCTGTACCTATGTTTTAGAAAGTAAGTCAACTCAGTCTGAAGACTGGTGGGTCCACGGTCCTCGGTGAGCACCGCTAAATGATTGGGTCTTGGCAGTGCCTGTCACACTCACCATGAGTTCTTGTATTGCGTCATACAGCTGGGGAGGAAGAAGGCATGATGGCCACATCAAAGCTGAGCTCTAATAACTGCAGCGGACTTCTTACTTTGCTCCCATGGCTGATCTCTGGCCCAAAGCCAAGCATATAGCAAGTCTAATGAATGAACGAATGCTTATCTAATTTAGTGAAGGGTTTTTTCCCCTCCTTTTCTGCTTAGGTAATTTGGTCAGTTACTAAGATTGGAAGTGACAGACAGGAGAAGAGAGACTATCACAGTGGGTAAGGGTCTAGCTAAAGACCCTCTGGGAGAGTGGCAGTTAGAGTTCAAAAACCTTCTCTGTGATGTGGCCTTTGTGTGGTGGGAACCATGAAAGCATGGTTGGAAGCATGAAATCATGGTGGCTCTGGAGTCAGGGGGTTGTGTGAGTGACCTAGCTTTATCCTCTGTGAGCCACAGTTTCTGCATCTGTGCAATGGTGATGATGACAGTGTCCTCATAGAACTGTCATGAGGACTAAATGAGATCAACAGATATAGAACAGCTGGCACAAGCAGGAACACAATAATATGGGCCCTTTCCTTTCTCTTTCCCCTCTTCAAATGATAGGAAAAAGATGTCATCACTCCTTTAAAATATCTCTCTTGCAAGTTTTTGAGAGAGAATGAAAATGGGAGCCTCAAATAACTAAGCTTATCCTCTTTATAGCTCCTGGAAGTAAATCTTACCAAGCTTGGGATTTGGAGTCAGACAAACATAGCTTCAGATCCAAGCTCCACCAATTACAAGCTATGTGATCTTAAACACATCAGTTAATCTCTTCTAATCTGTCTTCTCAAGAGCTAAATCATATCTAAGAATATGGTTGTTTAGAAAGTTAAATGGGTGGTGTATGTAAAGTGTCTAGGACAGTATCTTATACACAGTCAGAACTCAATAAGTGGTCACTCTTTTAAGAACTGTCTTGGGTGTGGCAGAGGGAGTGCACAGAAAAATGGAGAGCAGAGTGTCCACAGACATCACTATTATTTTTCATAATCATCAGCAATCCTTGGTTCCACCTGTGCAGCACTTTCTTCCCACTAGAGTTCAACAATAGTTTACTTTGAAAGACTTGGGGGATATGAATGAACGACAGGGTGGTATGATGTACTCCCAATACCCCACCTGCAGGCCCAGATGAGGCCCTTAAGTCAGATACGGACAAGCTGGAGGCCATGCCAAAGGGAGCCCACAGGATGGAAAACGGCTGGAAAGATGCCATGCGAGGAGTGTCTGAGGGACTGGGACAAGAGACACCCACTGGGGAGTATAAGTAAACCAAGATTATATTTTCCTTTATTTCGTCATTCCTAAAGGGGAGGACTCAGACCAACGGGTGGAAGTTACCTGGAGATAAAATTCAGCTTGATACAAAGAATTTTCTGACAATGCAGCCATTCAATGACAGTGTAGCTGTCCATCAGTGGAACAGGCCATTTGGTTGAAGGAGACCTGAGTCCCAGAATCTGGTACTGGGGATGGGGCTGAAGGGGGTAGGTAGGCTGGCTCAAATAGCTCCCAGGTCTCTCACAGCTCTGAAATTCTGGTTTTTTGTGTTTTTAGTAGAGATGGGGTTTCACCATGTTGGTCAGGCTGGTGTCGAACTCCTGGCCTCAAGTGATCCACTCGCCTCAGTCTCCCAAAGTGCTGGGATTACAGGTGTGAGCCACCGCATCCAGCCCCAACCTCTTTTTTTTTTTTTTTTTTGGTTAACTTTTTCATTTCAGTGTCAGGCACAATGGCCTACACCTGTAATCCCAGCACTTTGACAGGCTGAGAGAGGATCACTTGAGGCCTGGAGTTCAAGACCAGCCTAGGCAACACAGTGAGATCCCATCGCTATAGGAAAAAAAAAATTAGCTAGGCATCTCGGCACACACCTGTAGTCCTAGTTACTTGGAGGCTGAGGCAAGAGGATAGCTTGAGCCCAGGAGTTGGAGTCAACAGTGACCTATGATTATGCCATTGAACTCTAGCCTGGGTAAAACCCTGTCTCCAAAAAATTTTTTTGTTTCATTCTAACAATACAGTGGGGAAAGGAAGCTACTGTTACCATGAATACTTAAACTGATTTTGAAATTAAAAATACCTACTTCCACTTTGAAACACTTTATTTAATCCCATGAACCTCAGTTTCCATATCTGTAAATGGGATGATATTTACCTATATAGATTGTTCATTAATTCAAAAACATTTGAACCTGGTCCTACTTGGTAGGGACTTATCTCATAACTAAAAAGTCATACAAGGCTGGGCGCGATGGCTCACGTCTGTAATCCCAGCACTTTGGGAGGCCAAGATGGGTGGATCACAAGGTCAGGAGATCGAGACCATCCTGGCTAACACGGTGAAACCCCGTCTCTACTAAAAATACAAAACAATTAGCCGGGCGTGGTGGCGGGCGCCTGCAGTCCCAGCTACTCGGGAGGCTGAGGCAGGAGAATGGCATGAACCTGGGAGGCGGAGCTTGCAGTGAGCTGAGATCTCACCACTGCACTCCAGCCCAGGCAACAGAGCGAGACTTCATCTCAAAAAAAAAAAAAAAAAAGTCATACAGATCGCACAGAGCTTACATTCTAGTGGAGTCAGGCAGCATTAAACACAGTAAGTATACTGAAGTACGTTAGTGTGGACGTACTGTGTGCAAGTATTAATGCTATGAACAAATAAGGCAGAAAAAGGGACACGGAGGGGGATGTGGCTTCTGTGAAAGAATTGAGATAATACAGGTAAAAAAAAATCAGTTGTGGACAGTTCAATAGAAAGTCCTCAAACAATGTTAAGCTATTACTACCACAGGGACTTCTGAGCTCACGGACCTACAGTTAAGTGCATCATTCCACTTCTGAATTATTAAATAGGTGACGTATATTCAAAGAAAAAAACCAAACAGGAGTAGATCCTGATGTTGTTTGCAGGTGGAAGAAAAGAATCAATGAAAATGTCATGATTTGGGGGTTCTGGCATAGCCTCATTTGTCAAGGATGCTGATAAGAATCTGTGGAAAATTTAGAAATGCAGAAACCTGGGCTTGAACTGAGTGACATCAGGTAAGTGACCTAGTTTTTCTAGGTCTTCATTTTCCCTGCATTTGACCAGGGCTGTTGTGACACTCAGTTGTAACATGTAAAATACCAGACACACAGCAGGTATCGCTAGCATATATTATTATTACCATTGTCCAAACAAGCTCATCTGCATTTTCAGAGATTTTCAATGTGCTCAGGATGAAAAAATAAGGCAGTATTTCTCAGGAGGGCACATTCCACAATCATGTGTTACTAGGAGTTGGACTAAGGTCGCTTGTTATGAGAACACACGAGGAAAACATAAGGAAGTATTCAACCGATTAAATGCTCAATCCATTTCTCAGCCTTACTAGCTCCTTGGCTGCAGTCTTCAGAATCTCAGAAGATGCAAACAAAGACACACTGATTCACTTAAAATAGTTCTTCGTATAAATCTGAGAGTTTAGCCAAAAAACAGTCCAAAAGGATTTATGAGGTGTGCTTTCCTTCACAGAGCCTGCAAGTCAAGGAGGCTACCTTTAATCAGCCTGAGTTTCCCAGACACCTCTGTAGCGTCGTCCCTTTGCTTCTTACCACTCTGATTGAGAGTCTTGGGAAATGGGCATTTAATATGTTTTCTGTTCAATTTTTTCTCATGGGAGCAGCTGTACGAGGAAGGGTTTCTTTCTGCTTTCCCAGGGGAAAAATCAGAAATCACTTCACTCCCATTTCTGCAAGTTCAAAAGCAAATGAAATCTTTGAGGCATTTATTGGTGTTAGTACCTTGTCCACTATCCACCCCTAAGGCAACGGGATTTATTTCTAGAATTGGAAGTCCCTCATTCACTGTCAATAGCCTTTTTCTGCTGTTAGGGGGCTTGCATCCACAATCTGCCCCTTCCAGGGGCAGCTGTAACCACCTGGACTTCAAAAGGAGTAAGGACGGGGCCTGGCATGGTGGCTCATGCCTGTAATCCCAGTACTTTGGGAGGCCGAGGCGGGAATATCTCCTGGAGCCAGGTGTTTGAGACCAGCCTGAGCAACAAAGAGAGATCCTGTCTCTACAGAAAAATTTAAAAATCAGCCGGCCAGGTAGTGCACACCTGTAGTCCCAGATACTCAGGAGGCTGAGGCAGGAGGATCCTTTGAGCCCAGAAGTTTGAGGCTGCAGTGAGCCATGATCGTGGCCCTGCACCCCAGCCTGGGTGACAGAGTGAGATCCTGTCTCAAACAAACAACAATGACAAAAAAACACAACCCAAACAACAACAAAAAGACTACACAAAAACTCACTTCTTCACGAACTTCAAAAGAGGTTGGTCCCTAGAAGAACCACCCACCTTGGTGGGCATGAGCTTTCTGACTGGCCACGGATCCTTCCTTTGGGATCCCATCCATATTCTAACTCACTCCTTGGGGCACATGTTTGTTGAGAGGCACTGCTGTGGTCCACAGATGGGTTGTGGAGGGTACTCTTTTGTGGGGCACTAGCAAAAAAGCTTAAGTTCCAAGCCATCACCCACATATTCACTGGAGGCCATGATGTCCAAGGAACCTCATATCCTCACCCCACCAAATGTAGTGTCGCTCCCTGTCTCTCTCCTGCCTCCTTCTCTTAGCATTGCAAGCCCTGGGCATAGGGAGCTCTTTCTGGGATAGTGGCTTACCAATTTTCAGACAATCATGACGTCAAATTTGCATGCTCCCCTTCGCTGAGAGAAGTTCCCACAAAAGGTGACATCTCCCCCTCCTCCAGTCATCTTTTTATGGGGGTGAAGGGTGGGAGCAATGTGAAAATTGGTTCTGCTGAAATGACACCTTTTGAAAAAGCTCTGCAGGAAAATGCCGCAGAGATGCAGATCTCTGACCACAGAAAGTGGGGATTTTGAACACCTTGTTTTTAGCTGTGGGTTCTTCTCACCCATACTTAGCAAACAGGAAACATTCCACTCACATCTCATACTACACTAGTTTTCTACTGTGAACTGCATGCCAGGCTTATGCCAGACACTGCAAACACAACAATGGGTAGAGCCATGTTTCTTGTTTCACAGAATTCACCATCTAACGAGACATTAAAAATATGCACCCGCAACACACGTGATTCAACTGTGACAAGTGCTCTGAAGGAAAAGCACAAAGTGCCATGAGATCAGACCTAGGCAGGATGTCAGGAAAAGGTCTCTGAGGAATCAGTACTTAGCCAGAAACTGAAGGATAAGAGGTAAGGTGAACTGAATGGTAAGGGTGTCCCAGGCAGAAGGAAATGCACCTGACACAGAAAGGACTTGATTCCCTGACAAAGGCCAGGCCAGTCAACTGGGTACAAGAGATGGGACCTGAGGAGTAGGTGGGACCACACTGCCCAGGGCCTCATGGGGCAGCTGAAGAGGAGAAGCCACTAGAGTGTTTTAAACCAGAGGGTTTTTAAGTGATGGCATGATCAAACTTTCATTTTACAGAGGTAACTCCAGCTGAAGAGTAGAGAAGGCATCAGAAAAAGGCAACAGTGGACAGGGGAGGCAGTGTATGGTGCAAATTTTAAAGCAATTTTACACATGCTGGGTCTAACTCTGTTTCGAAGCCTCACCTACTAATCAACATAATATTCACTTCTTACATTGTTTCTGGACTCAAATGCCTGCTTCATCACTGACTAGCTGTGTGGCTTAGGGACCCACTGGGAGCCTGAGAGCCTCCTCAGGTTCTTCAATTAGGAAACATGGAGAACTCTTCTACTCTTTGAGGATTTCAAAGAGGATGAAATGAGTGCTTTGGTACACAGGCGCTCAACAAATATTGACTGATCTCAAGCAAATAATCCTGTCAATTAAGGAAATAAAAGGAGAAAGGGAAAGCCTCTTCTAGCTATTTGATTCAATTACTTAAAGTTCTACCTGTAAATTATGCAGGGGATAAGCATTTATTTAACAGTAGCAAATTTTATGCTATTAGACTAGTGCTATTAGAATAGCTTGAGACCTGATAGGTACGTCAGGTTTTTATTTTTTTAACAGAAATTAGTGAATGATGATAAGTGGAAAGATTCATGTCTCAATATACACTATATATTACACTAGACTTTTAAAATTAAAAATCCATAATTCCCTCTCCATAAAAAAGGGTGTCTATATTCCCAGTGATATGGTTTTCCAGAAATCTAGTCCCTATCAATATAAATCTGGGAATTTCTGCCATTCCAGAGGATCTAAGCTTCTACACTACCAATACTGCATACTAAGGTATCAGCAAATGTAGCACTCCTCCTCAGTCTGATGTCCACAGCACACCCGGGTTGATCACAGGTAGACCCAGAAAGGTGGTTACAGCACTCCTTCCTGCAGAGCCCAGATGTGGTCTCAGAAGTCTTCCCAGCAAAGTGCCCTAGACAGCTAGCCCCTAGTGGACCCCAAGATATTCCTGGTTCGAAGACACTCATTTTCAAATTGAAAAAAACCAATGGGAGTCTAAGTAATTTTTCTGCAATTTCATTTACAAAGATAGTAGCAAAAAAGTGAAAATACATTTTCTACAGACTAAATCGAAATGGTTCTCTATTTCTTCTCACCTTTTAACATCATCAATCTCCTCACAATCTCATGGAAAATAAAATACAGTAATAGTCTAAATGCACAAAGCAACGTATAATCAGCTTACTTTACTCCATTTCAATTATGTGCATTTTAACATATTTACATTAGAAGCATGTATTACAACCCAAAACCTTGTCAGACAGCTTAAAGAACCCAGCTGAGAATGCTCCATGCCTGCTTGCTTATTTGTTAAGAGACAGGGTCTGGCTGTTACCCAGGCTGGAGTGCAGTGGCACCATCCTAGCTCACTGCAGCATCAAACTCCTGGGCTCACGCAATCCTGCCTCAGCCTCCGGAAGAGCTGGGACTACAAGCATGCACCACCACGCCTGGCTATTTTTTTTTTTTTTTTTTGGTAGAGACAGTCTCACTTTGTTGCTCAGGCTGGTCTTGACCACTTTCATCTCCCAGAGTACTGGGATCACAGGTGTGAGCCACCACACCCAGCTCAGGCACACATTCTTGTACTTGGCAATCTCCTCCAGTGGGAATCCTTACACTCATCATGTCTTAAATATGAAAGAAAAATACAAAATGGACTTTTGGTGCCTCCCTTACCTAACTCGTTCATGCTTCATGAAGAGTTCTTGTGGTTAAAAATGATGACTAGGCCGGGCATGGTGGCTCACACCTGTAATCCCAGCACTTTGGGAGGCCGAGGCAGGTGGATCACCTGAGGTCGGCAGTTCAAGACCAGCCTGACCAACACGGTGAAACCCCATCCCTACTAAAAATACAAAATTAGGCTGGGCGCAGTGGCTCATGCCTGTAATCCCAGCACTTTGGAGGCCGAGGCGGGCGGATCACGAGGTCAGGAGATTGAGACCATCCTGGCTAACACGATGAAATCCCATCTCTACTAAAAATACAAAAAACTTAGCCGGGTGTGGTGGTGGGTGCCTGTAGTTCCAGCTACTTGGGAGGCTGAGGCAGGAGAATGGCGTGAACCCGGGAGGCAGAGCTTGCAGTGAGCTGAGATCGCGCCACTGCACTCCAGCCTGGGCGACACTCCAGCCTGGGCAACACTCCAGTCTGGGCACTCCAGCCTGGGTGTCAGAGCGAGACTCCATCTCAAAAAAAAAAAAAAAAAAAAAAAAAAAAATTAGCCAAGCATGGCGGCGCATGCCTGTAATCCCAGCTACTCACAGGCTGAGGCAGGAGAATCGCTGGGACCCGGGAGGCACAGGTTGCAGTGAGCCAAGATCACGCCATTGCACTCCAGCCTGGTGACAGAGCAAGACTCTGTCTCAAAAAAAAAAAAAAAAAAAAAAAAAAGACTAGGGGCTGGGCACAGTGGCTCACGCCTGTAATCCCAGCACTTTGGGAGGCTGAGGTAGGCAGATCACCTGAGGTCAGGAGTTTGAGACCAGTCTGGTCAACATGGCGAAACCCCATCTCTAAGAAAAAATACAAAAATTAGCCGGGCATGGTGGCGTATGCCTGTAGTCCCAGCTACTCGGGAGGCTGAGGCAGGAAAATCGCTTGACCCGGGAGGCGGAGGTTGCAATGAGGCAAGATTATGCCACTGCACTCCAACTGGGCGACAGAGCAAGACTCCGCCTCAAAAAAAAAACACAAAAACAAAAAACGATGACTGGTAATGGTGAAGACAAACTATGAATAGAATGCACCTGTAAATATGAATGCAGAGTTTTAAAGAAGCAATTTTTAAAGGAAAAAAATCTCTGAAGTGTAAAAACATAAGAGGTTTGTCTCAAAGAGCAACTGATCTGAAAGAAAGATACTCACTTAAGAACGGGATAGACAAGCCAATGTGGTGGCCTAGGCCTGTAATCCCAGCACTTTGGGAGGCCAAAGCAGGAGGATTGCTTGAGCCCAGGAGTTCAAGATCAGCCTGAGAAACAGTGAAAACCTGTCTCTACAAAAAAATTTTTGAAAAATTAGCCGGGCATGGTGGTGCACACCCATAGTCTCAGCTAATCAGGAGGCTGAGGCTACAGTGAGCCGTGATGGCACCACTGCACTCTAAGCCTGGGCTATGGAAGACCCTGTCTCCCCTGGGCCCCCAAAACAGGATAAGGCAAGTTTGTGGCACACTTAAAATTGGGTGGTTATTCAGAGAAGCTAGAAATGTACTAGGCATAGCAAAATATTTGAAATTAGCGTGGCAGGCAAGAACAACAGCTAGCTGTCTGCTCCAACTCTGTGTAGTATGATCAAGGTAGAATATTGTGCAGGATCTGGTGGAGGTAGTCTAATGTTCCTAAAACTAAAATCTGATTTTAGTTTTAAAAGCATGACCCTAAGTGAGGACTTTGTGATGAAACAGATACGGTCCACAAACGAATCCTTTTTACCCACAGCTAATAAAACATGTGATCCCTTAGGGAAGGTTACTGCTATTTCCAGCCTCAATTGTTATATTCTTATTATCAAATTTAAGCATGTAACAACAAATAGGAAAACTATTCGTGACAGACAGCAAGCTGTAGAATGCTCCTTTAATGAAGCTGCTAATACTTGACTTGTAAGACTAACCAGGATACTTTTTAAAACTATACTTAATACTATTATTTCATATATTGTATGTTTATATTTTAATAACATGCCACATTTAAATGCTGCTTTAGTCTCTTATATATATGATTTTATATATATGATTTCCCTAAGAAGGGAAAGGTCTGGGATTGGTGAATCCTCAAGTAATTTGAAACACTAAACATTAGGAGTATTTTAAATCACCTGAGGATTCACCAATCCCAGACCGTTCCCTTCTTATGAGTTCTTCCATAGGTTGTCAGAAATTCCTTTTCTGTTTAAAAAAACTCTAAAGAATTTCAGGAGTGGTAGCATAACTCCAAAGACGTGGGCAGTTGAGGCAACTGGAACAGGGAGAGGACCAGTGAGTTGCCCAATCTCACCAGAAAAGACATAAAGCCAGCAAGAGATGCCACATCAGGTAACTTCTTGTCCACGCCTTTTTCTCATTGTTTTTAATATTCATTGCTACTATGTTGAGTTTTCTTTACATTTTACACAATTCTAAAGCTATGCTATGTTGGAAACCCTGGAAACATGTGTAAAGGATTTCAGATTAGAGAACTTGAAATGCATAAAGACATGGCAATTACATTTTAATTGCTTACTTGGAACAGTAGTTACCTTCACACGGAAAACTAAGGGAGAGCAGAGAAATCAACTAAATCCTGTTTTTGGCTTCAAGAGGGTTATTATCCTGAATCTCTTTTATTGTGGTAAAATACACATGAAATTTTCCATTTTTAGGTGTACATTGTGGCATTAAGCACATTCATGTTGTTGTGCAACTGCCACCATCCATCTCCAGAATTTTTTCATCTTCCCCAAATACAACTCCATTAAACACTAACTCTCCATTCCCCCCTCTCCCCCAGCTCCTGGCAACCATCAGTTCCTGGCTGTATGAATTTAACGACTCTAGGAGCCTCATGTGAGTGGAATCATACAGTATACACCCTTTTATGTCTGGCTTATTTCACTTAGCATGGTATCTTCAAGGTTCATCCATGTTGTAGCATGTCAGAATTTCCTTCCTTTTAAGGCTGAATCATATTCCAATGTAGGTATACACTACACTTCATTTATCTACTTATCCATCAATGGACACTTGGGTTGCTCCTTTTAGTTATTGTGAATCATGTCGCTATAAACATGGGTGTACAATATCTGTCAGAGTGCCGCCTCTCACATCTTTTGGGTATGTATCCAGAAGTGGAATTGCTGGATTATACGGTATTCCTAGGTTTAATTGCAATCTTATCATCTCACATACTTCACCTAAACTGAAAAATGCAACGAATATACCAACCAAACACATACTGTGTTTTAAGCAAGGCAGTGGGAAAACCCCATTGGATCTGTCTTGCATCACTTCTCTCTTAATCTGTTGGAACACCTTACGTCTATGAAATGCCTTGAAGATGCCAAAGACCTCCAGGTCCAGGCAAGCTTCTGGAGCTCCTGCTGCAGACTAAGCCTCAGCCTTCTTGTTTAGAGGAAAGGGGACCCAGCATGACTCTGTCCGTAGTGCAGGGTGACTGCAAATGACACTCAACACTCAGTTCTTCAACACCCCACAGGCCTGGTTGTAGATTTTGAGGTCAAGGTTGGGTAAGTATAAAACCCAATGAATTTTTATAAAACTAGTAACGGGGAAAACAGGAAGATCAGGGAAGGTGGTGAAATCTTCACCAAGGCCAATGATTGCACAACACGTAACTTCTTGAAGCACTTTTTTCCACCTGCTAAAACACTAAACATTAGGAGTGTTTCAAATTACTTGAGGATTCACCAATCCCTAACTTTCCCTTCCTAAAAGTTCTTCCAGAGTTTCTGTCAGAAATTCCTTTTAAGAAAACTCCAAGGAATTTCAGGAGTGGTAGCATAATAACTGGGGAGACCCCTCTCTCTAATTAATCAAAAACGTAGTGTAGCTTATATAGCTTAGAGAAATTGTGGATCTATGAGGACATGTGAAGGTACTGGGCTATAATGTGGTCAATGTGTCTGAAAAATAACCGTTCTGGGCCAACCAAGTGTGGCTCAAGGGATCACTACTAAGAATGGTTCCTCTTTGGGTAGAGCAGAGGGAAGAGACACTAAAGGGAACTGCAATCACCAGCAAAGGAACACAGTGACCATCAATGTCTGAGGACCGGCACAATGAAGGGTAAGACAGAACCTCTCTGTACGAGGCCTACTCCCTTCCAGTTCCCTTTCTTCCCCATTGTGTCCCAGTGGAGGACCTGATAATACACCTGACCCATATCTAAGACATGCAGTTGGCAGGGCTGATAGTAGGTAAGGTTCACAGTATGTTAAAAAGTCACACAAGGCCAGGTGCAGTGGCTCAATGCCTGTAATCTCGGCACTTTGGGAGGCTGAGGGTAGGAGAATCACTTGATGACAGGAGTTTGAAACCAGTTTGGGCAACATGGTGAAACACCGTCTCTACCAAAAATACAAAATTACATGGGCATGGTGGTGCACACCTGTAATCCCAGCTACTCGGCAGGCTGAGGCATAAGGATCACTTGACCCCGGGAGGCAGAGGTTGCAGTGAACCAAGACTGAGCTACTGCACTCCAGCCTGACCGCAGACTGAGACTCTGTCTTAAAAAAAAAAAAAAAAAAAAAAAAAAAAGTCACAAATGGTTTTCCTCTCCCTGGCCCCTCTTCTCTCTGTGGTAGGTAGGTTCAAATTATAGCCTAACCTCAGCCATCTCTGTTCTCTTTGCTCAAGCACATGGGTCACTGCTTTGGGTTCCTACACCAGTCAGACATCCACAGGCTCCCAGATACAGACATGAGCCTAGGATGAGGTAATATACCCGATTAGGCTCTGAGCCTAAAACACGTTCCATGAAATTACCTGAGCCTTCCTTGCACAGTACTGTGATCTAACACATAATCAAGTCATGCACTTTGTTTCTTATTTGCTATTGTTACATGTGTACAGTGTCCTTAGGAGTCTAGAGGGAAGAGGGATAATTGGCAGAGATTGGCATTGGCAGAATCCTGGGTTCTCCAATAACCACCTTTCACCCCCAGCAGTACTCTCTAGAGGAAGATGGAGGTTGAAGATGTGTGCTGTTAAATTTCCTAATCCTGGCTGGGTATAGTGGCTCATGCCTGTAATCCCAGCACTTTGGGAGGCTGAGGTGGGAGAATCAATTAAGCTCAGGAGGTCAAGACCAGCCTTGGCAACATAGTGAACTCCTGTCTCTACTAAAAATTTGCAGGTGGGTGGCCTGAGCCTGTAGTCTCAGACTCGGGAGGTTGAGGTGGGAGGATTGCTTGAGCCTGGGAGATCAAGGTTGAAGTAAGCTATGATCATGCCACTGCACTCCCGTGTGGGCAACAAAAAAAAAATTTCCTAGTCTTTCATGCACGTGATGCTGGCTTGGTGTTTACAGCTTCGTATTCCTGAAATCGATATGTGCCAGATATCACTGCAGACTAGTCCTTATTTGATAGAAATAAAATAATTTACATTTTATTTTCATGTAAATGTGACAGCAGCAGCAATAACATAGGCAATCAGTAAATATTCTTTTGAATTAGGCCAGATCCTAAATATCCTGAAAGAAACATGACATGTCACTATCTACTCCTTCAAGACAAAGATATACTTTTTTTCTTTCTTCACTTCAGTAAGCTGGTCTACAATGATGGACTTTTATTTATGCAACAATTTCAATACTGTTCAACATATTGGGCTTTTTTTTTCTCCCTGTAAGTAGAATCTGATTTTGAAATCTAGTAGTGTACTGACAAGTGCCAAGCTGTTCTAATTAGGTTACCTTTCACATTTATAAAAATGGTACGAAGTTCTCTGAATACCATTCCAGAAATACTAATTCATACTTACCTATTTTCAGTCTCCTAAAGGTTCCAAAGATCTTAATATATGTTCACTCAGCACAACATGGCTGCACCAACAACTACCCCATGTTACAAAACAAGGCAAAGAGAAGCAGAATAACTCTCCCTATGCCCCGGGAGAAGTATGACAGAGGTGCAGGGTAAGAGGGTTTCTGGGTCCCAGCCACCTGTTTCACATTCCTCTTTCACCTTCTTTCTTCCTGGGTACGGTGAGGCTCCTCTGATGGAAGGTAAGATGGCTGCCATCCTTCAGTTATCACAGTACTGTACCTTTAGAATGGACAGCATCAGCACTGTGATAACTGAGCCAGGGCAGCCTGTCAGTCACTGTGTCGGTCAACGGCATCCTTTCTGGTGGCTGCATTACTCTCTCTGAAGGCTCCCCATGAAGTGAAGACTAAAAGATCCCCTTCTGGTTGGAGACGTGAGGAGGCAGAAGAAAAAGAAGGATCAGAGCCCAGCAAGTGGTGAGGCTGAAATATTAAAAGGCCCAGTTGAATTAAATTAGAATGAAAGATGAACACATGACTTATCCATATTAATGAGGATGAACAACTGCATGATTAGGTTTTCACTCTGATAATACATCAAATATGCAGTAAGCCTCCAGCATATTTCACAGCCTATCTCTTCCATGCATGGATTCACTGACTGTGCCTCCCTGACCTCAATCATTGATTTTATATATATACTGAGGAACTACTACGTTCTAAAGCCCTCTTCTAGATGTTCAGGAAATAAAGATAACTAAGACATGATTCCTGTCTTCAAAGTGCTCATAACCAAACATGACAATAATACTTCATATCTGCCAAACATTCAAAACTGCTCTATATGTTTTCTCATTTGGTTTTCACAAGACGCTATGGGGCTGGCAATGAATTATTCATTAATTCATCAAAAAAGGATTCTGGAAATAGATTAGATATTATTACCCCATTTTATAGGCAGAAAAAAAAAAAAAAAACTTAGGTGATTTGCCAGAGATCATGTATTGCTAAGTTATGGCGAACCCATGCCCAGAACCATGTCAAATGAGTGAACCCAGTGCTTTGTTTTCTCTACCCTACCCTAGCTGTCCAACTCCATCAACTGGATATTCAGTTTACACAATTTACACAGACAAAAGGATTTCTAAAAACATTTACTTTTTGTTTTAGTTTTCTCAGTAACTGAGATCATGAAGCAGAAACTAGTGGGGCTTTATAATTAAGAAGAAAAATGCACATTAGCAAAAATGACTTTCATTCCTCTTGCTCTGAGTGCTAAGAATGTACTCAAATTAGTAACATTGATATTTTTCGCTATAGTTTATGTCAATTCTATACCTATGGTGATACCGACAACCTTCAGAATACCTTTTTAAAAAGTAATAACATACACACATCACTTGCTTTTAAATTATCTGTACCTTTGAGACGTACTCTGAAGTCATTTTAGGGATGATTCTTCCTTTTAATAACAAGTACAAAAGATTCTGAAATTGGAATTCAGGCATCAGAATATCAACTTATTAAAACCATGATTCACTTGGGTTTTTTCCATGTCATAAGGTTTCAAGTTATTTCAATATGAGTGGAACTTGACAGATACTTGAAAAATAATTATGTTTTCATTAGGCATTTGCTCAATTTCAAAGACTCATTATATGCATATTAGATATTAGCACTGTACTTCAAATAAGTCAGGTAGATGAATCAATTCTTTAGATCAGCAGAAGTCAGAAAATATAAGTACAGTGAATCTAACTCAACTATTAACTTTATGTACTATGAAAATGACCTTATCTTCAGAAAAGCAACATCCAATGAAACAATCCACCTACACAAATTAAAAACAACATTGCCTAAAATGCAAAAGTATCTAAAAATTAAGGAGGTCATCATCTAGGTCTTAGCCAACTGTAATACAGAGTTGAAACACGAGAGGGCAACGAAGATTTAAAAAAAAAAAAATCACAGTTGGATCCCATAACCTAAGGTTCTTGGAAATAGTTGCACATTTTTACCCAAATTATAAACATCTGCTACGTGAACAAAGATACTGTGATTATTTTAGAGTAAAATTTTAGATAGCTGTTCTACTAAAAAGGATAAGAAGATTACCAACTAATATTTCTTGACCACAATTCTGTCAGCTTTGGAAAACTGAATACTTACCCTGAAATACTGAAGGTTGGGTAAGTATGGAGACAAATAAATAATCCTGACATATTCATAGTTATTAGACTGTTCTTCACCAAAATATTAGTGTGATTCAATGTCTAAATATGAAGTATAAAGATGAAGGAAGTGTACTGCAAAGTTGAAATTCACTCTATTAGCCATCACCAAAACCCATGCAACAACTAAACATTTTTGGTAAAGTAAAAGATACTTCCTTTTTCTCCTTATTTTTCTCTCATTTTTTTTACCTAAATTAGAAATAAAAAGAAGCCAAGCATCCCTAATAACAAGCAGCAAATTGTCATTATTCTGTGAATGGTTACTTAAATTAATATTCTCTCAGATTCTAAAGCAGTTTCAAGGAAGAAAAATATGGGTTTTCAAAACGTTATTTTTAAAATAAATGTTTCAAAAATGTGTCTTGCTTTTTCTTGAAAATGTTTATAAATGTGCATTTTTGAAGATTTAAATCCATCAGAAATATTTCTTCTTCAACATGTTTCGTCTAAGAACTGAACTGTCTAAATTTATAAACAAGTGACTACAGGTACTCATGCTACAGTAAGAAAAAATAACTGCATACTAAGGAAGAGAGAAAACAGTGATGTAAAATGCTTTCTTCCAGGACCCAAACTGATTTTAAACTACTTCTTCTACGTTAAAAATGATACAACTAGGAACAATTTCTTCAGAACGCATATACCAAATATTATCTACAAAACCAGGCACTTATAGAAAACTGGCACACCAAAGAACTTTTAAAATAACGTGGAGTACAAGGCCAGGCATGGTGGCTCACACCTGTAATCTCAGCGCCTTAGGAGGCTGAGGCAGGAGGATTGCTTGAATCCAGGAGTTCAAGACCAGCCTGGGCAACATAGTGGAAGCCTGTCTCAACAAAAAATAGTATGAGCAGGGCCAGTCGTCCCAGCTACTTCGGAGGCTGAGGTGGGAGGACTGCTTGAACATGAAAGGCTGAGGCTGCCATGACTGCACCACTACACTCCAGCCTGGGTGACAAAGACCTTTTCTCAAGCGATCAATCAATGTGGAGTACAAATAAAAGCACAAAAAACATGCTACATCCCTCATATTTATAAACTAAGATGAAAATATTGTTTTAAACCTTTGAATATCTGATTATATATTAAATAACTGAAGGCACCATAAGTTGTTGGCCAAGCAGAATATTTGAAAATACTTTTAAACTATAGTTTAGTGTATTTAAATCCACTGGTCTTTTAACTAGTGTGATTTGTTTTCCAATTTGAAAATTATCATCTAATTCAGTGATACTATATAAAATGGCCAAATTTGACCACACTGAGATGTTATAAACTGTCAGCAAAAGTTGCTCAAATGTCCACTACTGCTTTGTCACAAGTACAGAGAATGTATACTTGCATTTTATTGCAAAACTTTGCTATACTGAGTTTTTAAAAACTAATTTGTGCCAAAGATTGATGAGGTGGCAGGTTACAGAATTTTTTTCTCTTTTATGGAAAAAGAAATAGGCAGAAAGGCAAGAAAATGTCAAGGACCACCGCCCTATACAAAGTTAGCCCCGATTCTCAAAGAGAAGCATTAACTGAGAGTGATTAGAGAAGAGGTGTCATCATTTTACTGACTTTGAGCACTGGCCCTAATTAATCTCATGCTACGTAACTTTATAAGGTCCATGTGGATGAAAAAAAAAACCCTATGGACACGGTAACAAAGAGAAGAATGAGCTTTCTTCCTCATGTTGACCAAGAGTTTAGTCCAAAAAGGCTCCAGGAGACTAAAAATTTATAAATACATGACTGGCCCATATATTACATTATATGGGCCTCTCCCCTTCAAACATGTACTCAGCACAAATATTTTTAGTCCAACTGTATACTCCACAGTTAATTTACTTTCTGATTTTGCTCTACATCACATTTCACCACTCTCACCGCCTGGATTTTAGATTTTATGGTTTGCTCACAAGTCAGTTTTATATGCCAGCTAACTTTGGAATGATCCACCCCTGGCTAAACATCTCTAAAAACCCTGATGGTCTCCAATTAATCTATGATTGCCTTATTACTACAGCACTTCCATTTGAAAATGCTGGGTCCCAGATTTTTCAAATTCCCTTAATGGACAGCTAAAGGGGCCAATACCAAAGACTTGCAATGACCTCCAATTCTACAGCCTTGGGCTGTTCCAGGAACACAATTACACTCCACTTCCCTGCAGAAGCTTCTATTCCTACATCTGTAAAATGAACACATTTCTACTAACTAGTAACACATGTCACAGTGGCACTGCACTCATTAAGTGCTGTGTTGTATACTGCAATTTAATTTGGTGCTGTTTATATCTTATTTCCTCAAGTCAACAGGACTCTTTCTAAAAAAGTCAGAAACTGTTTTACTCATGTCCCTTCACAACACTTAGTGGTCATTTCCACAAAATGCTAGCTCAACAGATACTTGATTGATTAATTGATGAACCTCTCCATTTCTCAGGGAGCCTCTAAACAGTTATCAACAAGAGTATGTTTAATTCCAGTCTCTGTCTATATGGTCTTAGGTGAGGTGTTTGGCAGTTTGTCATCGATAAAATAAAGGGATAGCACCGAATAGCTCCTAAGTTCCTTCCAGTGAAATTTCTGAATCTCATTAGACAAAACAAAACCCAAAGACAGCACTACCTCTATTCATGTTAGCATTGTACTTTTTTTGGAGGAAAGGAGTCAGCAGCCTTGTGGGCCCAAATGCCACCAGTGAAGCCGTGATTTGGTGGGGAGGGGGACAGAAAGTAGATGAAGCAAAGAAAAAATAAATGGAAGTGAGTGACAGATGAGTAGAATCACTAAAATGCCACCAGGTGTCACAATTGTTACTTTGCCACACATTGTTTTCCGGTATCTTTTGCTATGTTCAGGATCCTTTTACAAAAGCAGCAATAGCCGGGTATGTGGGTATCCCAATTTTCCCATGACACCCCTGCTAGCCATTCTAGAACCCTGGACTTTTACACTGATATCCCTAATGTAACAGTAATAATGTAATACTCGGGGTCCCCAATCATCACATGGAACACAGCAGTGGAAAATAGAAACACAAACATGAAATAACAATATTTCATACAGTCACCACTTTTGAAATTAATCCATGGGGTTAGGCACAGTGGCTCATGCCTGTAATCCCAGCAGTTTGGGAGGCCAAGGCGGGTGGATCACCCGAGCTTAGGAGTTCAAGACCAGCCTGGCCAACGTGGGGAAACCCCATCTCTTCTAAAAATACAAAAAATCTGCCGGGCATGGTGGCGCACACCTGTAGTCCCAGCTACTCTGGAGGCTGAGACAGGAGGATCGCTTGAACCTGGGAGGTGGAGGTTGCAGTGAGCCAAGATCGCATCACTGCACTCCAGCCTGGAAGACAGAGAGAGACTCTATCTCAACAAAAAAAAAAAAAAAAAAAAAGAAAGAAAAAAAGAAATTAATTCATAGATGAAAAGGAGTGATGCAGGCCTGAGCTGTCCAATGAAGTATATAATGCAAGCTACACATGTAATTTTTAATTCTCTAGTAGCCACATTAATAAACAGGTGGAATTAATAGCATATTCATTTAACCCAATATATCTAAAATATTATCATCTGAACATGGAATCAACATAAAATTAATGGGCTATTCTTTGAAATTCTTTGAAATTTTTTGCATTCTTTGAAATCTGAAGAGTACTTTGCACTTACATATCCCAATTCTAAATTTTCATCAAAATACTTAATTTGCGTTTGGATTTCAAAACACTTAGTTTCAAAAGTAGATGCGTAAGCTCAAGTATGTTTCCAAATATAAATAAGCTTTCCAATAACTAAATCAAGTTATCAAAGTCTAAAATTAAATAAAATTTAAAATTGAGCTCTTCCTCACCCTAGCCATATTTCAGGTGGTTAATAGCCACGTGGCTAGTGGCTACCATATTAGGGCAGATATCCCGTCTCTGTCACCTGGATTCTTTTAAACCTGAACCAGAGTAAAAGATGTTACCCCATCAACCAGAAAGTCATCGTACAACACCCACCAAGTGCTCAAATTATACCAAGTATTTTCTGCTCCACTTCCAATCTTTAAGTTGTCAACACTTCAGTGATTATCGTTTATTAGGCAGCCCTTCCAAAAGACTGAGTATTTTAGCTCAGAGAGGAAAGCATATCTCAATTCAGGGACTGAATGGAGACACTGAGTGAGATTCAAAGACAAGGAGTTAATTTCCAAGGTAGAGGTGGAAAATCCTGACCTCCTTACTTCTTTGTCCAGGGTATCAGTCACCTACAAAAGTTACAATTATTGTTTATCACAATTATTGTTTATGAGCCTCTCAACTTACAAACTCACAGCAGCTGTCACTGCATCCTCAGGTTCTCTGTCTTCAAGTGCCCTCCTAGCTTCCTGAAACAACCTTCTCTATCTAGAGCAGATTCTGCAGAGAGGCCCCTCTTTAATTCATATTCTGAAACGTGCTTGTTATTGTTGACGTACACAAACTTATGAATAATTAAATAAATGAATCTTGAACCATCCTATTTATCATTCAGTGGTCTAGGAACCCAACTCTAGAGGAAAGCTTTTCTGAAATACACGGTAAGTATCCCCCAACCCTCCCCCAAAGGAACCAATTATGAACACTATACAGTCTTCTCTCCCTTCTCACTCCCCATGTCAAAGTTCATTGTGTTCCTCCTGCAGCTGATTTAAAAGTTGATCTTTTCAAGGAGCTGGATTCCTAAGGTAGTTCTATTTTGAGCCTTCTTCCTGTTCTGAAGCTAAAGTTGGAAGGGCTTAGGTGGTGATGTCATGGAAGGGAGACTGTTGGTTTTTATAGGAGGGTCTTCTCTGGCAACTCTGGGGATGCTCAAATGGGGAAAACTCAGAGTGTTACTTTTGATCTTTTCCCCCCTCCTTCCCTTTATAGAATATCAGCTATTCCTTAGCCAGCAAGGAAACAAGTTCAAATAAGCCTGCAAACAGATTTACATATTTTACATGCTAAACATCTAATAAATGAAAAGACTGAGAAAAAGAAAAATGCCTCACTGTAAGGAACAGAGGGTGACAACCTCTTTCTCCACCCCTCTCCCCAAATATCTATCACAGGACAAGGGGCAAAGAGGAGGGGAGGGTCGACTGGTAAGAAGAATAAAGGGATTATAAAGCTAGGAGGCTTTTAGAGGGAAACGCTGTTGGAATATTCAGGACAGAAGGAGACCCCTGGGTCCCTGCTCTTCCTCTGTGTTCTCCTCCCTTTTGGAATGGTTAGACTTGGGCTGGGTGTGTCTTCTGCTTGGGAGGCGTTTTTTTTTTTGGCGCTGGAAAAGCAAAAGGGGCCAGGGTGGGGCCTGGGGAAAGAAAGCCAGAGACAGGCTGCTTAGGCCTGGCTCTGGGTTAAGCTTAAGGGGAAAATAAAGGGGGCTACGGAGGGACAGCAGATTCCATTAGAAGACCCAGAGGGGAATAAAAAACAGCGCACTGGCCAAAGGGGGTCACTTCTCTCTCTCCCTCAACCTAGGCCCAGGAGCTATTTGCTGGTTGGTGAGGGACAGGTCCAGAGGGAAGAGAAAATCCCAAAACATCTGCAGATCACAACTTGCCGGGGGAAAGGGGGGCTGGGGACAGACATGCCAAATGAAATCAGCAGGTGAAAGCAGCAATTTTTGGCCAATGCTGGGATTGCGGAGGGGACTAACTAAGAACCCTGGAGAGCAGGGGATTCCCTGGTTTCTCAGCTCACCTCTCCTTCAAAGCAGGGATAAGCACAGGTGTGGTCTTTCTCCAGGAAGGTGGCAGCTGGCGTGCGGGTAGCAGAGTGAGGGAAAGAATTCCTCGCACAGGAAGGCAGGGAGAAGCCCTGGGGTCAGCTGCGGCCAGGAGCCGGCGTCTCCGCCAAGTCCCCTCCCCCTTCCTGAAAACCGACCTGGACCAGCACAAATAACAGCAAAGCACCCCTCTCCCCAATAATGTTTCTAATAAAAGAAACAGACTCTCATGCCTATATTAAAAAACCACGAGCTCTAGCTGACGGAAATAAACAGGTGAGCCCGGGTAGAAGCGGGAAAACACTGGGAATGGGAGAATGAAGGGGGAGAAGGCGTTCCCGAACGTGCAGAGAAACCGAGGCTTCCCCGCCCTCCCTCCACCCTCCTCCCCTCCGGCCGGGGAGAATCTGCGTGGCAGGGTGCAAGCTAAAAATGCCACTGACGGACCCCTCTTCCCGCCCCGTGCCCGTTCTCCCTCCTACCCCAGACTCCAGCGTCCCGGCCTCGTGGTAGCGCCCGGTCCCCGGCGCCGCGCGGGGCTCGCCCTCTCTCCCGACCGCCGCCGCCGCGGGGACTCCGGTCTTCCTCTCTCCTCCCTCCCTCCTCCTCCTCCGGCACCGCCGCCTCCTCCTCTTAGACTCCTCCCGCCGGATCCTTCATGTAAACAACATCCAGGCTCTATTTACAGTCGCCGCCGGACGGCGAGGGACCCACGCCAGCACCCTGGACGCGGGCGGGGGCGGGGGAAAAGCGAGTGCGCAACATTTACACACACACCCCGCCCCTCCGCGCCGCTCCCCTCCGGGGGCCGAGCCGGGCGCCCGGGGCTCCCCGCGTTGCCACTGACACCCCAGCGAGGGCCGCGCAAAACCGCGGAAATGCCCATGGGCGAGGTCGCCCCGCTACCCCTCGGGAAAAACACACGCACGCGCTAACAACAACAAACCCAGTCCGGCAACACCCTCGGAGTCGGTCCCGGAGTGCGGAGGCCCGGCCCGGCCCGCCCCGCGCCGCCGCCCCCGCGCCCCGCCGCCTACCCCGAGGTGGCGAACTGCGTGCGGTCCCCGGAGGAGGCTGAAGGCAGGCGCTAGGCGCTGGGCAGTGGCGCGCCCTCGGCCCCCGGCGCCGCCTGGCCCGCCCCCAGACCCCAGTGCGGATGCCTAGCGGGCCGAGCCCCACGGCTGCGTGTGCGTGTGCGCCGCGGCCAGCCTCGCCGGAGCCGCTCTGTGCGCCCCACGGCTTCCCGCGCCCCCAGGCCGGCTCCGACGCGCCGCGAGACGGGGCCGGGAGCGCAGCAGCCAGCGCTCCACGGCGGCGCACGGGCGCGCACTCGGACGTCCACACTCTGCGCCCCGAGCCCCGCGCGGCCGCACGCCCCACGCAGCCCGCCTCCCGCCTCCCGCCTCACGCCTCCCGCGGGCGCTCGGCCCCGCGCGTCCCGCCGCCCCCGCGCCCGGCCGCCGCCCCCACACCCACCTGCGCCCCCGGGGGTCCCGGGCCCCCCTTCCTTTGTTCTTCCCGCTATTTGCATGAGGATTATCTAATGACGCAGCAAGGCTCGCCACAACGTGACCGTCGCCATTTTTCTGTTTTTATTCTATCTCTGCCATGTGATAGATGGCGGGGGGGTTGGAAAAGGGAGAGAGACGGGATTAAAAAAAAAAAAAAAAACTTCCGGGTCTCATGACCGGGAAGGGAGAAAAACAAAAGGGAGACGAGACACAACTCTAGGGGAAGGATGTGTGTGCGTGCGTGTGTGTGTGTGAGAGTGTGTGTACGTGCGCGCGCCCTCCCTCCTCTGCTGGGAGAAAGGAGGCTCCGGCAGCGGACAGGCAGCATCCATCCTCCCACCCTGGAGACCAGTGGCTCCGGTGGGTCCAGCTCGCACCCTCTGATTGTGGCGGTCGCCCGTCCTGGCCCCCCCACGCGCCGCGGAAGCTGGGGGAGCTGTCAGCCTGCTCCCCTCCTCTGGCTGCCTTCACTCGCCTGTCCGCCCCAGAGCTCGCTTTCCCTCCCGGGCGGCTGTACCGTTGTGGGCTACGTTCAGAGAAGTCCCACTATTGCCATGAGCAGGGACATAATAGAGTTTAAAGGCCGCCGTATTTTCTAAGTTTTAAAACAGTTTGCTTCGACGCTGTTGTTTATGACAACCGCGTGGCAACACCAGGCACAATCTAATGTTGGTTCCAATCCTTCCCCTCTTTCTCTACCCCCGCTTTCCCCCTTTTCCCAAAGTGGGGCACACCTTGGTGTGGTCTTCAATGGGGATTGGTTTTGTGGGGATGGACCATTCACTACGGATTGATTGATTTAAGAACCGTTTATTTAAATAAGTGGTGTTCAGGGTCAGAGGATTGTTTCAGAAGACAGTTGCATAGAGCAAGGTGGATTCGTGTTACACTGATCTTTTCACATTCAAAGGGAGTGGTAGACATTTCATTCTTTCCGAAGTTCACAGTTGCTGAAAAAAAAAATATTTGGGAACTCTGCCACTGTTTTCCGGTGAGATACAGAATTTTGTACTCTTGTTTACTACTGGGTTCCCTTCAGGCACTTTCACTTTTGTTTTTCGTGAGTTTCCTTTCTGGTTTTTTTTTTTTTTTCCTCTATTTCTTAATTCAGAGCAGAAATGGACTTCATAGTTGAGCAGGGTTCCTGGCTTTTACAGGGAGAGAAACGGAGGCTCTGAGTAGTGCTAGGAGTTGCTCTAGGGCACACATTTAATTAGAGCCCAGCTTGGATTGCGCCCTGCTCACCTGTCGTTTCTCTTAGGGGTTGGCTATAGAGGATGGGGTGGGGACGGGACTCACGGAACATCGCTATGTGCTTATTGTGAATTATTTTTATTAGATTCACAGAGTTGACCACTCTCCCCTTTGTGCATCCACTGTATGGTTTTTACATTTATTTTCTGGTGCCTTTCACAGATCAGCGTACGGCACAGTTGCTGTATCTCCCACTGAGGGTAAGCTTTGAGGCCAGGGCCATGCCATACTCATTTTATATCTCCCATATTTAGCACCATGACTAGCAATGAATGAGCAAATGAAGGCCTGAAGGGGATCTTTTCCATAATTCCATCCTAGGAAATTCCTTGCATGTTTCTGGTGAAGGTAGAACACTGGAGATGCTTTTTGATTCTTACACCTTTGCAGACCATTTTTGGCAGTCTTCTTTAGTTACAAAGCCAGGCAAAACATGTTTTGCTTTTCTCAATTTTTTAAATCAACTGCTTCCCCCCTCGCCCCGCCCCGCCCCTCGTTTTACCATATTTGGTTCCTCTTCTTTAAATTCTTTCTGATTCATATGAATAAATTAGTTATGCCAACCTTTGCACTTTGTGAGTTGCTTTTGCTTTTAGACTCCAAAAGTTTGATAAAGTTTAAGGTGTGATTTAACCTGGTGCAGACTGGAAGCAAATCATCATGAGCAGACAAGACTCTGATTCTTCCTGGGATCACTGAACTGGGAGGCTGGCGGTTGAGCAGGCAAAAGAGGGCTGTTGAAAAGATGTTAGCATCAGGCAAAAAGTACACGTTTACCAAAAACAACGACAACAAAACAAACAAAAAACAGAATAACTGCCGTATACAATTACAGCTCAGAGGAGGATCTGGATTGTCACAGATCAGTTCTTATACATCTGGACTGATAAGGTTCCATCGCATATCTGAACATGATCTACATGTATTCCTCTGGATGGGGTAAATGAAATTGGTATGAATGATTGTAACATCTACAACCCATATGTTTAATCCTTGATAACAAGAGTGTGATAGTAATTTAAGTATATCATCAGTTTGCAGTCAAGGTGGAGATGAAGTCTAATTATATATGTAAAGTCATTTGTTCTTTTGAATACAAAACTGAACAGAAAAAAAAAGAACATGGCTCAAAACATATAGTTATAAGAAATACCTCCATACCTCTTGTCTTACACACATGTGCACTCACACATTTTTAAAAAATCAAACTTTAGTCTTCTGAGGTACCATGTAGTGGCTGATTAAAGGAAGTTCTTATAAGCACCTCACCAGTCTTCCTCTCTCCAATATGTACTTGAAAATGACAATTCCTGGAGTCATGGTGAGAGCATAGACTTTGGAGTCTGGTACTAATCTCAGCTCTGCCAATTTGTTAACTGTGTCAGTCTGGGCAAGTTATTTATCAGTTGCGATTCTTAGTTTCTTTACCCATAACATGAGCATTATAACAGCTAGCTCAAGAGTTTTTAGAATTGAAGTGTAATCAAAATGTATTAAGACATATGTAAAGCACCTAGCATGATACTCGGAAAATAATCTTCAATAAAGGGTCATTATAATAATTTTTAAACTGCATTTTATTTACCCCATGCACTTCCCAGAATTATTCTTTCCCTTTTGGCTGCCTGACCTTGGAAATTCAATAAACCTACTATTAATGAAAGTTCTGTGACTATGAAGATAAATCAGAATAGTTCCTGGCCTCAAAAAGTTCACACTTCAGCTTTGGAAGAGATACAGATACAAGGAACTAGACTGATACTGGTAACTGAAAGAGAAGACCACTTTGTACCAGTTTATGATGATCTACCTGAGATGTATTTAATTAAGATTGGGTTTTTTTTAAGATTTACTAATATCGACACAATGATAAAGCTTGTGGAAGCAGGAAAATTCAAGAAAAAAAATCTCACATTTTCACATAAATGAGGAATACTATCTTTAAAACTCCATCTAGTCAGTATAATTCCTCAGCTTTAAAAAACAATTTTCTGATCCATTATAAGAGGCAAGCTTCTTTTGCGTTCATGTGAAAAATATGCCAGGTTGTACCTTTGAAGTAATGTTGGAGAAATGTAGTTAATAGGAAGCACTTCTGGTTGTTAATTAATTAAACCACTTTAATCAAGAACTATTTTCTGAGAAACTTATTCCCAGCCCTGGGTGGGGTGCTAAAGAAACAAAGATGATGAAGATAACAGACTTTGCCCTTATGGAACTCATAATCTAAGAATCAAATGTTTATTGATTACCTACAGGGGATGCAATAGTGAAAGAGATACTGAGCTTAGTCTATTGAGAGATTGATATATACACATATCTTTCTAGCTTCCTCAAGAAGTATGTGATTGACACAGGATTTGGGCAAGACACTCAGTATATATATGTGTGTTTATATATATATATATATATTTTTTTTTTTTTTTTGAGATGGAGTCTCGCTCTGTCAGCCAGGCTGGAGTGCAGTGGTGCGATCTTGGCTCACTGCAAGCTCTGCCTCCTGGGTTCACGCCATTCTCCTGCCTCAGCCTCCCGAGTAGCTGGGACTATAGGCGTCCACCACCACACCCGGCTAATTGTTTGTATTTTTAGTAGAGACGGGGTTTCACCGTGTTAGCCAGGATGGTCTTGATCTCATGACCTCGTGATCTGCCTCCCTTGGCCTCCCAAAGTGCTGGGATCACAGGCGTGAGCCACCGCACCCGGCCTGACACTATATTATGTATATATAAATATATTCGACGCTCCACGAGAGCTTTTTTTTGTTCCTTAAAACAAAGAGTAGGCTGGGTGCAGTGGCTCACGCCTGTAATCCCAGCATTCTGGGAGGCCGAGGCAGGTGGATCACGAGGTCAAGAGACCATCCTGGCCAACATGGTGAAACCCCGTCTCTACTTGAAAAAAAAAAAATTAGCTGGGCGTGGTGGCATGTGCCTGTAGTACCAGCTACTCAGGAGGCTGAGGCAGGAGAATCGCTTGAACCCAGGAGGTGGAGGTTGCAGTGAGCCGAGATCACGCCACTGCAATCCAGCCTGGCGACAGAGCAAGACTCCATCTCAAATAAAACAAAAACAAAGAGTAGCTCTTGAAAGAATAGTTTGGTCTCTGTAGCCCAAGTGAACCTGGGAACCTGGGAGCCTTGCTAGCTTTAGGCAGAACTGTGAAGTGGGTTAAGTTATTTTCAATTTCCCTCAAATCTGAACTATTGAAATAGCTTTCTGGTCTCTCAGTTCCTGTCCTTCTGAACTCTGTTTTGTTTTCCACAGGCTACTACAGTGATTCTAAAATGCAAACCCTGTTACACTGTTCCCCTGCTTAAAAAACTTTCCTGGCTCCCCATTATCTGCCAAGCATGACACACAAGACCCTTTGTGATCTTGCTCTGCCAAGCCTTCCAGCCTCATCCTCCATCACACCCACAGGAAGAGTTGCCAGATTTATTAAATAAAAATATGAGATGCATAGTTAAATATAAATTGCAGATAAACAATAACTTTTTGGCATAAACATGTCCCAAATATTGCATGACACATACTTAATACTAAAACATTTCCATTGTTAATCCGAAATCCAAATTTCAGTAGGCATCCTGTATTTTATCTGGCAACCCTACTCATGCCAGGCTGATTGATTAACTTTCCAATTCCTACAGTCTCTTCTTTCCTTTGCAGGTGCCTGATAACCTCTACACCATGTCCCTTATCCACATGATATTCTTTGCTACTTCTTCAAAGCCAGGCATGGAGTTCTGGAACTCTGTGGGTGTGAGCTTGGAATCCAGTGTGCCGGAGGATGGGCCTCGCCACCTGTGTGCTTTGTTTACTATCTGGGCTTCTGCCCCAGTTCCTGTTCACCCTTCCCATTCTCCCTCCTGGAACTGGATTTCTGCCCCGAACCCCAGTTTACTTGGCTGGAGCCCACATATAGTTTTTCACCCTTGCCAGCTCTTTCTCTGGGACTTTGGGTAAGAGCCTTCCTCCCAGCTGCTGGCTGGGCTTGTGATCTAAACTGGATGGATCATTGAAACCTGCCACAGATGCTGCTACCTTTTTGCCTTGCTTGCTACAAAGGATGGACAAGAAACTCAAATGAAATCAAGTTTGTGAAATAGTTTGTAAAGTGTAACATCTCTATTATGGTAGTTTAACTTACAGACAAAGTTCAAGCTCTTACTGGTATTGCACATGAAAGCCCCACTCTAAAGTGCCCCAGATTCCTTGTTTCTGCTCGTGCCTAGTGATATATGATGCTGAAAATGATGTGGAAAATGTCCAAATGTTCTCGAATTTTGATTAGTACATTCTGCCACACTGGTTATTGCATTATGGATGGAGATGGAGAATTGCTTGAACCCGGGAGACAGTGGTTGCAGTGAGCCAAGATCGCACCACTGCACTCCAGTCTGGGCGGCTGAGCGAGACTCCGTCTTAAAAAATAAAAAAAAATAAAAAATAAAAAAATTGTAATCTTATGAACCAGAACATACGTCTTCACAACTGAAACCAAAGTCTCACGAACTATGTCTTATCCTAAGTCTGTGTAATGCACTCTGATATTTTCTATTTTATTTCATTTTTTTAAAAATTGGTCAACCCATCAAATTAATTTTATAACTCATGAATGGATTGTTACTTGCATTTTCCCAGACACTGATATGCACTATCTAATGAGATTCCCTATATTAACCAACTGATTGGGACAATTGTTAAATGTAATTGTTAAATGTTTACCTCATTTGGTGCTAGGTCCATAGGAATCACCCTGCCCACTAAAGGAGTGAGGCCACCTCACTGAGGTAAGTCACAGTTGTTCTCACTGATAAGATCAGAAAGCACAGTACTGCAGCCAGACTTTCAAAGCTACCTGAGGTTAATATACATAATTCCTGGCTGGGCCATTTTTAAAAAGGGATAGCTGCAAAATTACCACAACTACATTTATCTTAGAATAGAGGGATATTGTTTGGGGGCAACTCTTTCTTAGACTGTTTAAATCATTCCTGGTTAGGTTAAAGAGACTTTTAGGTTTCTGAGGTTTCACATCAATTTCAGAGGTAAGCAAACATAAAATAAAAGCTCTCTCACTGCTGTGATTTTGTTTTACTCTCCTTTTCCCTAAATGGTCAGCAGATTAGTCTAATATTCAGATTTCACTCTAATAGCCTGCTTTGACAATCTGGGAAACACTAGATTCCAAAGAAAATAAGGAAATATATATACATATATGTATATATAATTATGGTCCAAATGGGAGTGGAAAGAATACAACACATGTAAGGAATTCTTTTGTTACAAGTACTCAGTCTAGTCCTCTTCTGCCCATCTCCTTCCCCTAGCACGTCTTCCCTAACTTACAGCTGCCTCATTCTTTTTTTCCTTCTGATAGAGTTTTGCTGGTTTTGTTGATCTTGGAAAGATCAGTTTCAG
This sequence comes from Pan troglodytes, assembly GCF_028858775.2. NCBI lineage: Eukaryota > Metazoa > Chordata > Mammalia > Primates > Hominidae > Pan > Pan troglodytes. The sequence continues at coordinate 165,921,613 of NC_072398.2, read as the reverse complement.
CTCAGTGGTGCACAAAAACTGGATTGGAGAGAATTTAAGAGAGAATAATAGGAGAAGAGGAATTAGAGACAGCTAGTATAGACAACTGGCTACAAGGGTTACAGAGAAATAAGAAGGTAACCAATAAGGGAAGTGCTGTCAAGAGGAGATTTTTGTTTTTGAAATGGTTGACACAACAGCATGGTTGTATACTGATAGAAATGATCCAGTAGAGGAAAAATTGATGATGTAGGGTAGACAGGGAGGATTTGCTGGTCTAGTGTTCTTTATTCTGCGAGAGGGGTGAGATCTGATGCACAAGTGGAGGCTTTTGCATGGCTGCACCAAGAGTGCTTCCTTACTGACAGGGAGAAAGGCAGGGCCTAAAGCCGTACCCCTGCATGGATAAGTGTGCATGGTAAGAGTGAATGGAAGTTCTCTTGTGATTCTTCAGTTTTTTCAGTGAGGAAAGAAGCACAGTCGACAGCTGAGAGTGAGGATGGGGGAGAAGAGAAGAACAGAGATGAAAATGTCCATGAATAGAGTAGGAGAGTGAAAGGACCAGGGAAATACAGGACATTTGCTGGGAAAATAGCAAGGGCCTACTTAAGTTCCTAGTGATACCTTTAAAGTAAGACCAAACAGCTTGGTGTGTGTGTGGGTGGGTGGGTGTGTTTGTCTATCTGTCTGTCTGTTTTCCATCTATGACCAGCTCATGGGTACAGAAACAGTATGGGTGGAAAGTTGGATTTAACTGGAGTTGCAGTTTTGCCCACCAGCATGGCAGAATTAAAGTGGTCAGGGAGTTCAGGGAGTGATTATACAGATCGACTCTGAAATTTAACCTGGTTAAAGATGGAATAGAGGGCTTCAAATGGCTATGGCAGTTAAGACAGAAATGGTGCCTCTGATGTGCCTCCCTTTGGTCTTTGCATGACTGGCTCCCTCTTGTGGTTCAGTCATTCTGTGCTCTCACCGTTTTAACTGCAGAGGACTTACGTTGTTTTCTTATTACTTTCTTTTATTTATCCACCCAGCTATGTATGCTGTGTGCTCTGCTTTACACTATTAGAATATAAGCTCCATGAGAGCAAGCACCTTGTCAGTAATGTTCATTGTTTTATAGCCACAGCACTTATTTGACTTATTTGGCAGAGTGAAGACAACAAGTATTTGATGGAAGAATGAAGAATGACTAGGACATGATTATAAGGCCTTCGCCATCCTGTGCATGGTCTTCTACATGTGCTCCTGTTTGTCAGTTTTCTGTTTCTAACCTCCACCAAGAGAAAGAAGATGCTTCCCCAGGGTTAGGGCTACTTGCTAATCAATCCACTCCAGGTCTCCCTCAAGGCCTTCCAAGGCTCTGGGGAGGAGAACTCAAGGAGAAATTTACCCCAGAGTTACTGAGGCACCAGATGTTTCAGAGGCCAGCCAAAGAGGAAGGAGGTGTCATAAAGGCATAATTGCTTTCCATTTTGTTTTGAATTTTTTTTTTTTTTTGAGACAGGGTCTCGCTTTGTCACCCAGGCTGGAGTGCTGTGGCACAATCATGGCTCAATGCAGCCTCAACCTCCTGGGCACAAGTGATCCTCCCGCCTCATTCCCCCAAGTAGCTGGGACTACAGGCCCATGCCACCCTACTCAGCTAATTTTTGTATTTGTTTGTATCATTTTGTTCCACCATGTCACCCAGGCTGGTCTTGAATTCCTGGGCTCAAGCAGTCCTCTTGCCTCGGCCTCCCAAAGTGCTGGAATTACAGGCATAAGCAACTATGCGTGGTCTATTTTGCTCATTTCTTACTGGGTTGTTTATTTTCTTATTGCCAAATTTTAGAAGTTTTTAATATATTATGGATGCAAGTCCTTCATCAGATGTATGTTTTGCAAATATTGTCATTTCTCAGTGGTGTCTTTTGAAGAGCAGAAGTTTTAATTTTTATAAAGTTTTAACTTGTCAGCTGTGTCTTAGATTGTTCATGCTTTTTCTGTCATGTGCAAGAAATCTGCCTAATCGAAGGCTGCAAAGATTTTGTCCTGTTTTATTCAAGTTGTTGTATATAATGTGAAGTTAAGGTCAAATTTCATCTTTTTGCATGTGGTTATTCAGCCGTTCCAGCACCTTCTGTTGAAAAGACTATTCTTTCCCCACTGAATTATTTGGCACATTTCTTGAAAATCAATTGAACCAAAGCGTGGGCCGCACAGTGGCTCATGCCTGTAATTCCAGCACTTTGGGAGGACGAGGAGGCCAGATCACCCGAGGTCCAGAGTTCAAGACCAGCATGGCCAACATGGCAAAGCCCGTCTCTACTAAAAAAAAAAAAATACAAAAATTAGCCAGGTGTGGTGGCACGCATCTGCAATCCCAGCTACTCAGGAGGCTGAGGCAGGAGTATTGCTTGAACCTGGGAGGCAGAGGTTGTAGTGAGCCGAGATTATGCCACCGAACTCCAGCCTAGGTGAGAGTGAGACTCTGTCTCAAAAACAACAACAACAACAGCAACAACAAAAGTGTGAAGTCTGCTACTGGACTTTCTAGTCTTCTATTTATCTAAATATCTATTTTTCTGTCTTTATAACGCTTTCTTCATTACCGTGGCATTGTAGTAAGTTTTAGAATCAGGTAAATCCTTCAACTTTTTCTTTATCAAAATTGTTTCGCTGTTCTGGATTCTTTGCACTTTCATATAAACTTTTTTGCCACATGAAAGTTATTAGCTTATTAATTTTCTTATGAAAAGTCCACACAGTGGCTGCAGATAACGTCATTGCAGCATCTTTATTCCTTTGGCTTTTTGCCAGCACCACCATTGGCCTTTGCAGTCCCCCTGACTTTCTTCGTTCTGTTCTTGTGTTCTTTTTGAGGTCTTTTCCTTCTCATCCAAGCTATGTCTTGCAAGTCTATGTTTGGCTTCATTTTTCTTTGCATAATCCAAGGAATCATAAATCATGTCAAAGCCAGTTGTCTTGCCACCACCAGAATGAGTTCTGAATCCAAATACATTCCCACCAGCAATATATGAGTTTCTCCATATGCTGGTCAACACTTGTTCACTTGGTCAATCTTTTTTGTCTTAGCCATTCTAGTAAGTGTGTAGTGGTATCTCATTTTGGTTTTAATTTGCATTTTTCTGATGACTTATGATGTTCAGCATCTTTTTAATTTTGAGACAGAGTCTTACTCTGTCGCCCAGGCTGGAGTGCAGTGGTGTGATCTTGGCTCACTGCAACCTCTACCTCCTGGGTTCAAGTGATTCCCATGCCTCAGCCTCCCAAGTAACTGACATCCAGTGTAGTCTTGTACATTTTGGATAGTTTTTCCCAAATTTCTGTGTTGGGTACTGATAACTTTCCAGGGTGAAGGACATCAATGACGATTTGTTCATCTCAAGGAGTTGGCTGGTCATAAACTTCCCGATTCAACTAGTTACTGTGTCATTCATGATGATGATCAATCCTTAGGCAGCCACTTCCATATAAAATTTAGGAATAGCTTGTCAATTTAAAGAAAAAAAGGCTGGACATGGTGGCTCATGCCTGCAATCTCAGCTCTTTGGGAGGCCAAGGCAGGAGGATTGCTTGAGCCCAGTGGTTCAAGACCAGCCTGGGCAATATAGTGAGACCCCTTCTCTAAAAAAAAATTTTTTTTTTAATTAGCCAGGCATGGTGGTGCACACCTGTAGTCTCAGGTAGTGGGGGTGCTGAGGTGGGAGGATTGCTTGAGCCCAGGAGTTTGAGACCAGCCTGGACAATATAGGGAGACCCCTTCTCTAAAAATAAATGTTTTTTAATTAGCCAGTCATGGTGGTGCACAACTGTAATATCAGGTATTTGGGGGGCTGAGGCGGGAGGATTGCTTGAGCCCACGAAGTTGAGGCTGCAGTGAGCCATGATTGCACCACTGTATAGAGCAAGACTCTGTCTCAACAACAACAAAAATAGCCTACTAGGATTTTGACAGATATTACATTGAATTTATTTTATTTAGTTTTATTTATTTATTTTTTTAGAGAGAGAGTCTTGCTCTGTCACCTAGGCTGAAGTGCAGTGGCATGATCATATAATATCTCACTGCTACCTCAAACTCCTGGGCTCAAGGGATCCTCCCGCCTCAGCCTCTGGAGTAGCTAGGACGATAGGCACATGCCACTATACCCAGCTAATTTTTTTTTTTTTGGCAGAGACGGGATCTTGCTATGTTGCCCAGGATGGCCTCAAGCAACCTCCAGCCTTGGCCTCCCAAAGTGTTGGGATTACAGGCTTGAGCCACCGCATTCAGCCTACACTGAATTTATACATCAATATTGGGAAATTGTCATCTTAACAATATTGAATCTTCCAACCCATGACATCATATCTCTCCCATTTTATATAAGTCCTTTTAAATTTATCTTAGCAGTGTTTTGTACAAGTTTGCCTTTCTCTCGTCTAATTTAGTCCTAAGTATCTTATTCTTTTGATGCTCATTAAACAGACTTACTAGTTATGATACGTTTTTGTAGATTCTTTGCAATTTCTTACATACAAGATAATGTTGCTTGAGAATCACAATAGCTTTTAAACTCTTTGCTCACTACATTTCAGTTAACCCTCTCACTCCCTCTAGCACCCAAGACCATAGCCCAAAAATATCCAAATGCTTCCCTTCTAAGGATAGAGTCAGGTGTACTTAAATTTCTCCTAAAGATTGGAATGTTCCACCAACAGTAGTGTTGATCTTCTACTATGGTAGTGTGCTATGTCCATGTCTAGCACAAAGATAAACATGTCACAAGAACCATGCATTCATGCACTCAGGATTCTTTTCCCCTTTGCCCCTGTGACTTGTGTGTATCTTTGCTTCAGTTATTGACCAACCATCCTACAGATGGCTATACTCTTAGATAAGTTTTCGATAAGTTTTCTGTCTGTAGTAATTTTGTCTTTGCTCAAATCTCAGACAGTTCTCTCATAGTTACATCTTGACCACTGGGATATTTTTGGATCCTGATTCTGCCATTCAGCATATTAGTTATCCCAACAAAATTCATGCTTTCTCATATTTGGGCAGTAGATCATAGTCTTTAGCCAAGTAAATTGTGAACAAAAATCTTATAGCAGAGACAGACCACTGTGGCATGGCATTAGAGACCTTCTCTCTGGTTGCCTTTGATCAGCAATTAGTACTCTTTAGGAATGATTGCTCTGCTAATTACACGTGAACTTACCTATGCTTCCTTTCTTCAACTGTAAAATGAGGATAATAATAGTACTCTCCTCACAAGACTGTTGCAAGGATTAGATGACTAAACATATGTAATGAAGTCACAGTAGTACCTACCACAGAGAAGTGCGCAAGAAAGTGAGTCATGTTGGGCATCGTGGTTCATGGCTGTAATCCCAGCACTTTGGAAGGTCGAGGTGGGAGGATCACTTGTGCGCAGGAGTTCAAGACCAGCCTGGGCAACATAGGGAGACTTCATCTCTAAAAAAAAAAAAGAAAGAAAGAAAAACAAAAAAAAGAAAGAAAATGAGTCATTATTGTTTGGGGAAGAAAGAAAAGACTCTACAGTCAATAGCTTTGGCCTTTATCCTTGCCTTTTCATTTCCTACCTGTGTGCATCCTTAGACAAGTTATTTAACTCTTGTCAGTTTCTTCATCTTAAAATAATTGTAAAAACAGTGTCTTATTCATAAGGTTTTTGTGAAAATTAAATGAAATAATGCAGATAGAGTAACACCATGCAGGACACTCAATCAGTATTTGTTGCAATGATAATTACTGACATTCAACTTGTACACATTTTTATCTCCCCTCCACTGCAATCCTCCTGTCAAATTATTTCCAAAAGCTTGAGGATATTTGGACACATTACATTTATAGTACTTCCCTGATCAACCTACTTGATAACTTAGTAGCCAGTTTAGAGCATTATGGTTAATTTAAGTCATCTTTTATTTATTTATTTATTTTTTATTTTTGAGACAGATTCTTGCTCTCTCGCCCAGGCTGGAGTGCAATGGCGCAATCTTGGCTCACTGCAACCTCTGCCTCCCAGGCTCAAGCGATTCTCCTGCCTCAGCCTCCTAAGCAGCTGGGATTACAGGCACCCTCCACCACACCCAGCTAATTTTTGTATTTTTAATAAAGATGGGGTTTCACTATGTTGGCCAGGCTGGTCTCGAACTCCTGACCTTGTGATCTGCCCACAGATCACGGCCTCCCAAAGTGCTGGACTATAGATGTGAGCCACCGCACCCGGCTAAGTTCTCTTTTAAAATTCTTCTAAAATTCTAAAATGCAAGCAAAATTCTTATTTAAATGTTTAATTTTTATATATATACCCACATATATGTGTGTATATAATGGCTAGAATGTTAATTTTGGGCTCATTTTATGAGACTCTACACTTGTGTGTTGTATATGCTATATGTAGTGTTTATAAGAGTACTCTGGGGACCAGCCCTTGAAAAATTGTGTTCATTTTATAGGCTGTGAGGCAGTGATTATTCGAAATTATTATGAAGGTATATGTTTGTTTTTATCACTGCCTCTTCCTTTGATTTATTTGGTGCTGAGAATGTAGCTCAGGAATGCAACCACCAATGACAAAGCCGTTTCTATGAGAAAATAGTCTGCCCCTCAATGATCAATTGTGATACAGAATCTAGGACTCACGGTGGTTGAAGCAGATGCTGCTTGCCAAATCACAACACTCCCTTTGTGTTAGGAAAAGACATCCCAAATCTTAAAGGTAGGATTTCCACAAAACAAACAATTCAGAAGTTAATGCCTCATAGCAACTAAGAATTAAGACTTGATTTTTTGGTGTAGTTTTTTTCAAAGTACTATGTGTCAAATTTTCTAAAAGTACCTGTGTGTGCAACAAAATGTTGCAAGTCAAAACCACTTGGATTTTATTTTCTATCCTGTGCACTGTTAAAAAGAATTGGGGCACATCGGCCGGGCGCAGTGGCTCACGCCTGTAATCCCAGCACTTTGGGAGGCTGAGGCGGGCGGATCACGAGGTCAGGAGATCGAGACCATCCTGGCTAACACGGTGAAACCCCGTCTCTACTGAAAATACAAAAAATTAGCTGGGCGCGGTGGCAGGCACCTGTAGTCCCAGCCACTCAGGAGGCTGAGGCAGGAGAATGGCGTGAACCCAGGAGGCGGAGCTTGCAGTGAGCGGAGATCCGGCCACTGCACTCCAGCCTGGGCAACAGAGCGAGACTCCGTCTCAAAAAAAAAAAAAAAAAAAAAGAATTGGGGCACATTACCTATCAATTTTATTTCTTTTTTCCCCCAAAATGCAGATAATAATTACATAAGATTAAATGATAAAGTACAGAACATAGTACCTGGCACATGGTAGGTGTTCAATAAATGTTTCCTTCCTTTTTCATTGTTATTGATGGTCCATTACAAAATATATATTAAAGGAAAAGGTGCTGAAAGCCTGGTAGATTTGGGCACTTCTATGTCAAAGACACCATTCATGCCCTTTTATAAGTGATTCAAAAAATTAACATGTGCCTCAACTTCTACCTTGCAGTGAACTCCCGAAAGGTGGCAACAAATCCTTTTAGAGTTTCTTAGAACAGAGAAAATCCAACTGTGATGCTACAGAATATTGGCTCCTCTGTTGTGTTCTTGGATTTCCTCTCAACAGTTGCTTGCTGTGGTTTCTTAGGTTACAGGTACAATTAGTGAACTAAGGATTTAAGGTATGAGACTTATTATTATTATTGGCTTTAACGTAACTATGGCTTATGCCTTATTATTTCTGGACTTCAGTCATCACTGTCATTATCAGATCTGCTGATCATCAGTCATTTCAGGGCCAAAAATAACAAAAGCACCAGAAACTGAAATACTGAGGACAATATAATCAACTCTGTTATTCAGGGACTCATTATTTCAATTTAGAATTTGTTCAATTCCGATTCAGAATTTGTTAGAATTTCCCAACTGGATGTGCATTCGAGTGTAACTTTGTTGTGTGAGTAGCAAAATACTTTGCAAAGCAAAATAATGAACAAGATTGCAGGAGGAATTTTCAACCCGCTAAAGAAAACAGTAGGATGAGAACATTGAGAACTCATAGAGGTTTCCATTTACTTAAAGAATTAGAAGCATGCATGTATACACTAAGATACCACGATATATTTGGCTGATCCATTTTCTTCTCTGTCTCCTTCATTAGACTTGGCTTTTTTGAGAATAGGAACAAAGTTCCTGTAAGAGTAGGTTTTTGTACATGTTAGCTAAATTAGTAGGTCCTTTAGTGCTGCGTGGATGGCTTAGGTGTTAATCATATTCATGAGTCTTTACCAAACAATCTCTCTCACACACACACACACACACACACACGCAGGTGCAAAATTCTGTCAGTAGGATCCACTGAGCTGGAGTTAGGATTGCAAGAGGTTGTTGGGGATAATTATGCCTATAGAAGATAAAAGTGGGGAAGAAGCAGGATTGTGTAGGAAAAGTCTCAGACCATGATGTGGATCTCAGAATGTCTTGATGACCCTCTGGAAAGTTCTGGAACAAAGATTACTCATTAGAAAAGCCCCATATTAGGCAAAAACGGCCAGGCCCTAGTATCCCTACCATGCTTAGTCATTGGCTGGGGGATGCCCAAGAAGAGCATGACCTCAGCTCAATAGCTAACAAATGGAGGCTATCGGCTAACTGCACTGCTTGCAGCTGAGCAGCAACTTCTTTCTTAAAGGAAGATCTGAGTGATGCACCTCTGTGGTTGCCACAAGTCCCAAGATAATGAACCTCCCTGATAACACAAATTCAGATATGAGGTGATTGACTCTAATTGCCACTTCCAAAAACATCTGCCCACCTCTTCTCTGAGGAAGCATGAACAGAAAGTCTTAGGTGGACAAAAGACAGAGAGCTGTATTACGCTGAGAGTCCCCAGGGTCTGAAAACTTGGTTGACAATAAGAGAATCAGCCAATTGGAAGATTCTGTGAATTGCTACTGTTGAAACCCAGCCAGGGCCAGATGTAGTGGCTCAAGCCTGTAATCCCAGCACTTTGGGAGGCCGAGGCAGAAGGATTGCTTGAGCCCAGGAGTTCAAGACCAGTCTGTGCAACATAGCGAGACCTCTACAAATAATTTTTAAAATTAGCCAGACGTGGTGATACACACCTGTGTCCCCAGCTACTTGGAAGGCTGAGGTGGGTAGATTGCTTTAGCCTGGGTGGTCAAGGCTGCGGTGAGCCATGATCACACCACTGTACTCCAGCCTGGATGACAGAACAAGACCTCATGTCAAAAAAAAAAAGAAAGAAAGAAAAGAAAGAAAGAAGAAAGGAAAGGAAAGGAGAAAAGGAAAAAGAAAGGAAATCCAGCCAGCCACAGTTCCCAGAATCATTTTCATGAATATTTAAAGTAGAGAGGACAGTCACTAATAGGAAGTGCTAAACCACAGCCAGGGGAGGGATGGCACCAACTGACTCCCCTCCCGAGTCTTACCCAGCCAGCTGCTCAGGTTTTTCCTGGTTGGTTCAGTAATCTCATAATATCCAGGCCCCACATTTCTTTTTTTTCTTTCTTTCTTTTTTTTCTTTGAGACAGGGCCTCTGTCACCCAGACTGGAGTGCAGTGGGGCAATTATGGGTCCCTGGGTGATCCTCGCACCTCAGCCTCCCAAGTATTTAGGACTACAGGCACGCACCATCACACCCAGCTAATTTTTGTATATTTCATAGAGATAGGATGTTGCCATGTTGCACAGGCTGTTCTTGAATTCGTGGGCTCAAGTGATCTACCCGCCTCAACCTCCCAAAATGCTGAGAATACAGGCGTGATCCACAATGCCTGGCTTTCCTTTCTTTTTTTGAGACAGAGTCTCACTCCGTTGCCCAGGCTGGAGTGCAGTGTTGCAAACTCGGCTCACTGCAACCTATGCCTCCAGTGTTCAAGCAATTCTTGTGCCTCAGCCTCACAAGTAGCTGAGACTACAGGTGCACACCACCACGCCCGGCTAATTTTTGCATTTTTTCATAGAGATGGGGTTTTGACATGTTGATCAGGCTGGTCTTGAACCTGACCTCAAGTGATCTGCCCGCCTCTGCCTCCCAAAGTGCTGGGATTACAGGCGTGAGCCCCCATGCCCTGGCCTTTATTTTCAATTATACAAGTCAAACATTCTCTTCATAGAAAATTTAGACAGTACAACTTATTCTGCAGAATAAAATAAGTCACTCATAATATCACATCACAGAAATAATTATTCCCAATTTTGTTTTCCAGTCACATTCATAACAAAATATACCACCCCCTCCTCCCTCCACTGATCTAATGTCATATACATTTTCCAAAGACAGGTCATTCTTGCAGCCTGCCTGGACTGAGAAGCTGGCAGTGCTAGGGTCAGATGGCAGAGTACTAAGAGGAAGAAGAGTGGATGGGGGATATAGAGTAATTAACTTCCAGAGTTCTTTTTTGATGGGGCGCTCTTTGAGGGTTGATCTGAGCATTCTGGGGCCTCATAATGAAATGACCTCTGTCCTCTTTTTGGCCTGGAGTCAGGCAGAGCAGGTAGATGTTCTTGGGTGTGGGAAAACATGGGGCTAAGGCAAATCCACTCCCTGTGCCCATCCATGTGTATGACCACCACCCAAGCCACCATGCAGAATTGCAGACAGACTCCTCTAGTTAATACTAAGTCCTTATTGTGTAATAGAATATTTTTTCTTGCCCTCAAGAAGTTTAAAGTCTAGTGAGAGAGACAGGCAAACTGACCTTTAAAATACATCATGCTGTGGCCAGGTGTGGTGGTGCATGCCTGTAATCCTAGCACTTTAGGAGGCCAAGACGGGTGGATCACTCAAGTTCAGGAGTTCGAGACCAGTCTGGGAAACATGGTGAAATCTTGTCTCTATTTTAAAAATTAATTTAAAAACATTAAAATACATCATGCTTTGGATGTGGTGGCTCACATCTGTAATCCCAGCACTTTGGTGGGAGAATCATTTGATCCCAGGAGTTCGAGACCAGCCTGGGCAACATAGTGAGACCCCATCTCTACAAAAAAATTACAAAATTAGCCAGATGTGGTGAGCCGTACCTATGGTCCAAGCTACTTGAGAGGATGAGTTGGGAAGATTGCTTGAGCCCAGGAGGTTGAGGCTGTAGTGATTTGTGATTGTGCCACTGTACTCCAGCCTGGGTGACAGAGTGAGACCCTGTCTCAAAAATTTTTTAAAAATTAAAAAACAAAATAAAATACATCATGCTATTTGCTAAATAGCAAGATGTATATGATACTATGAGAGATAGGAGGGAGTAAACACTGTAACATATAAGTCAGAACATGATGAATAAGTTGGCATTCAAGGGAAAAGGGCATTCAAGGATGACAGAAAAGCTAAGACACAAGAGAGTGAGAGATAGGCTTGGGGATGAGAATGAGGCTCAGTGAAACCAAAAAGCAGGTATGGAAGGGGCAGGGCTTTGGGGTGATGGATTTCACTGTATGAATGCCTTTCAGGTATTAGGCTAGGGGTTTTTTTTTGTTGTTTTTTTTTTGTTTTTTTTTGAGATGGAGTCTCACTCTGTCGCTGAGGCTGGAGTGCAGTGGCGCGATCTCAGCTCACTGCAACATCCACCTCCCAGGTTCAAGTGATTCTCCTACTTCAGCCTCCTAAGTAGTTGGGATTATATGCACCCACCACCACACCCAGCTAACTTTTGTATTTTTAGTAGAGATGGAGTTTCACTATGTTAGCCAGGCTGGTCTCGAACTCCTGACTGCAAGTGATCCACTCACCTTAGCCTCCCAAAGTGCTGAGATTACAGGCATGAGCCACCATGCCTGGCTCTAACATTTAATGAGATGGAATCTCTGCTTCCAATCAGGCCACAGTCTGGTTGAGAAGGCCCCTGAAGTGATGTTTGAGACCCAGCAGCATCACTAATTCTGAGAGTTCCACTATAGCAGTTCTGAATGTCCACCTCAAGCCAGTTAAACATTTAGTAACACCAAATTATTGGACTTTCCTTCTAAGAGAATTTACATCTGAAATATAACAATTAGCCAAGTAATTTAATTTTTAATAACTCTTTGATAAACTCTAGGCTCATAGTTTTAAAATGTACTTAATGCACACATATTGCATCCCCCCCAAAATTCATATGTTGAAGTCCTAATCCCCAGTACTGCAGAATGTGACTGTATTTGGAGACAGGGTCTTTAAAAAGGTGATTAAGTTAAATGAGAGCATTAGGGTCAGCTCTAATCCAATCTGACTTTATAAAAGGAAATTTATACACACATAGAGACACCAGTGGTGTGTGTGCACAGAAGAAGGACCATGTGAGGACACAGGGAGAAGATGGCCATCTGTAAGCCAAGACGAAATGTCTTCAAAAGAAACCAATCCTGCTGACACTTTGATGTTGGGCTTCTAGCCTCCAGAACTGTGAGAATATAAATTTAGTTTAAGCCAACTAGTTGGTGGTACTTTGTTATGGCAGCCCTTGCAAACTAATAGATATATGATCCTGCCAGTAAAATGCATATGTACATGCATTTTAAAATGCACTCATGTTTTCCCTGTGTTAAAAAGTCTGTACCTCATCTTATAGAAATCAGGAACCATTGAGATAGTTTTTGAGCAGAGGAGTGACAGGACCATATCTACGTTCTAGAAAGAGAATTCTGATGTCAACCAGGAGAATGAGTTGGAAAGGTGGTGATATGGTTTGGCTGTGTCTCCACCCAAATCTCATCTTGAATTCACATGTGTTGTGGGAGGGATCTGGTGGGAGGTAATTGAATCATGAGGGCAAGTCTTTCCTGTGCTGTTCTTGTGATAATGAATAAGTCTCATGAGATCTGGTGGTTTTAAAAATAGGAGTTCCCCTGCACAAGCTCTCTCCCTCTTTGCCTCCTGACATCCATGTAAGACATGACTTGCTCCTCCTTGCCTTCCGCTATGACTGTGAGGTTTCCCCAGCCACATGGAACTGTAAGTCCAGTTAAATGTCTTTCTTTTGTAAATTTCCCAGTCTTGGGTATGTCTTTATCAGCAGTGTGAAAACCAACTAATACTGAGACAGAGGGTAGGAAACCTAACAAGGAGGCTGCTGCCATCAAGTGGAGTCACCAATCCCTTGACCAAAGGCCCTGAAACATCTAGAGGGTATGCTGAGAGCAGGGGTGCGTAAGTGAGTTTACCATGGGGAAATAAATGCATTTTGCACAAATTACTCATTGACCTGAATTTAAACTTTCATCATGGACTAGACTAGCCTTGGTGACAAAGTATTTGAGGGAAGCTGACTTTGCTTATACAGGAGATCCCTAAGTTTTGGACACCAGTCTCTTAGAGAGAGCTGTGTGTTTCTTTTTCAGATATTTGCTGTTCTTGGCCAGGCCTAGTGGCTCATGCCTGTAACCTCAATACTGTTGGAGGCCAAAGCAGGAGGATTGCTTGAAGCCAGGAGTTCGAGGCTGCAGTGAGCTAAGAAGCTGCCACTGCACTCCAGACTGGACAACAGAGCAAGGCCCTGCCTAAAAAATAAATAAATAAAAATTTAAAAAAATTAATTTGCTGTTCTTTACTTGGCTTGCCAACTGAGATATCTGCTTGTAGCCTAGGAAAAGTTACTTCTTAGGTAGATAGTTAAGAGATTTTATAAATTTATTATATGGGAAAAAGAAATAGTTTGGGGCTTGACATTAAGATACCAGGTTCAAACTCTGGGTGTTTTCCAGACTAGCGATTTGATATTGTTTAGATCTTTTTACTACTCTGGGCCTTAAGCTACTGATTGGTAAAATGAAGAGAGGAAGAAAACAAACAATTATTCAATCTTCTTATATCCAAGGCACTATATACTGAAGATATTCCTAATTAGAGGGTGTTTATACTATTTAATACTCAGAAAAACTGAACTATTACTATCCCCATTTGACAGATGAAAAAACTAAGGTTTGTCTGAGAAGCCAGGATTCAAACTCATGTATCAAGCTCTAAACCCCACAATTTCTAAGGCTCCTTCTAATTCCAAAATGCTGTAATTCATGTGCAGTACCTGGAACATTTTAGCCTGAATAAACACTAATGTCTAATCAAGACACAATAGTAAAAACAATAGGTTTTCCAGTGATTACTAAGTGGCTGCTGAAGAAGCACTCATCCAGCAGGGAAATATAGTTTCTCACTGACAGAGAATGTAACAGGCAAAGGGAGGCAATAAATCTGCAATTTTTCAGGAGCAAATGACATTTTCTCAAGTTGAAATTGTAGAACTCTGTAGTCTGGAATTTGACTCAAACTTTGGGACAAGTGCTCTGGGAATGGTGAAAATAAATGCCCCAAATCATGTTAGACCCAGATTAAGGGGCATCTTCTGATGCTGCTGCCAAAAGGCTCTCCTCCAATACTAACATGAAGCAGAGAAGAACAATCCAGGTCCCCTAATTTCAAGTCTAGTGTCCTTTCATTTTCCTCAAGTAACTTATACCTGGGTTGAGGAAACATACAACTCATATCTGTTTTTTATTCATTCATCCACTCAACAAGCCCTTATCAAGCACTGTCTATATGTTAACACAGTGCTGTGTATGAGGATATAAAAGCAAGGTCCCTGGGCACGGTGGCTCACGCCTGTAATCCCAGCACTTTGGGAGGCCAAGGTGAGTGGATCCCCTGAGGTCAGGAGTTTGAGACAAGCCTGGCCAACATGGTGAAACCCCGTCTCTACTAAAAATACAAAAAATTAGCCGGGCGTGGTGGTGGGTGCCTGCAATCCCAGCTACTTGGGAGGCTGAGGCAGGAGAATTGCTTAAACCCAGGAGGCAGAGGTTGCAGTGAGCCGAGATCGTACCACTACACTCCAGCCTGGGCAACAAGAGCAAAACTCCCTCTCAAAAAAAAAAAAAAAAAAAAAAAAGGCAACTTCCCCTTGCTGCTGGGCACAGTAGCTCACGCCTGTAATCTCAGCCCTTTGCGAGGCTGAGGCAGGAGGATCACTTGAGCCCAGGAGTTCAAGGCCAACCTGGGCAACAGGATGAAAACCCATCTCTACTAAAAATACAAAAATTAGCTGGGCATGGTGGTGTGTGCCTGTAATCCCAGCTATTCGGGAGACCGAGGCAGGAGACTCGCTTGAACTCTGGAGGCAGAGGTTGCAGTGAGCAGAGATTCCACCACTGCACTCCAGCCTGGGCAGAAAAGGGAGACCCTATCTCAAAAAAAGTAATAATAATAAAGAAAGAAAGAAAGAAAGGAAATAAATAAATAAAAGAAAAGCAGGGTCCCCTGCTTAGCAGGGGTTTATGGTTTTGATGGGGGAAACAAGGAAAGCAACAAACAATAGAGGGGAGCCCAGGGAATCATGGGTACACAGAGGTGGGACATTCTACTTAGACTGCAGAGGGAGGCAACCAGGAAAGAATTCCTGGAAGTGTCACTCGAGTAGAGTCCTGAAAGATGAGCAGGAGGTAACTTGGAGAAAACCCAAGCAGAGACAGAGAGAAAAGCTCCTGCCTAGACATGGAAACAAGAAAAAACACGGCACCTGCAGGAAGGGCAAGTCGTTTGAAATACAGTGGTGGGAGAAAATGTTAGTGCTGTTGTATGGTCTTGACACATGTACATTAGGAGTTCAGAGAATGGAGACATTTTTAACCCCAGTAATGATAATATCTTACATTTTTTATAGCACTTTACAATCTGACAAAACATTATCTTATCGTTTAACCATTTCATAGATAAGGCAAATGAGGGTCAGGAGGTCAAATGCCTTGGGCATAGCCTTACAGGAAGTGAGTGGCAAGGCTGAATCAAAAGTTCAGGGATTTTCCTTCCCAATTCAGAATGGAATGGAGTGTCAGAGGGCTCTTGCCGAGATCAGCTGTTTTGTCCTAACTCTGTGTTCACAGAGCCACACACGGGGCCGCCTAGGGACGGGAGTGGCTCAGTTTGGGGGGGTTCTACCAGACAGGAAGGAGCTAAAGAGTAGAGACCCATGACAAGACCACAACATCTATCCAGGACGTAACACTTCCTGGAGCTGTGAAAAGAGTTCTGGCCTCTGCGGAATTGCTTATCTTCTAATTCATTCTGTTTCTATGTATTTATTTTATTTTTAGAGACAGGGTTTCACTCTGTCATCCAGGCTGGAGTACAGTGGCATGATCCTAGCTCTCTGTAGCCTTGAACCCCTGGGCTCAAGTGATCCTCCCACCTCAGCTTCCCTAGCAGCTGGGACTACAGGTATGCACCAGTACCTCCAGCTAAGTTTTTTAAATTTTTTGTAGAGACAGGGTCTCGCTATGTTGCCAAGGCTGGTCTTGAACTCCTGGCCTCAAGTGATCCTCCCAACTCAGCTTCTCAAACTGTTGAGATTACAGGCATGATCCACCATGCCTGGCACTATTCTGTTTCTAATAAAAGGGCATTAATTGTCTCTGTGCGCCATTTTCTTCATTTGCCAAATAGAGACAATAGCAAGACTGTTTCTGCCCTCCCTGTCTCTCAGGAAGGACATTTCATAACTCTGAGGAGCCCCATTCAGGGATGACCACTGGTGCTCATTGCAGGGGTATCACCTCAGGGTTATAAAGGTGAGAGGTTTTTAAAGTGCAGGTGTTTCACAAATGCAAGATAATACTTGTATCTGTTTGGAATGGGCTGTGTTTAGGAGCTGGGGAAGAGGAAAAAGGAAAGGTTTCAAGCAGTTCTATTAGGTTGGTGCAAAAGTAATTGCAGTTTTTGCAATTACTTTAATGGCAAAAACTGAAATTACCTTTGCACCAGTACTTCACTCCTCACCTTTTGCCCTGTAGCAGGTGCTATTTATCCCTTGGCCTTAACTGCTTCCATGGTCTCTAGCCTGAATACTAATTGCCAGCACCTGGGTCTCTTTGCCTAGGGATGTTCTCTGGATGCCAGTGATCACTATGCCTTCACCTGCTGCAGGCTGGAAGCACCATGAGGCTAGTTCTCCCTGAAAGTGGCTCTCAATCATTGCCAAATGGGATTTGGTGGATAAGTACCCCAGCTCCTTTCTCTTCTTTTGTTTGTTTGTTTGTTTAGACTTTCAAAAAATTTTTTATTGTAGTAAAACGTAAAATCTACCATCTTAACCATTTAAATGTACAGTTCAGTGGCATTAAGTACATTCACCTTTTTGTGTAACCACCACCACCATCCATCATCCATCTCCTGAACATTTTCATCTTCTCAAACTGAAACTCTGTACCCGTGAAACAATAACTCCTCATTGCCTCCTCCTCCAGACCCTGGCAAACATCACTCTACTCCTAGACTACTTTCAGACTCAGTTTTTTCTTTCACTTAATAAAAGAGTCACTGCTGACTAATGGGATGGTTTCTACATGTGGAGGCCTTCTTGCAGACATGTAATTGAGTTTATTGTAGAGAACGGTAATAGGAAATGGGATTGTAGAAAGAAAAAAGAGACAAAACTGGATGAGGGTTTCATACTGGGTGTTGCATCCACAGGCCTCAGCAGCCCTGCACAGATCTGCCCAATTCTTGTACATCAATAGTTGATCTTGCGAGCCATTTCCATGCCGTAGATCCGCCATCACCTTTCATAGCTTTCCCTCTGTTGCCGGTGGCATGGCTTCTCACAGTACCGTTGAGGCTTAATGCCCTCTATCAGCCTATCGATAGTGAGGATTCTGCTTAGGGTCCTGTATGCACCTTCCATGTTCCCTTCCTGTACCATCACAGTCCTGGAGATGAACTTCAGATGTTTTGCCATGACCTTGGATTTAACTCTCTGCTCTGCAGGACCTGGTGCATTCAGTACCTAGCTGACCCGAAGGCTTCTCCTCTTTCCTCTTTTGTGGGGGTAACTATGCTGGTTCCTGGAGTTCTCCAGCAGAATTAAGCTCTGGTTGCCTCTAGTGATGACTTGCTTGGTAACACAATTTTTACTGGTATTTGTTCCTTCTCTACCTTACTTCTCCACTGTTCTACCAGCATTTCCTGGGGTCACTTCCCAAATAAACAACTTGCACTCCATTGCTTGTCTCATGGTTTGCTTCTGGGGAAACCCAAACCAGGATGACGCCTCCCTGAGTTATATGCTGCTTTCAACATTGTGGAAGGGGCTGGAGAGGAAAACTGGGGGGAGATTCAGAAATATAATTTATTTATTCATTCATACTTTCTACACCCAGCAAATACTTATTAAGCATCTATTTCATGCCAAGCACTGTGCTAGGCACTGGCTAGAACCCCATCTCTTAGGACTTTGAGGAATCCTCCATCACTTGAATCCTAGCTCACATACCCTAACCCCATCTCTGTGGATTGCAGATGGGAGGGTTATTAGAGGAGGCTTCATGTGAAGGAGGTGGGGCCCCGAAAAAAGGAGGAAAAAATAGAAGTTCTGGGAATGTGTGGAAGGGAAATGGACAAGAGGAAATAATGGCCAGTGGGGAGAATGAAATTCACAAATGGAAGGAGCACAGGCATACCTGTGTTCTTGGGGAGCCCCTGAGTCTTGGGGGATCAACTATCAGAGCAGAAAAGAGCCTTAGAGGCCACAAGTAACTCCCCTTCATTTTACTTCTGGAAAACTGAGGACCAAAGACAAAATAATTTCCTTGACCCCTTGTGCAGTGAGTGCTCTTTCTCTTGAGGGAAATAAGGTTGTATCAGTCTTTCTTAAACTTTTTCATTATTGCCGTCTGTCCAGAAACCTTTTTAGACATTTTTCCTAATCACTCCCTCTAATGAAATCTTAATACCACAGATACATTGTATCTCTGTTGTGTAGTATAGATAGATTTGTTTGTGTGCTATATCTACTAAAAAGTAGGATTTTTTTCCAACCCCTGAGAACCATTTGCCCCCTTGGGTGTGATATTACCCCTGTTGAGAATGTGTGAACTAGAGAGGCCAAATGTGGCCAGGTTACTGAGGCCTTAATAGTTAGACGGAGAAACTGAATTTAGTGTTGTAAGCAATAGGGAGCCATAATAAGTTCCTGAGCAAGAGCATGTGGTGAGGAAAAAGGTGAAGAGCCTACTCCACATAATAGTATCTATTGAGTTGTTTGAATTCCTTATATATTCTGGATATTACTCCCCTATCAGATGAATAATTTGCAGATTTTTTTTTCCATTCAACAAGATGTCTCTTCACTCTGTTGATTATTTATTTTGCTGTGCAGAAACCTTTTTATTTAATTAAGTCCCATTGGTGTATTTTTGTTTTTGTTGCCTGTGCTTTTGAAGTCTTAATCATAAATTCTTTGCCCAGACCAAAGTGCAGTAGAGTTTTCCCTGGGTTTTCTTTCTTGTGTCTTTATAGTTTTAGGTCTTAAAATTTTAACCTTTTAATCCATTTTTGACTTGATTTTTTTCTAGATGGTGAAGGATAAGGGTCCAGTTTTATTTTTTTTTGCATGGTGCTATCCAGTTATCTCAGCATCACTTATTGAAGCAGGTATCCTTTCCCCACTGTGAGTTCGTGTCAACTTTGCTGAAGATCAGTTGGTTGTAAGTATGTGGCCTCATTTTCAGATTCTGTATTCTGTCCCATTGGTCTATGTGTCTATATTTAGCCATACCATGCTGTTTTGGTGACTATAGCCTTGTAATATATTTTGAAATCAGAAAATGTGATTTCAGGTCATGTGCTTTTTGCACAGGATTGCTTTGGTTTTTTGGGCTCTTTTGGGGTTTCATGTGATTTTTAGGATTTTTTTTCTACTTCTGTGAAGAATAATATTGGTATTTTTCTAGGGATTGATTTGAATCTGTAGATTGCTTTGGACAATATGAATATTATAACAAGATTAACTCTCCAATCCATAAGCATGGGATGGGTTTCCATTTATTTGTGTAATTTTTACTTTCTTTCATCAGTGTTTTACAGTTTTCCTTGTAGATGTTTCACCTCCTTGTTTAAATTTATTCCTAGACATTTTAATTTTTTGGTAGCTATTATACTATAAATGGGATTGCCTTCTTGATTTCTTTTTTGGCTAGATCATTATTGGTATATAGAAATGGTAGTAATTTTTTATACATCAATTTTGTATCTGCAACTTTACTGAATTTATTTATCAAATCTAAGAGTTTTTGGTGGGATCTTTAGATTTTCCTACAAAAAGATAATGTCATCAGCAAAGAGGGACCATCTGAATTTCCCTTTCCAATCTGGACACCTTTTGTTTCTTTCTTTTGCCTGATGGCTCTAGCTGGAACTTCTAGTACTATATTGAATGAGAGTGGTAAAAGTGGGCATCCTTGTCTTGTTCTGGTTCTTAGAGGAAAGGTTTTCAATTTTTCCCCACTCAGTATAATGTTAGCTGTGGCTTTGTCATATATGGCCTTTATTATTTTGAGATATGTTCCTTCTATCTAGTTTGTTGAGAGTTTTTATCATGAGGGGATGTTGAATTTTAGCAAATGCTTTTTCTCTATCTATTGAGATGGTCATATGGTCTTTGTCTTTCATCCAGTTGATGTGATGTATCATGTTTATTGATTTGTGTATGTTGAACCATTATTGCATCCCTGGTATAAATCTCACCTAATTGTTGTATACTATTTTTTTAATTAATTAATAGATTTTTTTTTTAAACACAAGGTCTTGCTCGGTTGCCCAGGCTGAGGAGCGGCAGAGTGATCTTGGTACACTGCAGCCATGACCTCCTGGGCTCAAGTAATCCTCCTACCTCGGCTTCCTGAGTAGCTAAGACTACAGATGGTTCCCACCACCATGCCTGCCTAATTTTTGTATTTTTTGTGGAGACAGGGACTTGCTTTGTTGCCCAAGCTGATCTCAAACTCCTGCCCTCAAGCAGTCCTGCCTTGGCCTTGTGTATTATCTTTGTGATGTGTTGTTGGACTCGGTTTCCTAGTATTTTTTTTGGAGATTTTTATATCTACGTTCATCAGGGATATTAGCCTGTAGTTTTGTTTTGTGATGTCCTTGCCTGGTTTTGGTATCAGGGTGATACTGGTCTTGAAGAATGATTTAGGGAGTATTCGCCTCAATTTTTTGGGGGATAGTTTCAGGAAGATTGTTATTAGTTCTTCTTTGTACATTCAGTAGAATTCACCTGTGAATCCATCTGGTCCTGGCTTTTCTTTTTCTTCTTCTTTTTTTTTTTTTAGACGGAGTCTTGCTCTGTCGCCCAGGCTGGAGTGCGGTGGCACGATCTCAGCTCACTGCAAGCTCCGCCTCCCAGGTTCACGCCATTCTCCTGCCTCAGCCTCCCAAGTAGCTGGGACTACAGGTGCCCGCCACCACGTCCAGCTAAGTTTTTTGGTTTTGTTTTTTTTTTTGTATTTTTAGTAGAGACAGGGTTTCACCGTGTTAGCCAGGGTGGTCTCAATCTCCTGACCTCGTGAACCACCCGCCTTGGCCTCCCAAATGCTGGGATTACAGGCGTGTGCCACCGCGCCTGGCCGGTCCTGGGCTTTTCTTTGTTGGGAGACTTTTTATTACAGATTCAATCTCTCTACTCACTATCAGTCTCTTCAGGTTTTTATTTCTTCCTGATTAAATCTTGGTAGGTTGTATGTTTCCAGGAATTTATCCATTTCCTCTAGGTTTTCCAGTTTGTCAGTGTCTATTTGTTCACAATAGTCTCTGATGAGCTTTTGTATTTCTGTGGTATCAGTTGCAATAACTCCTTTTTCATTTCTGATTTTGTTTTTCAGGTCTTCTCTTCTTGGTTAGTCTGGCTAGTGATTTATCAATTTTGTTTATCTTTTTGAATAACCAACTTCTTGGTTTTTTTTCTTTTTTTGAGACAGGGTCTTGCTCTGTCACCCACGCTGGAGTGCAGTGGTGTGATCGCAGATTACTGCAACCTCAGCCTCCTGGGATCAAACGACCATTCTGCCTCAACCTCCTGAGTAGCTAGGACTACAGGCACATGCCACCATGACTACCTTATTTCTTTTCTTTTGATAATTTCAGGTTTGGTTTGTACTTGCTTTTCTTATTCCTTGAAATGCCTTGTTAGATTGTTAATTTGTAATTTTTCTACTTTTTTGGCCAGATGTGGTAGCTCATGCCTGTAATCCCAGCACTTTGGGAAGCCGAGGCAGGAGGATCACTTGAGGCCAGGAGTTCAAGACCAGCCTGGCCAACATGGTGAAACCCCGTTGGTATTAAAAATACAAAAATTAGCTAGGCATGGTAGTGTGTGCCTGTAGTCTCAACTATTCAGGAGGCTGAGGCAGAAGAATCACTTGAACCTGGGAGGTGGAGGTTGCAATGAGCCAAGATCTCACCATTGTACTTCAGCCTGGGTGATAGAGCCAGACTCTATCTCAAAAAAAAAAAAAAAAAAAAAAAAAAAAAGTCCCCTCTTAGTGCAGCTTTTGCTTTTGCTGTATCCTGCAGGTTTGAGTATGTTGTAACTCCATTTTCACTTATTTTAAGAAATTTGTTTATTTCCTTCCTGATTTCTTCATTGACCCACTCATCATTCAGGAGCTTATTGCTTAATCTCCATGTGTTTGTACAGTTTTCAAAGTTCCTCTTGGTATTGATTTCTTATTTTATTCCATTGTGGCCTGAGAGGATACTTGATATTATTTTGATTTTTAGAAAATTGGTTGAGAGGTCGGGCATGGTGGCTCACGCCTGTAATCCCAGCACTTTGGGAGGCTGAGGTAGGCAGACCTGAGGTCAGGAGTTTGAGATCAGCCTGGCCAACACAGTGAAACCCCATCTCTACGAAAAATACAAAAATTAGCTGACTGTGGTGGCACATACCTGTAGTCCTAGCTCCTCAGGAGGCTGAGGCAGGAGAATCACTTGAACACAGGACGTGGGGTTGCAGCGAGCCAAGATCTCGCCACTGAACTCCAGCCTGGGCAAAGAGTGAGACTTGGTCTCAAAAAAAAAAAAAGAAAAGAAAATTGGTTGAGACTTGTTTTGTGGCCTAACATATGATCTATCCTGGAGAATCTTCCACGTATTAAGGAAAAGAATGTATATTCTGGCCAGGCATGGTGGCTCACACCTATAATCCAGCACTTTGGGAGACCAGGGCAGGTGGATCACTTGAGGTCAGGAGTTTGAGACCAGCATGGCCAACATAGTGAAACCCCATCTCTATGAAAAATACAAAAATTAGCTGGGTGTGGTGGTGTGCACCTGTAATTCCAGCTACTTGGGAGGCTGAAGCATGAGAATTGCTTGAACCCAGGAGTTGGAGGTTGCAGTAAGCCAAGATCGTGTCACTGCACTCCAGCCTGGGTGACAAAGTGAGACTCTGTCTCAAAAAATTAAACTAAACTAAAATAATAATGTATATTATGCGGTTGTTAGAATGTTCTGTAAATTTCTGTTAGGTCCATTTGGTCTAAAGTCCAGTTTATATCCAATGTTTCTTTGTTCCTTTTCTGTCTAGATGATCTGTCAAATGCTGAGAGTGAGGTCTTAAAGTTCCTCTCTATTATTGTATTGCAGTCTATCTCTCTCTTTAGATCTAGTATTATTTGCTTTCTGGTGCTCCAGAGTTGGGAGCATATATATTTAGAATTGTTATATCCTCTTCCTGGATTGATCCCTTAATCATTATATAATAACCTTCTTTGTCTTTTTTTTTTTTTTTTAACTACTTTTGACTTAGTCTGTTTTGTTTTGTGTTTTGTTTTTTGAGACACGGTCTCACCCTGTCACCCAGGCTAAAGTGCTGTGGCACAATCTCCATCTCTAGGGCTCAAACAATCCTCCCACCTAAGCCTCCCAAATAGCTGGGACTACAGATGTGTGCCACCACGCCTGGCTAATTCTTAAATTTTTTGTAGAGACAAGGTCTTACTGTGTTTCCTAGGTTGGTTTTGAACTCCTGGTCTCAAGTGATCCTCTCGCCTTGGCTTCCCAAAGTGGTGGGGTTAAAGGTGTGAGCCATTATGTGTGGCCTAAAGTCTGTTTTGTCTGATATAAGTATAGCTATTCCTGCTCACTTTTGGTTTTCATTTGCATGGAATATCTTTTTCCATCTCATTACTTTCAGTCTATATGTGTCTTTACTGACAAAGTGAGTTTCTCTTTTTTTTTTTTTTTAATAGTCTTGCTCTGTCATTCAGGCTGGAGTGCAGTGGTGCGATCTTGGCTCACTGCAACCTCTGCCTCCTGAGTTCAAGGATTCTCACGCCTCAGCCTCCTGAGTAGATGGGATTGCAGAAGCATGCTACCATGCTGGGCTAATTTTTGTATTTTTAGTAGATACGGGGTTTTGCCAAGTTGGCCAGGCTAGTCTTGAGTTCTTTACCTCAGGTGATGCACCCGCCATGGCCTCCAAAGTGCTGGGATTACAAAGTGAGTTTCTTGTAAGCAGCATGTAGTTAAATCATGTTTTATTATTATTATTAGTTTAATCCATTTAGCTATTCTATGTCTTTTAAGTGGAAAATTTCATCTTTTTATGTTCAAGGCTATTATTGATATATGAGGCTTTGTTCTTGTCATATTATTAATTGTTTTCTGGCTATTTTATGTATTCTTTGTTCCTTTCTTTCTCTCTTACTGTTTCTTAAGTGCTTTGGTGGATACCTGTATGGGTACCATTTGAGCTTTTTCTCTTCCTCCTTTGTGTGATTGCTTTACCAGTGAGTTTTATACTGTTGTATGTTTTCATGATGGTAAATATCATCCTTTTACTTTCAGGTCTGGGACTCCCTTGAGCATTTCTTACGGGGCCAGTGAATATCCTTAGACCAGGTGCAGTGGCTCATGCCTGTAATCCCAACACTTTCAGAGGCCAAGGTGGGAGGATTCCTTGAGCCCAGGAGTTTGAGACTAGCCTGGGCAACAAAGCCAAACCCCATCTCTACAAAACACTTAAAAATTAACTGGACTTGGTGTGTATCTGTGGTCCCAGTTATTGAGAGGCTGAGGCAGAAGGATCACTTGAGCCTGGGAGGTTGAGCCTACAGTGAGCTATAATCATGCCACTGTACTCCAACCTGGGCAACAGAGTGAGACCCTGTCTCAAACAAACAAACAGACAACAACCAAAACCCTCAGCATTTGCTTGTCTGAGAAAGACCTTATTTCTCCTTCATTAATGAAAAATAATTTTTCTGGATATAGTATCCTTGGCTGACAGGCTTTTTTTTACTTTCAGCACTTTGAATATATCATCTCATTCTCTTCTGGCCTATAAGGTTTCTGCTCAGAAACCTACTGTTAAGCAGCCTGGGCAACATAGTGAGACCTTCTCTACTAAATATTAAAAGATTAGCCAGATGTGGTGGCACATGCCTGTAGTTCTAGTTACTTGGGAGGATCGCTTGAGCCTGGCAGGCCAAGGCTGCAGTAAGCAGTGATCATGCCACTGCACTACAGCCTGGGCAACAGAGTCACACCCTGTCTCAAAAAAAAAAAAAAAAAAGGAAAGCAATCCACTGTTAGTCTGATGTAGTTTCCTTTATAGGTGACTAGATGCTTTTTTTTCTTTCAGTTTTTAATATTTGCTCTTTGTCTTTTATTATAGACAGTCTGACTATAATGTGCCATGGAGAATACATCTTTGCATTATATCTTCCTGGGGATCACTGAGCCTCTTTTACCTGGATGTCTAAATTTCTTGCTAAACTTGGGAAGTTTTCATTTATTATTTAGTTAAATAGGTTTTCTAATTTTTTTACTCTGTCTTAGCCTTCAGGGACACCAATAATTAGAATATTCAGTTGCTTTATGTTTTCTCAAATATCGTGAATGCTTTGCTTATTCTTTTTTTTTTTTTTTTTCTTCAAGATAGGGTCTTGTTCTTGCCTTGTCTAGGCTACAGGGCAGTGGCACAATCACACTTCACTGCAGCCTTGACATCCCAGGCTCAAGCAGTCCTCCCACTTCAGCCTCCTGAGTAGGTAGGACTACAGGTGTGTGCCATCATGCCAGCCTATTTTTGTTTTTGAGATGGAGTTTCGCTCTTCTTGCCCAGGCTGGAGTGCAATGGCGCAATCTTGGCTCACCACAACCTCCGCCTCTTGGGTTCAAGCGATTCCCCTGCCTCAGCCTCGCGATTAGCTGGGATTACAGGCACGTGCCACTGTACCTGGCAAATTTTGTATTTTTTTTAGAGACAGGGTTTCTCCATGTTGGTCAGGCTGGTCTCAAACTCCCAACCTCAGGTTATCCACCCACCTCGGCCTCCCAAAGTGCTGGGATTAAAGGAGTGAGCCACTACACTTGGCCATGCCAGCCTATTTTTAAAAAAATTATTAGTAGTAAAGATGAGATCTTACTATGTTGCTCAGGCTGATCTCAAAACTCCTGAACTCAAGCAACCTTTCTGCTTTGGCCTTCCAAAGTGTTGGGTTTACTGACCTGAGCCACTGTGGCTGGCCTCATTCTTTTTTTCCTTATTCTTATCCTACTGAATTATTTCAAAAGACTTGTCCTGAAGTTTTGAAATTCTTTCTTCTGTTTGATCTAGTCTTTTTTTTTTTTTTTTTTTTTTGAGATGGAGTTTCGCTCTTGTTGCCCAGGCTGGAATGCAATGGTGCGATCTCGGCTCACTGCAACCTCCGCCTCCTGGATTCAAGTGATTCTCCTACCTCAGCCTCCCGAGTAGCTGGGATTACAGGTACGCGCCACCATGCCCAGCTAATGTTTGTATTTTTAGTAGAGATGGGTTTTTCACCATGTTGGACAGGATGGTCTCAATCTCTTGACCTCATGATCCACACGCCTCGGCCTCCCAAAGTGTTGGGATTACAGGCGTAAGCCACCGCCCTCGGTGACCTAGTCTATTGTTGAAGCTTTCTTTCCTTTTTTTTCTTTTTTTTTTTTCTTTTGAGACACAACAGTTTTACTCTGTCACCCAGGCTGCAGTGGCATGATCTGCACTCACTGCAACCTCCACCTCCTGGGTTCAAGCGATTCTTGTGCCTCAGCTTCCTGCGTAGCTAGGATTACAGGTGTGTGCCACCATGCCCAGCTAATTGTTTGTATTTTTAGTAGAGACGGAGTTTTGCCGTTTTTGCCCAGGCTGGTCTCAAACTCCTGAGCTCAGGCTATCCACCTGCCTTGACCTCCCAAATTGCTAGGATTACAAGTATGAGCTGTTGTTGAAGCTTTCAAGTGTATTTTGTATTTCCTTAAATAAATGAATTATTCAGTTCTAAGCTTTCTGTTTGGTTATTATTATTATTATTTTTTTTTGAGATGAAGTCTCACTCTGTCGCCCAGGCTCTAGTGCAGTGGTGCGATCTCTGCTCACTGCAAGCTCTGCCTCCCAGGTTCACGCCGCCATTCTCCTGCCTCAGCCTTCCATGTAGCTGGGACTATAGGCGCCCGCCACCACACCTGGCTAATTTTTTCTATATTTAGTAGAGATGGGGTTTCACCATGTTAGCCAGTATGGTGTCAATCTCCTGACCTTGTGATCCAACCGCCTCAGCCTCCCAAAGTGCTGGCATTGCAGGCATGAGCCACCGTGCCTGGCCTGTTTGGTTCTTTTAAAAAATACCTCTGGTAAATTTCTCATTCATATCCTGAGTTGTTTTTCTGATTTCTCTGTATTCTTTTTCAGAATTCTCTTGTAGCTCACCAAGTTTCTTTAAAATCAGTATTTTGTGAATTTCTTTTTTATTGGGATCTGCTGCTGAAGAATTATTGTTTTCCTTTGGCGGTGTTATATTTTCTTGCTTTTTCATGTTTCCTGTGTCCTTGCATTGACATCTGCATATCTAGCATAATTGTCACTTCTTCTAATTTTTTGAAATTGCTTTGTAGGGGAAGACTTTTCCCTGAAGATGTGTATATGTTGTTGGTTAGATAGGATGTCATTGGTTGGCCTTGATTTGGGGTGCATGCAATAGCATGTGGGCTATGTGATTTCTTTTTTTTTTTTTTTCTTTTGAGATGGAATCTCACTCTGTCACCCAGGCTGGAGTACAGTGGTGCGATCTTGGCTCACTGCAACCTCCGCCTCCCAGGGGTTCAAGCAACTCTCCTGTCTCAGCCTCCTGAGTAGCTGGAACTACAGGCGCATGCCACTCTGCCCAGCTAATTTTTGTATTTTTAGTAGAGACGAGGTTTCACCATATGGGTTGGACTGGTCTCGAACTCCTGACCTCAGGTGATCCACCCACCTTGGCCTCCCAAAGTGCTGGGATTACAGGTGTGAGCCACCGCACCCAGCCTGGCTGTGTTTCTTCAGCTGTAAATGGCATCAGTGGCATCCATGCTTTTTTGGTGGCTTCAGGTTTGGTTATTACTGGAGTCTGTGGTTAGGTTTTGTTGGAACTAGGGTGCCAAGTGGGTGGGCCAGTGTTTGAGCCCCAGTGGCGGTAGTGGTGGGCCGAGCATGCCTGTTTGTGGGCCTCAGGGGACCTATGTTGGCACCAACGTTAGTGGGTCCTGGAGTGCTGATTCTTAGCCTTCTAGATGGCTTGCTTAAATGCTGGTTGTGGCAACAGTGTGTTGGGCGTATGTGCAAGTTCTCAGGCCCCTTGGCAGCTGGTGTGATGTGGGCCATGGCAGTAGCAGTGGTAGAACAAACCCACTGGAGTCCAGGAGGTCCATGGTGGTGTTGGTAGTGGCTGTGACAGGTTGTGCAGGCTAGTCCCTCTGGTGATACGTGCAGTTGGGTAATAGCTGTGGTGGTACATGCTGTTGGGTGATAGCTGTGATATCTGGTCCCTGGTGATACATCCAGTTGGGTGATAGCTGTGGTGGTATTGGCAGGTTGGGTTGACCCAACCTCTGGATAGCACACTTGAGTACTGGTGGAAGGAGACCAGGCTGGTAGACATGTCCTCAGTCCCCCTTGGTAGTGCATTCAGGTGCTGGCTGCAATAGGAAGGGGCAGCGTGGCTCAGATGTGGGCAATGGTGACCACACTGTGGGCCTGCCACCATTGAAGGTGGAGCCTGTCTCTGCTGGAGCAGCCAAGGCAGGTAACTGTGGGCAGTGTAATTTGCTCATGCCTTGGTCCCACAGCATTCTGCCGCAGCAGCAGTGGGAATTTTCCTTGGGGTACATGGGACCGCCCAGCCTCCCCTCTCCCGCCTTAGCCCAGTGATGACAGTGACAGCCCAGACCCTAGGGCAGGATGCAGACCTTTGAGAGCTTGGTTCTCAGAATAGCACCAAGCTGCAGCTGCTTAGGACATGGATGCCTGTGGGACTTTGTGTGTGTTCCCTCTCTGGAGCAATGCCTCTGTGCCTTTTTTTTTTTTTTTTTTTTTTTGAGTCAGAGTTTTGCTCTTTTGCCCAGGCTGGAATGCAGTGGCATAATCTCAGCTCACTGCAACCTCTGCCTCCCAGGTTCAAGCAATTCTCCTGTCTCAGCCTCCCAAGTAGCTGGGATTACAGGCACCCACCACCGTGCCTGGCTAATTTTTGTATTTTTAGTAGAGACGGGGTTTCACCATGTTGGCCAGGCTGGTCTTGAACTCCTGACCTCAGGTGATCCACCCACCTTGACCTCCCAAAGTGTTAGGATTACAGGTGTGAGCCACCATGCCCGGCCTCTGTGCAGTCTTTAGGCAGCTCCCTATGATAGTCTCAAGGCCCATGTGGGTTGGTTCCCCTATAGCTAAGACTATAAAAGGCTGTGGTGGGAATGTGGAGCCTTGGGGCTCTTTCTTACCCTTTTCCCATATCAAGGGGCTTTTCCTGGCTCCCAGCTGATCCCAGCCAAACAAACTGTCTTGCTTCCATCTCCTTACTTGCTTTCAGTGCTTCTCATCACTTCTCTGTTGAATCTCCGTATTCTCTCTTAGATCATCTAGTTGAACTCTATTTATTTATTTTAGAGATGGGGTCTCATTGTGTCACCCAGGCTGGCCTCAAATTCCTGGACTCAAGTGATTCTCCCACCTCAGCCTCCCAAGTAGCTAGGACTACAAGTATGCACCACCATGCCTGGCTTACTTTTTATTTGTTTTCTTTAGCTAGCATTTATATAGTGCCTATTATAGTCCAGATGCTATGGTAAAAAGTATACAAGTATTAGCTCATGTAATCCTGTGAAATAAGTTTAGTTATCCCTGTTTTACAGATGAGAAAACAGGCACAGAAAGTGCCTTTCTTAAAGGCACACAACTAGTACTGGTGGAGCTGAGATTCCACTCAGGCTGCATGGCTCTAGAGTCAGTGTTCTAAGCCACTTGTGGCTTGAAAAATAGAACCTATTTGTGCAAGACATAACCTTTATTCAGCCTGAACCCAATGCTAAATGCCTACATAGACTTGTGGACTTTTTGCAATAATGCTAATGGAGCCAAGGGGTGCAAGTTGGAGACTGGCAGACTAGAGGACTTTTAATCTCTGTTTGACTCTAAATTTCATAATCCCAATAGAATTCTTGTAAAGGAGGTGGGAGTTAAGGCTCTCTCAACTTCAGCTCATGTAACCAGGACAAACCAGCTGAACTTGGGGTCCTTTCTCAGAAATGAGCATAAGAGGCACTCACCCTTGTGCTATAGACAAAAGAAATGTAGCACAAGGCCTGTAACTGTCTCCAGGGAAATACATGCATGCCTTTGGAGTTGAAACTGGAGCAGCAGTAAAACCAAAAACATATGCTCACTCTTCACTATTCAGCCACCTCTGAACTTCTTCCTCCTCACCTTTTTTACTGTTACCAATGAAATATATTTTTAAGGGATTTTTTAAAAGGATAGCTTACAGAGCACCCATAAACCTACCCATCATTTGTAATTTCTTCCTTTAATTGAAAAAACTTGTTTTTTTCTTAGTGGTCTTATCCTACTGCTCTAGAAGAAAGCTCAAGATACTCAGGATACCAGTTTGATGGACAATGAACTAAGCCCAGAAGAAATCCCTCTCCAAACCTATCTTCTTGTTGCTGTCCTATCTGTGTACTTCTATGCCTGACACTATGCCAGATATTAGAAATAGATCAACAGGACTCAGTTCCTGCTCTTAAGGAACTCATGGATGACTAAGGGAGACAGATACGTACATAAATCATTGCAGTGGAGGCTGGGTGTGGTGCCTCACACCGGTAACCCCAGCACTTTGGGAGGCTGAGGCAGGCGGATCGCCTGAGGTCAAGAGTTCGAGATTAGCCTGGCCAACATGGTGAAACTCCATCTCTACTAAAAATACAAAAATTAGCTAGACACAGCTGGTGCATGCCTGTAATTGCAGCTACTCGGGAGGCTGAGGCAGGAGAATCATTTGAACCTGGGAGGCAGAGATTGCAGTGAGCTGAGATCACGCCACTGCACTCCAGCCTGAGTGAGAGAGTGAGACTCCGTCTCAAAAAAAAAAAAAAAAAAATCATTGCAATGGAGGGGATAAATTAATCCATACACCACATGCTGTAGGATATTTTTAGCCTGTAGACTTTTGCACATGTGGGTCCCAAGGCCAGGAATGAGTTTCCTTGGTTCTATGGCAGGCTGATTCCTGTGGGATGGAGCATAGCATAGGAGCCCTTAACTTACTACAGGGACATCAGAGAAAGATTCCTGGAGGAGGAATGTTAACCCTGTCAAAATGCAGAATTCCAGGTCTGGAGTGGGGCATCACATACTGCATTTCTAACACGCACCCAGGTGATACTGCTGCTGCACCAAACTTTGAGTATCAAGGATGCTTGGGAAGTATGGGGATAGGGATGAAGAAGGGGAGAAAGAAAGACGATCCAAGCAGATGAGTCTGCTGTGAGCTGTGTTGGCTCAGCCATAGTGCCTGCAGGGACCTCAGCGGTGCAGGCTAGGAATGAAAAGGAGAAAGGATGGCATGGGAACGGTGGACACATAGAATGTCTGTGAAAGAATGGCAGACTCAGGCTTTCATGGCAAATGAAGGAGGCCTGAAGTAATGGACATAGCACCAGAAGCTGAGATTTGTAAATATAGGGATGAAAAACTAATGTTTCTTGAATATCTGCGTACCTCTATCCATATCCTTATCTGTATCTATACCAATGTCTGTCTGTCTTTGGCACTTCATTTTGTCCTTGCAACAGCCTAAGAAGTAGAAAATGGAGATTCAGAAAGATTAGGTTAGTTGCTGCAAGTCACACAACTAGAAAGAGGTGGATTCCAGCAAGAACTAAGTAGGAGCTGGGCTCAATGGGCCTATAATCTCAGCACTTTGGGAGGCTAAGAAGAGAGGATTTCTTGAGGCCAGGAGTTCGAGATCAGCCTTGGCAACATAAGGAAACCCTATCTCTAAAAAACAAAAAAAAAAAAAAAAAAAAGAAAGAAAATTTGTTTTTAAATTAACCAGGCATGATGGTGTGTGCCTGTAGTCTCAGCTACTCCAGAGGCTAAGGCGGGAGAATTGCTTAAGCCTGGGAGTTCAAAGATACAGTAAGCGGTGCTCATGCTACTGCACTCCAGCCTGGGAGGCAGAGTGAGACCCTGTTTCTTACCAAAAAAAGAACAAAAGAACTAAGTAGGGTGTCAGGACTCAAATAAGATGAAGATTCAGAGAAGAGCTTTTAGTCCAGTGGGCAATTCAAATATAAATGGAAACTTGGAGCCCTGGTATACTTGCAGTGCCTGGGTCAGTAGATCAGGATTTTGGAAGGCTGGAATCTGAGGGTGGCTATGGCAAAAGACTAGGGCTCCTGACAGATTCAGGGAGCAGCCCAATCCCAGACTCCCAACCTCCAGCAAAACTCAAGCTGAAGCTAGAGGGGCTTTCCCTGTCAACATGGCTAGATGACTCCATGGTGAAACCCTGGAGAAGAATTCCACGATGGTAAATGGAAGGGCTGTTGCAGTCAGGAAGAGAGTGCAGAGGAATATTTTATTCACTGGGTAGACACAAGGATGGGAGAATCTAGAAATGAAGACAAAGCCTTATTTACATTTTAACAGATTTTCTCTCCTGCCATAATAGAATCATAACCTTCTTGAAACATATACAGTCCTATTTATTTATTTATTTATTCATTTAGAGACAGGGTCTCATTCTGTTGCTGAGGCTGGGGTGCAGTGGTGCCATCATGGCTCACTGCAGCCTTGACCTCCTGGGCTCAAGCAATCCTCCTGCCTCAGCCTCCTGAGTAGCTGGGACTACAGGCGTGTACCACCATGCCTGGCTAATTTAAAAAATTTTTTTGTAGAGATGGGGTATCGTTATGTTGCCCAGGCTGGTCTCCAACTCCTGGGCTTAAGGGATCCTCCCACCTCAGCCTCCTGAACTGAGACTGCAGGCATGAGCCACTGTGCCCAGCCTCACAGATACTTTCTTAAGCTACTCAATGCAAAGGCTTTCCCTACCTCCACCCATTTATTTAATGTTAAATAGAGACTACCTGTTTAACATCCAAGGACTGCTACTTTAACTAAGGAACATCTAAATAAAATATGTTTGTTTTAGGAATGAAATCGATTCACTTAATTTCTCATTAGCCATGTTATTCCAACCCACTACTTTATGACTCATTTAGTTCCTTTATCAGAAAAACTGAAGACATATTTACAAGTCTATATTTTACAAATAGCTTTGTACAAACTAGGAATTGGTGGGCACTCCCTAAGTAAACATAAAAATAAATTACCTTCTGTTAAAAGTCAAAATGTTAGCTGTGTATGGTGGCACATGCCTGTAGTCCCAGCTACTCAGAAGGCTGAGGCTGGAGGGTGACTTCTAGGCGGAAGTGAGCTATGATTGTGCTACTGCACTCCAGCCTGGGTGACAGACTGTCTCTAAAAAGAACAGGTGAAAATGACAAGGCTTAGAGTATGACCCATGCACATGCATTTCCCAGGTGTGGCAGAGAACAATAAAGAAAGCAGGATACTGGAAGAATCACCTCTGTGGATAAACAAATCACAGGTTTTATGATGGGAGCCTGGTGACAGAAACAATAGGATAGTTACATTTATCTTACTTAGCAGGCAGATTGTTATTATTCATGCGTTATTCTGAATACTTTTACAAACATGAAGCCACTTAATCCTGTGAGGTAGGTTTTACTACTATCCTCATTATACAGAGAAGGAATCTCAGGCACAGAGAGCTTAAGTCGCTGCCCAAACCTTAAGAAACATATAGTTCAATGGGGACACCAATGCTCAAACAGGTTAAAATATTTGTGTAAAACCAAAGAGAAGCAAGAAGAGATGAGAATTCCCATCTCCAGAGTCTCAAGTCTTGCTTTTTAAGCTAAAATGTAAGATTTTAGAAACAAGAGCATCATTTCTTTGATATATTCTCCAGTCCTTTGTGCCTTCACTATACTCCGCACATACCATTTGTGTACTTATACCACTGCCTTGTGAATATTTGTGTTCTTTCCTTCCCTACTAGACTGTGAGCTGCTTGAGGGCAGCGACTGTGTGTCTTTTTCTTTTCTGTATGGGCAGCAGCTAAGCATAGTACCTGGAATATACTAGGTGCTCCATATGCTTATTGAAGTTTGGGTGTTTTTTATTTTCATTTTTTTTTTTTTTTGGAGACAGCATCTCACTCTGTCATCCAGGCTGGAATACAGTGGTGCGATCACAGCTCACTGCAGCCTCAACCTCCTGGGCTCATGCGATCCTTTGACCTCAGCCCTCTGAGTAGCTGGGACTACAAGAACCTGCCAACATGCCAGGCTTTTTTGTAATTTTTGTAGAGACAGGGTTTTGCCATGTTGCCCAGGCTGGTCTTGAACTCCTGGGCTCAAGCAATCTACCCTCCTTGGCCTCCCAAAGAGCTGGGATTACAGGCGTGAGCCACTGAGCCCAGCTGTTTATTGAATAATTGAATGGATTAAACTCTTGATTCTTTCCTGACTTCTGACGCCAATGAAGCCTGGCCTTGAGGCATAGGATGGCACCTGGGTTACCCGATGGCTTTCTGTGCCATGAATGTTTCATAACTGCAGGCTGTGTGTTGCTTGTTCTGAGCTTGGCACTATGCCAGAGAGATGTCTGACTGAGTGGTCTTTTGCAAAGTAGCCTTGATCTTCTATTTTTCCAGTTGTTTTAGTTCTTGTAGATTTTGTTTTCTTCATATACGCACCAGGGAGTTTCATATATTCTTTTTTGTCTATGCTTGTCAGACTGTATACAGTGTTCTTCAGCGCTTAAGCTGCACACGTAGTCTAAGAACTTAGGATAATAGTAACTTTTTATTTAGGTAAATTAACAATTTGTTCAGCATTTCTTATGTGTTAGGTACCTTACATTCATTATCTCTTTTAATCCTCAAAATATCCCTGTGAGACATTTTGTATAGTACCCGCCCCACTCCCGACAGCCTTTTTTTTTTTTTTTTTTGAGACAGAGTCTTGCTCTGTCACCCAGGCTGGAGTGCAGTGATGCAGTCTCGGCTCACTGCAACCTCCGCATCCTGGGTTCAAACGATTCTCCTGCCTCAGCCTCCCAAGTAGCTGGGACTGCAGGTGCCCACCATCATGCTGGGCTAATTTTTTGTATTTTTAGTAGAGATGGGGTTTCACAGTGTTAGCCAGGATGGTCTCGATCTCCTGACCTCGTGATCCGCTCGCCTCGGCCTCCCAAAGTGCTGGGATTACAGGTGTGAGCCACTGCACCTGGCCCAGTACCCCATTTTATGATGCTGAAAATGAAGGCTCAGAGAGGCTAAGTGATTGATTCAAGGTTATGCAGCCATTGAAGGTGAAGCCAAGATTCTTACCCAGGTGTATATGTGGCTGTGTTAGGCCACTTTTGTGTTGCTATAAAGAAATACCTGAGGCTGACTAATTTATAAAGAAAAGCAGTTTATGAGGACTGAATCAGAAGGAAACAAAAAAAAAAATAAAGAAGGAAAGAAAGAAAAGAAAAGAGGCTTAATTGGCTCAGGGTCTGCAGGCTGTGCAAGCATGGCTCCAGCATCTGCTCCTGATGAAGGGCTCAGAATGCTTCCAATCATGGTGGAAGGTGAAGGCGGAGCAGGTATGTCACATGGCGAGAGAAGAAGCAAGGAGGTGGTGGTGGGGGAAGGTGCCAGACTGTTAAACAACCAGATCTCATGTGAACTAACTGACCAAGAATTCACTTATCACCAAGGAGATGGGCCTAAACCATTCATGAGGAATCTGCCCCTATGATCCAATCACCTCCCACAGGCCCCACCTCCAACATTGAGAATCATATTTCAACATGAGATTTGGAGGGGACAAACATCCAAATCATATCATCCTGCCCTTGGCCCCCAAATCTCATGTCCTTCTCACATTTCAAAATGCAATCATGCCTTTGCAATAATCCCCCAGAGTCTGAACTCATTCCTACACTAACTCAAAAGTCCCAAGTCCCATGTCTCATCTGGAAATGAGTTCCTTCCATCAATGAGCATGTAGGATAAAAAATAATTTACTTCCAAGATACAATGGCAGTATAGGTGTTGGATAACATTCTTGTTCCAAAAAAGAGAAATTGGCCAAAAGAAAGGAGTAATAGACCCCATGCAAGTCTGAAATCCAGCAGGGCAGGCATTAAATCTTAAAGCTCCAACACAAGCCTTGACTCCATGTCCCACATCCTGGGTGCACTGGTGTGAGAGGTGGGCTCCCAAGGCTTTGGGCAGCCCCACCTCCATGGCTTACCTGTCTGCTGTCACAGGTGGGAATTGAGTGCTTGTGGCTTTTCCAGGCTCAGGATGCAAGCTGTCAGTGGTTCTACCATTCAGGGGTCTGGAGGGCAGTGGCCCCCTTCCCATAGCTCCACTGAGCAGTGCCCCAGTGGGAACTGTGTGCGGGCTCCAACTTCACATTTCCCCTTGGCATTATCTAGTATCTCTGTGGGGGCTCCACCCCTGCAGCAGGCTTCTGCCTGGGCACTCAGATTTTCCACACATCTTCTGACATCTAGGTAGAGGCTGCCAAGCCTCCTTCATTCTTGCATTCTGTGCACCTGCAAGCTTAACACCACATGGAAGCCACCAAGGCTTATGACTTGTGCCCTCCAGAGCCACGGCCCAAGCTGTACCTGGGGCCCTTTGAGCCTTGGCTGTAGCTGGAGCAGCTGGGATGTGGGGAGCAGCGTCCTGAGGCTGAGCAGGGCTACACAACCATTTAACCAGTCTCTAAGAAGTTCCAAACTTTCCCTCATCTTCCTGTCTTCTTCTGAACTCCCAAACTCTTCCAACCTGTGCCCTTTACGCAATTCCAAAGCTGCTTCCACATCTTTGGTTATCTTTAAGGCAATGCCCCACTTCTCATTCCCAGTTTTCTGTGTTAGTTCATTCTTTCAGTGCTCTAAAGTCGTACCTGAGGCTGGGTGATTTATAAAGAAGAGGTGTAATTGGCTTATGGTTCTGCAGGCTGTATAAGCATGGCTTCAGTATCTGCTCCTGGTGAGGGCCTCAGGAAGCTTCCAATCATGGCAGAAGGTGAAGGAAGAGCAAGTGTGTCACATGGTGAGAGCAGGAACAAGGGGGTGGGGGAGGTCTCAGACTCTTAAACAACCAGATCTCATGTGAACTAACTGAGTGAGAACTCACTCATTGCCAAGGGGATGGTGTTAAATCATTCATGAGGGATCTGTCCCCAGGATCC
The DNA here is from genome assembly GCF_028858775.2 of Pan troglodytes. Lineage (NCBI taxonomy): Eukaryota > Metazoa > Chordata > Mammalia > Primates > Hominidae > Pan > Pan troglodytes. Next base: position 165,884,210 of record NC_072398.2, on the reverse strand, counting down.
AATCACCTCCTACCAGGCCCCACCTCAGGGGACAAACATCCAAACCATATCAATGGCCAAAGAGTATGCTCTTTCCACTAGAGCACACTGCTATGAAGTATGGCCCAAAGTTAAAATAACAACAACAACAACAACCATCAAATAGGATGGGAAAGTCCTGCCTGGCTATGTGCTGGTAGTTTTTACAAAGTCTTAGCAATTTGAGTGACAACAAACTGGGTAAGTTGTCAGTATTGGCCAGGGTGAGTGTGGGCTGCCAATTAGGCAAGCAGTGAGCTAGACTACTTTCATCAACCCAGGAAGCATCCAGAATGAGGAGGGGAGAGTCCTGCTCTATTCTGTACTGAAGCTTCCACATCTAGAAGCGTCATTCATTCATTCAGCAAATATATTGAGTGCCTACTTTATGCCAGGGCAACTGCTAAGAACTAGATAAAGAAGACAGATACATTCTCTGCCATTGTGGAATTTACTTTTGGGTAATTGTTATTTTCAGTCCTGGACATGACAATTAAGTTTGGATGTTACTGGACAAACTAGAGAGTGTATTGAGAAGTAGGACCAGGATGGTGAAAACAGAGGAGGGAACAGTTGAAAGAACTAAGAGCAGACAACAGAGGTGACTGAGGGATGAGATATCTTTGGCACTTAAAGGTCTAAACATGACGAATGGTTATGCTGGCTGTTTTCTGTACAGCCAGCGTCAAAAAAAAGTTTCCTCATAAGTAACGAAAAGGCTGCCTCTAAAAATAGTAAGCTCCTCATTACTGGAAGTGTCCAAGCAGAGACTGGTAACTTTTCAGTGACGTCATAAAGAAAGGTAGTGTACCTGAGGCAAAAAGCATGGAATCTGGGGATTAATTGCCTGGACGCTATAAATATTATTTGTGTGACTTTGGCACACAGTGACAAAGCCCATAGCCTTCAGAAAATGGTGTCAAGTATTATTAGTATATAGGTACAGGTGGGAGCAGATGGCCATTAAGTCTCTTCCAACTACATGATTCGGTAGTTCTGTACTTAACCTCTTCACTCCCAAGTGAAATTTTTACAAAAATGCTTTCTGAATATCCATGACTACTATCTAAGGGCAGAAGAAGGAGTAAAGAAGAGAAGATTCCTCTTGTGGGCTCTCAAGTCTTCCCAAAAGTTGCTGATGTCATTGTTTTTGTAAGATAAAAGAGAGAAATGTCTGATTCTTCTGGAAAATGTGGTTTTCCTTGCCAAACCAACAGTTCTTCACGTTTGTTTTGCCCTGACTTCCTTTTGCAGTTAATCTAATAATGGCCATGCATGGCATGGCACTTCTCTAGGGTGTTTGCATTTTAGGGAGAAACACATCCAAATATGAAGGCAAAAAAGAAGGAAAAAGAAAAAAAAAAGGGCCGGGTGTGGTGACTAACGCCTGTAATTTCAGCAGTTTGGTAGGATGAGACAAAAGGATCACTTGAGCCCAGGAGTTCAAGACCAGCCTGGGCAACAAAGTAAAATTTCGTCTCTACAAAAAATTTTAAACATTTGCCAAGTGAGGCTGGGCGCAGTGGCTCACACCTGTAATCTCAACACTTTTGGAGGCCAAGGTGGGGGGGTCACGAGGTCAGGAGTTTAAGACCAGCCTGACCAACATGGTGAAACCCCGTCTCTACTAAAAATACAAAAATTAGCTGGGCGTGGTGGGGCGCACCTGTAATCCCAGCTACTCAGGAGGCTGAGGCAGGAGAATCACTTGAACCCGGGAGGCGGAGGTTGCAGTGAGCCAAGATCATGCCACTGCACTCCAGCCAGGGCAACAGAGCTAGGCTCCATCTCAAAAAGAAAAAAAAATTCGCCAAGTGTGGTGGCACACACCTGCAGTCCCAGCTACACAGGAGGCTGAGGTGGGAAGGATTGTTTGAGCCCAGCAAGTGGAGGTTGCAGTGAGCTGAGATCACACCACTATACTCCAGCCTGGGCAACAGAGCGAGGACTCTGTCTCAAAAAAAAAAAAAAAAAAAAAGAAAAGAAACGAAAAGAAAAAGAGATTTCTAATGGTGAAAATTAAGGCACGACCCAGTAAATACACTTCTGTTATGAACAGCAAGGGCCCCAAGATCTTCCTGAATAAATAGGCCCTGGCAGTGGGAAATGTGATCTGATTTTTCCTCTTCCTCTGCCATGGAAAAATTCCACTCCCACCACTCGCAGCAACTTTGGCTAAGAGCCAAGAGGCAATCAGGCTGCCTTTTTCTACTTTTCTCCTTCCTGAGAACACAGAGGTCCAATGGGCCATTTTAGAGCGTGGGCTTCCATGGCCCCACTGCTATCACTCAGCAGGCTAGTCAGTTTCAGAAAAGATTTCTGCAGCCCAGCCAGAGAGTTTTTGCTTCCTTTTTCCCCCCATTTTTCTCCAGATGTACTATTATAACAAGCTAAGCAGGGGATCCTTTAGGAGGAGTCAAAGGAATCCTGCTTGTTAGAATGATTTTTAGACTTAAAGCACTAGTTGAGGGCTTTTATCTTCAGAAAGTGTGTGTTGGGGGGATATTTTTTTAAATTTGGGTTTTCCTTTCAAAGTGCAAACGCAATGCCAGCTTGAGGGAACAAACTAAACAATACTATTGTGTAAAACAGTCAACAATATCCCTTTCTGCTCAATTCCCTCCTCCCCGCAACCAATGTGAACTTTTGATATGTATCTTTTCATACCTACGTATATCTGTGTGTGTATATATATAAACACACACACACATATGTATACATTCAGATGTCTAGAGATTTTTGTCATAATCTTTTTCAAATGGGACTATATAAACCTCTAAAAATAATTTGCTTTTTTAATCTATATTTCATTCAAATTCCTCCAGGTTAATACACATAGATCTAACTTGCTATTATTATTTCTTTCGTTAGAGATAGGGTCATTGTTCTGTTGCCCTGGCTAGAATGCAGTAGTGTGATCTTAACTCACTGTACCCTCCAACTCCTGGGCTCAAGGGATCCTCCCACCTCAGCCTCCTGATTGGTTAGGACTACTGGCGTGCACCATCACACCCGGCTAATTTTTACTTTATTTTTAAATTATCTGTAGAGACAGGGTCTTGCTACATTGCCCAGGCTGGTCTTGAGCTCCAGGCCTCAAGCAGTCCTCCCCCATCAGCCTCCCAAAGCACTGAGATTATAGGTGTAAGCCACCTCACAACGGCCTTACTATTTTTAATAATTGCATAATATCTATAGTTTGGATATCCCATATTTTATTTTTATATTCCTCTATAATAAATATTCAAGTGGTTTCCGATGTTGTCTTTTGCCGCTTGAAATAATATTGCATAAAATATTCACGTATCTATGTTATTTACTCATACTTTTAGTTTAGTAGATGAGATTTCCAAAACTAGAACTGGGTTCACCTGAGGATTTTAGATTTTACCAGAGGGAAAGATTCAGTGCCTTAGCAAAACACATAGGTCTTTGGCGACAGCTTTTTCCTCTTTGTTGGGAAGGAGGCCTGGAAAAATAATGTCCCTTTCTATAATGTCCCTTTCTCTTCCTTCCGCACACCATTATTCTCCTGCAGTAGAATGGGCAGGGATAATATATCCTTTGTAATTCAGCAAAGAATAAGAATTACCAGTTTGCTTGGTTGTTAGAGGATACAAGAGAAGTCCACATTAAACAGCCACATATTCCTCCAGTAAGTCTTTTGTTGCTGTATTTTTTCCTTCATGAAAAGCTAGAAAATAAGGAAGAGGAGGCAAAAAGGATGGGTTGCACATTGCTGGGTTTTAATAGGCAAATAGTTAAATGATGGCATCTGCAAAGTCATCAGCTTATCCCACATTTAGGGTACAAATATATTTTTCTCTGCAGACCAGAGAAGAGAGGAAGTCAGATGAATGAGAGATGAGATCACAATAAAAGTCTCCCTTCATTATTCATTTTGAGTTTTCCTGCCCCAGGAACTCATCAAAGCTGAAGGTTGGAAGGGGTCAGATGTCATCTGGACTGTCTCCCCATTATGTCTGCTCTTATCTTATTCCTGGATTCTACATACCTCCTTAACATAGTTGTGTTGGATTATTTCTTTCCTTCCATCCTTCAAAAGAACATTTATTGAATGCTTCCTATGTGCTGTACACTAAGCTAGGCCCTGGGACAAGGAGGAAAGAAGCAGACACTGGCTTCAAAGAATTTATAAATAAGCTGGATGTGGTGGCTCACACCTGTAATCCCAGCACTTTGGGAGGCCGAAGAGGGCGGATCATGAGGTCACGAGTTCAAGACCATCCTGGCCAACATGGTGAAATCCCATCTCTACTAAAAATACAAAAATTAGCCAGGTGTGGTGGCACACGCCTGTAGTCCCAGATACTTGGGAGGCTGAGACAGGAGAATCTCTTGAACCTGGGAGGTGAAGGTTGCAGTGAGTCAAGACCACACCATCGCACTCCAGCCTGGGTAATAGAGTTAGACTCCGTCTCAGGGGAAAAAAAAATTATAAATAAAGAGGAAGAAAAATAAGTAGACTTAACATGTATAAGGAAATGACAGGAACGTATACCACTCCTAAGGCAACAGACCACAGAGGAGATGCCTCTAACATAGCCACAGCCTAGGTATATGGGCACTGAGACAAGACTAGAAAGATTAAGCTGTGACTTTAAGATTGAAGAGAATTTTGCTAGCCCTGAATTTTCAGAAGGTACGGCACATACAAAGGCATGGAGATCAGTAAGGATATGACATAATAAAGTTTTGACTGAAATTAATTTGGACGCTGGTAATCCCAGTACCTTCGGAGGCCAAGGCTGGAGGATCATTTGACCCCAAGTCAAGTGATCATGCCACTGCACTCCAGCCTGGGCAACATAGCAAGACCTCATCCCTACAAAAAATTAAAAATAAATTTTAAAAAATTTTAAATGTATTTGGAGCAGCAGAAATATAGGGTGCCTGTGTGGAGTAATGAAATATGAAGATGGAGAAGTCAGCAGTGGCCAGATCTTAAAAGACCATATGTTCCTTGCTAAGAAGTTTGGATTTTATCCTAATGGAAATTGAGACTTTTTTTTTTTTGAGACGGAGTCTCACTCTGTCGCCCAGGCTGTAGTGCAGTGCCACAATCTTCGTTCACCCCAACCTCCGCCTCCCTGGTTCAAGCGATTCTCGTACCTCAGTCTCCTGAGTAGCTGGTATTACAAGCACATGCCACCATGCACACCTAATTTTTTAGTAGAGACAGGGTTTTGCCATGATTACAGGCGTGAGCTGTCACAACTGGCCATCACTTTATACTTAAAATTATCTCAATTTCTGGCCAGCTGCAGTGGCTCTTGCCTGTAATCCCAGCACTTTGGGAGGCTGAGGCAGGTGAATTGCTTGAGCCCAGGAATTCAAGAACAGCCTGGGCAACATAGTGAGACCCCATCTGTAAAAAAAAAAAAAAAAAGAAAAAGAAAGGAAAAGAAATAGAAGTGACACAATCAGATATACATTTCATAAAAGTCATTCTAGGGTTAGTGCAGAAGGTAAGGTCAGGGGTAAGAGACCGGAAGCAGGAAAACCAGTTGGGAAGCTGGCAAACTGGCAAGAAATGGTGGGAAAGGATCTGCATGAGGCAGTGGCAATGGACAGAGATTGAGATACTAGATAAAAAACTAGTCCTGTGACTCTTCCAACAGGGAGGGAAAGAAAGTGGTAAGAATCTTACGGACATTTAGGTTTCTAGCTTAGGCAGCTAGGTGGTCCCACCAATTTAAATATGGACTATTATACAAGAAGATGATTTAGGAGGAAAGATGATGAGCTTATCTTTAGACATATTGACTTGGAAGTTTTCAGGATATATCCAAGAAGAGGTGTGCAAAATGATTGGATATGTGAGTGTGGAGTTCAGAAGAGAAGTGTGGGTTTGAAATATAAACTTTGGCTTCATCAACATGTGAGTGGTAGTTGAAGCCAGAACCACTGCGAGAGGCTGAGGCAGGAGAATCGCTTGAACCTGGGAGGCGGAGGTTGGAGGTTGCAGTGAGCCGAATTGCGACTCCAGCCTAGGCGACAGTGGGAGACTGTCTTAAAAAAAAAAAACAAAAAAAAGAATAGGGTTGAGGATGAGAAGCTCAAGAATAAAAGTGAGATGGGATGGACAGAGAAAAAGCAGGAAAACTAGAGAATAGTATGGTAGAATACAATAGAGAAAGGACTTTTAAGGTGGAGGGAGAGAAGTTCAGAGTCGGTAAGTGTCGCAGAGAGTCTAACAAGGTTAATATTGACAAAGGTCTTGTTACTGGATTTAAGAAACAGAAGGCCATTCTCCCTTCTCAAGTGACTATTTGCCTCAAGATCCTTGTGCTTTCTGTTCTCCCTTTATAAACTCCTCTTCATCCCAACTCTCTAGATATCTGCATGTCTTACACCATAACTTTGGTGAGATCTCTGCTTAAATGTCACCTTTGCAAAGAGGCCTTCTTTGACTATTTTATATAAAATAACACTCTATTTTCTTGCCAGCCCCTTATCCAGATGAACTTCTTATCACAATACCTATCTCTACTTGATATTACAATAATTATTTATTAGTTAATTGTTTGTAATCCCTACTAGAATGGAAAGCCCATAACAGCAGGGATTTGTTTTGCTTATGGCTGTATTCCCAGAGCCTGACACAGAGTAGGCCTTCAATAAATATGGTTAAAAGAATAGTGACTGAATTGTCATCTTGGTAAGAATAATTTCAATGGAATGGTTAGGACAGAAGTCATATTGCACAAGGCCAAGGCATGAATGGCAGATAAGGGAGAGGAGACACTGGGTGAATAAAATTCTTTCTGGAATGGAAGGAGAAAGAGCTAGAGAAGACAAGAGAGCTCAAGACGTGAGAGAATCAAGCTGTCATGTATAATCAGAATGGGAAAGCAGTAGAGAGGAAGAAGTGGAAGAAACAAAGGAGGACATAACTGAGAGGCGAGGATTCAAAGCAGTGGTGGATCCATTCTTCCCTTCCACCAGGGACTTCTCTTCCAGCAAGAGGAAGAAGAATGGCATAAGAGGGACTGTGATGTAGGTAAGTTTGCGAGATGTGGGTAGTTCAGTAGTTTCCTATTTAAGTGGCTACCACTTACTGAGTACTTATTACATGCCAGGCACTATGTCACCATCGTATTTAATCCAAACTATAACTATGCAAGACTACCATTTGACCTTCAAGAAAACTGGGCTGGCCGGGCGCAGTGGCTCACTCCTGTAATCCCAGCACTTTGGGATGCCGAGGCAGGAAGATCACCTGAGGTCAGGAGTTCAAGACCAGCCTGGCCAACATGGTGAAACCTCGTCTCTTCTAAAAATACAAAAATTAGCTGGGCGTGGTGGCGGGCGCCTGTAATCCCAGCTACTCAGGAGGCTGAGGCAGAAGAATCACCTGAACCTGGGAGGCGAAGGTTGCAGTGATCCAAGATCGCACCCCTGTACTCCTGCCTGGGCGACAGAGGAAGACTCCGTCTCACAAAAACAAACAAACAAACAAAACTGAGCTGAGGAGACAATTCGACAATTCATGCAGTCAATAAGTAGATTGCAGAGGTGAGGCTCAAACTGCATTCTTCTGATTCAGAAGTTATGTAACTTCCCTTGTGCGCTTTGGTAGACCTCTCCATAGTTGGTTACCACCACTCTTGAGTCCTGTTCTTTATTATCTTCTTACCTGGTGGGTAGGACGTCTGCCTCAGTCCTGAGATCTTTTGCCTGATTCTATTTTGTCTCAGTCCTTTTTTTTTCAGTCCTTGAGGACACTGTTTTGATGGCCAGACCAAGTTCCTTCTATCTGAATGTGCATTTGTGTCATTCCACAAGGCTTGGTCATCCCTGCTGGATGGATCTAGTCCCAGCTCCCGATTCCTTACTACTCTAAGTAACTAGGTTAGTAGAAAATTAAAAGTCATGATAACTAGATGTTATAATGTGTGCGCTTTATGCACTAAACATCTATTATTTCTCTTTTTTTCTTTTTTTTTTTTTTTTGGTGGGTGGGGGACGGAGTCTCGCTCTGTCACCTAGGCTGGAGTGCAATGGTGCGATTTTGGCTCACTGCAACTTCTTCCTCCTGGGTTCAAGCAATTCTCGTGCCTCAGCCTCCCAAGTAGCTGGGATTACAGGCGTCTGCCACCACACCTGGCTAATTTTTGTGTTTTTAGTAGAGACAGAATCTCACCATGTTGGCCAGACCGGTCTCGAACTCTTGACTTCAGGTGATCCACCCACCTCGGCCTCCCAAAGTTCTGGGATTACAGGCGTGTGCCACCGTGCCCGGCCAACATCTATTATTTCTAGTCCTGACAACTCCAGATAAAATATAAAGAGACAACAGCCTTCTAACGGGGATATGTGTACACCCTCCTCTGAGTCAGGAAGACTTCCAAGAGGGATGCAGGTGAGGATAATACTATGGTCTGAATGTTCATGCCCCCTTAAAGGATATATTGAAATCTTAACTTCCAAGATGATAGTATTAAGAGATGGGACCCTTTGGGAGGCGATTAGGTTATGAGGGCAGAGCCCTTTCGAGTGGGATTAGTGCCCTTATAAAAGATGCCTGAGGAAGCTCGTTCACATCTTCTACCACAGGAAGACACAGCTAGAAGGTGCTATCTATGAACCAGGAAACTGGCATTCACAGACACCAATTCTGCTGGGGCTGTGATCTTGGACTTCCAAGACTTCAGAACTCTGAGAAATACATTTCTGTTATGTATAAGCCACACAGTCTACAGTATTTTGTTATAGCAGCCCTAATGGACTAAGACAAATAGTTTTAAAGAAATAAAAATTTTCAGATCCTGAGCTTCCATATGTGCTGGTCCTAAATTGATCTGCCTAAGAAAGTGGACTGAGGGAGATGCAGGTCCTTTGTTCCTACCTTCCTACCCACCTACTATTTCAAGCAAAGAAAGATGTGCACTCCATCCATCTCAAGCTTACTTTGGTGCATTGCTCTGGGGTAAAAATATCCAAACAAAGAGGCAATTAGAAATATTGATGATGGCGTTGAGAACTGAGTAACTCTAATAACTGGATATCAATGCCTTTTTGTAAGTCAGGTGGTTTCTAATATTTTGTTTTCAACATAACTGAAGGAAATCTTAATTAAGGTTGACACTAGATAGATCATTAAAATTTTTTTGATGACATATAACTATGTGATTCTTTTGTTTTGTTTTTTGTTTTTTGTTTGTTTTGTTTTTGTTTTTTGAGACGGAGTCTCGCTCTGTCGCCCAGGCTGGAGTGTAGTGGCGCGAACTTGGCTCACTGCAAGCTCCGCCTCCCAGGTTCACGCCATTCTCCTGCCTCAGCCTCTCTGAGTAGCTGGGACTACAGACGCCCGCCTCCACGCCCAGCTAATTTTTTTGTCTTTTTAGTAGAGACGGGGTTTCACCGTGTTAGCCAGGATGGTCTCCATCCCCTGACCTCGTGATCTGCCTGCCTCGGCCTCCCAAAGTGCTGGGATTACAGGCATGAGCCACCGCGCGCGGCTTTTTTTTTTTTTTTTTTTTGAGACGGAGTCTCACTCTGTCACCAGGCTGGAGTGTAGTGGCGTGATCTCGACTCACTGCAGTCTCCACCTTCAGGGTTCAAGCGATTCTTCTGCCTCAGCCTCCCAAGTAGCTGGGACTACAGGCACATACCACCACGCCAGCTAATTTTTGTATTTTTAGTAGAGATGGGATTTCACCATGTTGGCCAGAATGGTCTCCATCTCTTGACCTTGTGATCCGCCATACCTCGGCCTCCCAAAGTGCTGGGATTACCCGCGTGAGCCACTGTTCCCCGGCCAACTATGTGATTCTTTTCTTTCTTTCTTTCTTTAATTATTATTATACTTTAAGTTCCAGGGTACATGTGCACAACGTGCAGGTTCGTTACATATGTATACATGTGCCATGTTGGTTTGCTGTACCCATTAAGTCGTCATTTACATTAGGTATTTCTCCTAATGCTATCCCTCCCCCAATCCCCCACCCCACAACAGGCCCTGGTGTGTGATGTTCCCTGCCCTGTGTCCAAGTGTTCTCATTGTTCAGTTCCCACCTATGAGTGAGAACATGCAGTGTTTGGTTTTCTGTCCTTGCGATAGTTTGCACAGAATGATGGTTTCCAGCTTCATCCATGTCCCTGCAAAGGACATGAACTCATCCTTTTTTATGGCTGCATAGTATTCCATGGTGTATATGTGCCACATTTTCTTAATCCAGTCTATCATTGATGGACATTTGGGTTGGTTCCAAGTCTTTGCTATTGTGAATAGTGCCACAATAAACATATGAGTGCATGTGTCTTTATAGTAGCATGATTTATAATCCTCTGGGTATATACCCAGTAATGGGATTGCTGGGTCGAATGGTAATTCTAGTTCTAGATCCCTGAGGAATCGCCACATTGTCTTCCACAATGGTTGAACTAGTTTACAGTCCCACCAACAGTGTAAAAGCATTCCCATTTCTCCACATCCTCTCCAGCACCTGTTGTTTCCTTTTTAATGATCACCATTCTAACTGGTATGAGATGGTATCTCATTGTGGTTTTGATTTGCATTTCTCTGATGACCAATGATGAAGAGCATTTTTTCATGTGTCTGTTGGCTGCATAAATGTCTTCTTTTGAGAAGTGTCTGTTCATATCCTTTGCCACTTTTTGATGGGGTTGTTTGATTTTTTCTTGTATATTTGTTTAAGTTCTTTGTAGATTCTGGGTATTAGCCCTTTGTCAGATGGGTAGATTGCAAAAATTTTCTCCCATTCTGTAGGTTGCCTGTCCACTCTGATGGTGGTTTCTTTTGCTGTGCAGAAGCTCTTTAGTTTAATTAGATCCCATTTGTCAATTTTGGCTTTTGTTGCCATTGTTTTTGGTGTTTTAGTCATGAAGTCTTTGCCCATGCCTATGTCCTGAATGGTATTGCCTAGGTTTTCTTCTAGGGTTTTTATGGTTTTCGGTCTAACATTTAAGTCTTTAATCCATCTTGAATTAATTTTTTTATAAGGTGTAAGGAAGGGACCCAGTTTCAGCTTTCTGCATATAGCTAGCCAGTTTTCCCAGCACCATTTATTAAATAGGGAATCCTTTCCCCATTTCTTGTTTTTGTCAGGTTTGTCAAAAATCAGATGGTTGTAGATGTGTGGTGTTATTTCTGAGGCCTCTGTTCTGTTCCATTGATCTATATCTCTGTTTTGGTACCAGTACCATGCTGTTTTTGTTACTGTAGCCTTGTAGTATAGTTTGAAGTCAGGTAGCGTGATGCCTCCAGCTTTGTTCTTTTTGCTTAGGATTGTCTTGGCAATGTGGGCTCTTTTTTGGTTCCATATGAACTTTAAAGTAGTTTTTTCCAATTCTGTGAAGAAAGTCATTGGTAGCTTAATGGGGATGGCATTGAATCTATAAATTAGTTTGGGCAGTATGGCCATTTTCATGATATTGATTCTTCCTATCCATGAGTATGGAATGTTCTTCCATTTGTTTGTGTCCTCTTTTATTTCATTGAGCAGTGATTTGTAGTTCTCCTTGAAGAGGTCTCTCACATCCCTTGTAAGTTTTATTCCTAGGTATTTTATTCTCTTTGAAGCAATTGTGAATGGGAGTTCACTCATTATTTGGCTCTCTGTTTGTCTGTTATTGGTGTATAGGAATGCTTGTGATTTTTGCACATTGATTTTGTATCCTGAGACTTTGCTGAAGTTGCTTATCAACTTAAGGAGATTTTGGGCTGAGATGATGGGGTTTTCTAAATATACAATCATGTCATCTTCAAACAGGGACAATTTGACTTCTTCTTTTCCTAATTGAACATCCTTTATTTCTTTCTCCTGCCTGATTGCCCTGGCCAGAACTTCCAACACTAAGTTGAATAGGAGTGGTGAGAGAGGGCATCCCTGTCTTGTGCCAGTTTTCAAAGGGAATGCTTCCAGTTTTTGTCCATTCAGTATGATATTGGCTGTGGGTTTGTCATAAATAGCTCTTATTATTTTGAGATACATTCCATGAATACCTAGTTTATTGAGAGTTTTTAGCATGAATGGCTGTTGAATTTTGTCTAGGGCCTTTTCTGCATCTATTGAGACAATCATGTGGTTTTTGTCTTTGGTTCTGTTTATGTGATGGATTATGTTTATTGATTTGCATATGTTGAACCAGCCTTGCATCCCAGGGATGAAGCCGACTTGATTTTGGTGGATAAGCTTTTTGATGTACTGTTGGATTCAGTTTGCCAGTATTTTATGGGGGATTTTTGCATCGATGTTCATCAGGGATATTGGTCTAAAATTCTCTTTTTTTGTTGTGTCTCTGCCAGGCTTTGGTATCAGGATGCTGCTGGCCTCATAAAATGAGTTAGGGAGGATTCCCTCTTTTTCTATTGATTGGAATAGTTTCCGAAGGAACGGTACCAGCTCCTTTTTGTATCTCTGGTAGAATTTGGCTGTGAATCCGTCTGGTCATAGACTTTTTTTGGTTGGTAAGCTATTAATTATTGCCTCAATTTCAGAGCCTGTTATTGGTCTATTCAGCAATTCAACTTCTTCCTGGTTTAGTCTTGGGAGAGTGTATGTGTCCAGGAATTTATCCATTTCTTCTAGATTTTCTAATTTATTTGTGTAGAGGTGTTCATAGTATTCTCTGATGGTAGTTTGTATATCTGTGGGATCAGTGGTGATCCCCTTTATCATTTTTTATTGTGTCTGTCTGATTCTTCTCTCTTTTCTTCTTTATTAGTCTTGCTAGTGGTCTATAAATTTTGTTGATCTTTTCAAAAAACCAGCTCCTGGATTCATTGATTTTTTTGAAGGGTTTTTTGTGTCTCTATCTCCTTCAGTTCTGCTCTGATCTTAGTTATTTCTTGCCTCCTGCTAGCTTTTAAATTTGTTTGCTCTTGCTTCTCTAGGGTGATGTTAGGGTGTGTCGATTTGAAATCTTTCTTGCTTTCTCTTTTGGGCATTTAGTGGTATAAATTTCCCTCTACACACTGCTTTAAATGTGTCCCAGAGATTCTGGTATGTTGTGTCTTTGTTCTCATTGGTTTCAAAGAACATCTTTATTTCTGCCTTCATTTCGTTATTTATCCAGTAGTCATTCAGGAGCAGGTTGTTCAGTTTCCATGTAGTTGTTCTGTTTTGAGTGAGTTTCTTAATCCTGAGTTCTAGTTTGATTGCACTGTGGTCTGAGAGACAGTTTGTTATAATTTCTGTTCTTTTACATTTGCTGAGGAGTGCTTTCCTTCCAACTATGTGGTCAATTTTGGAATAAATGCAATGTGGTGCTGAGAATAATGTATATTCTGTTGATTTGGGGTGGAGAGTTCTGTAGATGTCTATTAGGTCCACTTGGTGTAGAGCTGAGTTCAAAAATTAACAGGTGTGGTGGCGCATGCCTGTAATCCCAGCTACTCAGGAGGCTGAGGCAGGAGAATCGCTTGAACCCAGGAGGCAGAGGTTGCGGTAAGCTGAGATTGTGTGATTGCACTTCAGCCCGGGTGACAGAACGAGACTCTGTTTAAAAAAAAAAAAAAAATTAATGCAATCTAGCATCAGTTAGATGTACATTGCTGAGGTCCTTTATCTGTTGTAGATTTTTCCCCCTTTTTATTGCATCAGGCATATTACCCTGTAAATTGTGGTAGTGATAGCAGGAATAAAAAATTAAGTAATTTTATTGGGAGCAGAGGACTGCCGAGTTGTCTGAGGAGGGGTAGACTGGCCCAGGTTGGAAACAGAGCAGGTCAAAATTCTCATGCTGATCAGTAGTGGAGTCACACCTGTGAGTAGCCACTGCACTTTGTCCTGGGCAGCAAGCGAGACCCTGTCTCTAAAAAGAGCAAGGAATTTAAAACTTAAAAAAAAAAAAAAAAAAACTTGGCCAGACGCGGTGGCTCACGCCTGTAATCCCAGCAATTTGGGAGGCTGAGGCGGGTGGATCACGAGGTCAGGAGATCGAGACCATCCTGGCTAACACGGTGAAACCCCGTCTCTACTAAAAATACAAAAAAAAAAATTAGCCGGTTGCGGTGGCAGGTGCCTGTAGTCCCAGCTACTCGGGAGGCTGAGGCAGGAGGATGGCGTGAACCTGGGAGCCAGAGCTTGCAGTGAGCGGAGATCGCACCAGTGCACTCCAACCTGAGCGACAGATCGAGACTCTGTCTCAAAAAAACAAAAAAACAAAACAAAAAAAAAAATTGATGCAATGGTTTTAAAAGGTCAATATTTATAATACTCTGGAAACTACAGCCTTTGTAATTACTTAAAATAATGATTAAAATGCAAGATATCAACATAAAAAGGTGCAAGGAGGTGTATATTATACAACATTATTTTAAGGGTATGTGAATAAAAACACATGAAGACTACAGTCATAGAGAAAAGAACATAGGCTTTGGAGTTTGGAGGCTTAGAGGCTGTTTCCTAGCTGTGTGTCCTAAGGCAAGTTACTCTGCCTCTTCAGTTTCAGCCTCTGTGCTATTATTAAAATGGATTTAATAGTAGGAATTGTTAGGGGTCTATCAATTTTGCCAATTAAGCCAAATAATACACATAAAAGAGGCTGAAATATGGTAGATAATAAATATTTCTTCCTTCCTCCTTATAATGCAGTAAGAAGGTATTGATTCATCCACCCAACAGTAATTTTTAGCACCCATGTGTCAGTCACTGTTCTAGGAGCTAGGGATCCAAGGTGAATGAAGCAAGCAGGGTCCCTGGAAGATGGATAAGAGTGGGCACATGGGGCTGGGCAAGGTGGCTCACGCCTGTAATCCCAGCACTTTGGGAGGCTGAGTCGGGTGGATCACGAGGTCAGGAGTTCAAGACCAGCCTGGCCAAGATGGTGAAACCCCATCTCAACTAAAAATATAAAAATTAGCCGGGCATGGTGGTGGGCGCCTGTAATCCCAGCTGCTTGGGAGGCTGAGGCAGAGAATTGCCTGAACCTGGGAGGTGGAGGTTGCAGTGAACCAAGATAGTGCCACTGCACTCCAGCCAGGGCGACAGAGTGAGACTCTGTCTCAAAAAAAAAAAAAAAGAGTGGGCACATGGAACCAGATTGCCTGGCTGGAATCCCCTCTTTACTAGCTGTATAATCATTGACAACTCACTCAACATGTCTCAATGTTGTGGTCTGTATGACAGGGATAATAATAGCACCTTGAAGAGTTTGTGTGTTGAGTTGCTAAGGAGTCAGCACCGTGTCTGGCACATGGTATGCACCCGGCACATGTGAACTATTCATGTTATTCTTCACGAAGCTTACATCTGAGGTGTGGAGAAGGGCGTGAGAATATTTGTATGCATCTTACCTGAGGTTTAGAGAGGTTAAGTAAACTGCATCTAAACTGAGGTTTAGAGAGGTTAAGTAAACTGCCTCCCAAGTCAAATAAATAGGAAGGGTGGAGGTGACACTTTGTCCTCTGTCCCAACGGACTTCAAGGCCTGCACTACTTCTGCCATGCTGAGCAGGCTATTTCATGACAGTTCTTCTCTCTTTTTTTTTTTTTTCAAATTGAGATGGGGTCTCGCTCTGTCGCCCAGGCTGGAGTGCAGTGGCACGATCTCGGCTAACTGCAATCTCTGCCGCTTGGGTTCAAACAATTCTTGTGACTCAGCCTCCCAAGTAACTGGGATTACAGGCGCCCACCACCACACCCAGCTAATTTTTTTTGTATTTTTAGTAGAGACGGGGTTTTGCCACATTGGCCAGGCTGTTCTTGAACTCCTGACCTCAGGTGAACTGCCTGCCTCGGCCTCCCAAAGTGCTGGGATTACATGTGTAAGCCACCACACCCGGCCAACAGTTATTCTGTAGGACATTTCCTGTTGCAACATTCTATTGGTAGGAGAAGGAGTTTTTTTATAAAAAGGTTTTCGGCCAGGCGCGGTGGCTCACGCTTGTAATCCCAGCACTTTGTGAGGCCGAGGCGGGCAGATCACAAGGTCAGGAGATCGAGACCATCCTGGCTAATACGGTGAAACCCCGTCTCTACTAAAAATACAAAAAATTAGCCGGGCGCAGTAGCGGGCACCTGTAGTCCCAGCTACTCGGGAGGCTGAGGCAGGAGAATGGCGTGAACCCGGGAGGCGGAGCTTGCAGTGAGCCCAGATAGCGCCACTGCAGTCCGGCCTGGGTGAAAGAGCAAGACTCATCTCAAAAAAAAAAGTTTTCAATGGAGGACTTACAAAAATCCAAAAACACAATTTATAAGCCCCCAGAGCTCTTCATGATCTCAGATCTGTACACTGAAAAGTCTAGTTTCTTTCCTTTTGGGTAAAACAGAGCATCTGTCAGACTGTCACAAGTCATCTGGAAGAATTCAGAATTTCAGAATTAGACCCAGGAAACATGTAATGCATGGAGGTGGTGATTGCCTTACATTCAATATAATATAAACTGGTCTTTGCTTTAAGTTTTGAGGCTATGCTATGCTCCAGACACTTTCCTAAGTGATGAGGTTATCAGGTCAAATACAACAGTCTCTGCCTTTTTACAGTTAGTGCGGAGTTCCACACAGGAGACAAGAAACCTCAGCATAATCCTAGACAGTGACAAGATGAGAAACCAGCAGGAGGAATCCTGAGAAGGAAGTCATTAACTTAGCTGTAAGCCAGGTGGGACCTCCAAGGAGTGACCTGTAAGCTGGACCATGAGGGATGAGCAGGCCCTCTTTAGCCTGATGTATTAGTCCGTTCTCATGCTGCTAATAAAGACATACCAGAGACTGGGTAATTTATAAAGGAAAGAGGTTTAATTGACTCATAGTTCAGCATGGCTAGGGAGGCCTCAGGAAACTTACAATCATGGCAGAAGGAGAAGCAAACACCTCCTTCTTCATATGGTGGCAGCAAGGAGAATTGCAGAGCGAAGTCAGGAGGAAAGCCCCTTATAAAACCATCAGATCTTGTGAGAACACATTCACTATCACAAGAACAGCAGCATGGGGGCAGCTACCCCCATGATTCAATTACCTCCCACTGGGTCCCTTCCGTGACACTTGGGGATTATGGGAACTCCAATCAAGATGAGATCTGAGGCTGGGCGTGGTGGCTCACACCTGTAATCCTAACACTTTGGGAGGCCAAGGCGGGTGGATCACCTGAGGTCAGGAGTTCAAAACCAGCCTGGCCAACATTGTGAAATCTCATCTTTACTAAAAATACAAAAATTAGCTGGGTATGATGGCAGGTGCCTGTAATCCCAGCTACTCGGGAGGCTGAGGCAAGAGAATTGCTTAATCCCGGGGGATGGAGGTTGCAGAGAGCCAAGATCACGCCACTTCACTCCGGATGGAGGTTGCAGAGAGCCAAGATCACGCCACTTCACTCCATCCTGGGCAAAGGAGCAAAGCTCTGTCCAGAAAGGATGATATTTGGGTAGGAACACAACCAAACCATATCACCAGAGAAGAGGAAGAAGAGGATCCTGGGCCTGAACAAATATCTGGAGGTCTAAGAAGGAAAGAGAGGCAGGAGGGGCTGAGATACTCTGGGCGGGAGGGAACACTGTGGTGAGGCAAGAGGGTGAAGCTCCATGAAGGCAGGGATCCTTACTCACCCGGATGCCTAAAATGGTGCCCGGGTTGTTGTTGTTGGCTAATTGAATGGTAAAATCCTACCTCTTCCCCCAGAGATTCTGTCTCAGTTGGTCTGGGATAGGACTGTGGCAATGGTATGTTTTAAAAGCTCTCCGGGTTATTCTGATGTACTTCCAGGTTTGGTACGACTGGACTAAATGAATGACCTGAACCCGTGGAGATGAGAAAAAAAAATGTTTTTTTGAGACAGGGTTTTGCTCTGTCACCCAGGCTGAGTGCAATGGTACAATCTCAGCTCACTGCAACCTTGGCCTCAGGTCTCAAGTGATTCTCCTGTCTTAGCCCCCTGAATAGCTGAGATAACAGGCATGTGCCACCATACTTGGCTAATTTTTGTATTTTTTTTTTTTGATGGGGTTTCACCATGTTGCCCAGGATGGTCTCAAACTCCTGGGCTCAAGCAATCTGCCTGACTTAGCCTCCCAAAGTGCTGTGATTATAGGTGACAGCCACCATGCCCGGCCAAGAAATTTTCTTTATAGTTTTCTGTGGGTCAGAAGCCCTTCTTCTTGAAAAGACCTCAGATGATGGTATGTGGTATTTTCCTATTTTATGGAGCTTTGGGGTGGGAATGTAAACTGCCAAGGATTTGTTTGCTCTTGCCTTTAATCCCAGCATTTTGGGAGGCCAAGGCAGGAGGCTCGCCTGAGGCAAGCAGTTTGAGACCAGCCTGGGCAACATGAAGAGACCTCCATCTCTACCAAAAAAAAATTAGCCAGGTATAATGGTGCATGCCTGTGGTCCCAGCTACTTGGGAGGCTGAGGTGGGAGGATCTGCTTGAACCTGGGAGGATGAGGCTGCAGTAAACAATGATCATGCTACTGCCCTCCAGCCTGGGCAACAGAGCAAGACCCTGTCTCGAAAAAAAAAATCTTGCAAGTATAGTTAAAATATTAATGGTAGAATCTAGCTAATGGGTATACAGTTGAGTATATAAATATTTTTCAACTGAGATATATTTTTAAATTTTTTCTTTTTCTTTTTGTTTTTGAAACAGGGTCACACTCTGTAGCCCAGGCTGGAGTGCAATGGTACCGTTGAACTCCTGGGCTCAAGCCCTCCTCCTACTTCAGCCTCCCAAGTAGCTGGGACTACAGGAGCCTGCCACCACTCTTGGCTAATTTTTTAAATTTTTTATAGAAATGGGGTCTTGCTATATTGCCCAGGCTGGTCTTGAAATCCTGCCCTCAAGCAATCCTCCCACCTCTGCCTCCCAAAGCATTGGGATTATAGGTATCAACTATCACGCCTGGCAGAAATTTTTCTTAATAAAATGGGAAAAAAAATTAGCTTGAGCCAAGGATAAAACACACTAACTGAGTCTAAATGAGAAATTGATAGAAACCTGAGTGTCATTTAGACCACCATTCTACAAGGAGGCAGACAGAAGGAGGAGAGCCTTTCCAGGTAGAAAGGCCAGTGGTGCTGGGAGCTGTGTATTGGTCTGCTTAGCTAGAGCAGAAATGGGGGACTTTGCTGACAGAGGCCAAGATACTGATTCAGCTGGGTTCAAGTGACCTTGGATAATTGGACTGATGTCTCTGCACCTTAGTTTCTTCATCTCTTAAATAGGAGTCACATTAACAGTCATTGTAAGTACCAAACTCAAAGAGCTGTTGTGAGGATCAAATGATATATCAAATAGTTTTCGAAGACAGATGGAGGGATTTTCCAAGAGATATGATGACACAAATGATTTGAAGGGAGTCAGTTTCTGGATTTCCATTTCCATATGTAATTCTGCTAGAAAGAATTAATCTGAGAAAATGCTGAGTGTTGAGGTGTTATGCCAGTTGTCCTTTTCAGCTCACCTTTCCTAATCACTCAAACCCCGTTTGGTAAAATAAAAAGGCATACTTGTCCCTATCTTGTTATGGTACCTTGCATTAGGTGTAAAAACTTCCAGGCTGGGCGCAGTGGCTCACACCTGTAATCCCAGCACTTTGGGAGGCCAAGGAGGGTGGATCACCTGAGGTCGGGAGTTTGAGACCAGCCTGACCAACATGGAGAAACCCTGTCTCTACTAAAAATACAAAATTAGCCAGGCATGGTGGTGCACGCTTGTAATCCCAGCTACTCAGGAGGCTGAGGCAGGAGAAATGCTTGAACCTGGGAGGCAGAGGTTGCAGTGAGCCAAGATCGCGGCATTGCACTCCAGCCTGGGCAACAAGAGTCAAACTCCATCTCAAAAAAACAAACAAACACAAAAAAAACTTCCAGGGTTCCAAAGAGATTATTCAAGATACTAGAGGAGGTGAAAGCTCTTTGAATGTGGGCAACATGCACTCAAAGCAGGGCTGGCATTTTTTTTCTGATTTAACACATGCCCTGTGAAGGAAGAAGTATGGCCTCTGGAATGGACTATTTTGGCCCCTGTTGGAATGTTCTAAATTCAGTTACACTGTAGAGTGGACTAGGGATAGGATGACAATTTTTCTTTGACAAACTCAGCCTTTCTATCCCCTGACTGTTGTCAAAGAACCTATCACTTCTGATAGGGGGCTTTTTGACAGCCAAAAAAAAAAAAAAAAAGGTGTCGGGGGTGGGAAAGATAGGTAAAAAATATTGAAGAGAATAACAATTTCATTTAGGAGCAAATTCTTAGCAGGGCTCTCTCTCTCTCTCCTATCTCTCTCTCTCTCTCTCTCTGAATTCAGAAATGAAATGGTTGTCATGGGGATGTGTCTTTTTTTTTTTTTGACACAGAGTCTCGCTCTGTTGCCCAGGCTGGAGTGCCGTGGTGCAATCTCAGCTCACTGCAACCTCCACCTCCTGGGTTCAAGTGATTTCCAGCTAATTTTTGTATTTTTAGTAGAGACAGGGCTTCACCATGTTGGCCAGTTCGTCTCGAACTCCTGATCTCACATGATCCGCCTGCCTCAGCCTCCCAAAGTACTAGAATTACAGGTGTGAGTCACTGTGTTCCTCAGTGGAGATGTGTCTTTATTTTATTTTATTTTATTTTTGAGATGGAGTCTCGCTCTGTCGCCCAGCCTGGAGTGCAGTGGTGCGATCTTGGCTCACTGCAAGCTCCACCTCCCGGGTTCACGCCATTCTCCTCTTTAGCCTCCCGAGTAGCTGGGACTACAGGTGCCCACCACCATGCCCGGCTAATTTTTTGTATTTTTTTAGTAGAGATGGGGTTTCACTGTGTTAGCCAGGATGGTCTCGATCTGCTGACCTGGTGATCCGCCCACCTTGGCCTCCCAAAGGGAGATGTGTCTTAATCTGTTTATTTGAATAGAAAAATGTAGTCACATTTTTACTGACCAAAAAAAAGTTTTACTTGGCCCCTTGGTTTGACAGTGAAGGCTGACTTTGCTAGTTAGGTAATAGGTGGACATTTTTCATAAATCAAATGAGCTAAAAATATAGCACTGAGATTTTGAATAAAATATATTTAAATCACATGATGAGAGAGAAATGCTTCGTCAAAATTTTTATTACACAAGTTATTTTGAAATTAATATTTTCGGCCAGGCGCGGTGGCTCATGCCTGTAATCCCAGCACTTTGGGAGGCCGAGGCAGGCGGATCATCTGAGGTCGGGAGTTCAAGACCAGCCTGACCAACATGGAGAAACCCCGTCTCTACTAAAAATACAAAAAATTAGCCAGGCATGGTGGCACATGCCTGTAATCCCAGTTACTCAGGAAGGCTGAGGCAGGAGAATCGCTTGAATCTGGAAGGCGGAGGTTGCAGTGAGGCGAGATTGCGCCACTGCACTCCAGCCTGGGCAACATGAGCGAAACTCGGTCTCAAAAAGAAAAAAAAAAGAAAGAAAGAAATTAATATTTTCATTTTCTAACCCTTTCTGAATATATCAGGTTAATCAAAATGTTTCTAGGTAGAAAAATAATAGGTGTAATTTAATAATCATTTGATAATTCTGGAGAGAGTCTTTTTGGCAAATGTTTCAGAAACTGAGAAAGTGAATGACTCTCATGACTGGACAGCAAACCCTTTTCTAAGTCAGATGTTTTTGGGAAGAATCAAGTTTTAGCCAATAGATCACTAAACAATGCATTTATTTATTTATTTAGAGATGGAGTTTCACTCTTGTTGCCCAGGCTGGAGTACAATGGTGCAATCTCAGTTCACCACAACCTCTGCCTCTCTGGTTCAAGCAATTCTCCTGCCTCAGCCTCCCGAATAGCTGGGACTACAGGCGTGCACCACCATGCCTGGCTAATTTTGTATTTTTAGTAGAGAGAGGGTTTCTCCATGTTGGTCAGGCTGGTCTCGAACTCCCAGCCTCATGTGATTCGCACTCTTCAGCCTCCCAAAGTGCTGGGATTATGGGCGTGAACCACTGCAGCTGGCCTAAACAATGCATTTTAATGATAGATCACTCTGCGATTTTTGGAATACAATTTGGAAGGACTTCAAAGAGTTGAATGACATTACTGTAAGAAATCTTCTATTCGCATCCTCTGCCTTACATGAATGAGATTTCTCAACACTTTTATCTATGAAAATGGGACATAGAGTGGAATTAATGTTGAATACTATCTCAGTTGAGCAATCATATTCACATGTAATATGCATATGAACTAATTTCTTAAAATTATAATTTATCTTAGAGGCATTTATTATAATTTTTATTTAATGATTTTGATCAAAATTAGTAATGCATTGGTCATTTTGATCATTAGTGTACTACTAATAATTATAATGATAACTTAATTCTGAAGACTTGAGTTCTTAAAAAAGAAGAACTTAGGATCACAGGAGATTAGCAAAATTAATTTCCATCTATATGCATATTTTTCTTGCTGAGTACAATAGGGTGATGAAGAAAAGTCTTCTAAGAATAAAAATATGTCAGATCACAGTAAAATGGAGGGAAAGTGGAGTGGAAATTTTGGTTCAAGGTGAAAAAGAATTCATGTAAAAATTTGGCTTTCATAAAAGAGCTTGTTCATGTAATTTCCTTTTTTTCTTTTTAGAGAAAGTCTCACTCTGTCTACCAGGCTGAAGAGCAGTGGCAGTGGCACGATCATAGGTCACTGCAGCATTGAACTCCTGGGATCAAGCCATCCTCCCACCTTAGCCTCCCAGGTAGCTGGGACTACAGGCACATGCCACTATGCCTGGCTGATTTTTTAATATATTTTTTTTTTGTACAGATAGAGCCTTGCTATGTTGCCCTGGCTGGTCTCAAACTCCTGGCCTCAAGCAATCCTCCTGCCTTGGTCTCCCAAAGTGCTGGGATTCCAGGCATAAGCCACCATGCCTGGCTTCGTAATTTTCAAGAGGATGCTAATGGCTATCAATTTGCTATGGTATTTAGATTTCATTACACACATTAAAGGAGTGATGTGGCTGGGCACAGTGGTTTAGACCTGTAATCCCAATACTTTGGGAGGCCAAGGCAGGAGTTCAAGACTAGCCTGGGCAACAGAGTGAGACCTCCTTTCTACAAAAAGTAAGGAAAATTAGCCAGGCGTGGTGGCACGTGCCTGTAGTCTCAGTGATTCAGGAGGCCTAGGTGGGAGAATGGCTTGAGCCTGGGAGGTTGAGGCTTCAGTGAGCTGAAACTGTGTCACTGCACTCCAGCCTGGGGGACAGAGTGAGATCCTGTCTCTCAAATAAAAACAAATAAATAAATTTTTTGTAAAAGGAGTGATATAAGTTTCATTTTAAAATGTCAGTATTTGGCCGGGCGCAGTGGCTCACGCTTGTAATCCCAGCACTTTGGGAGGCCGAGACGGGTGGATCACGAGGTCAGGAGATGGAGACCATCCCGGCTAACACGGTGAAACCCCGTCTCTACTAAAAATACAAAAAATTAGCTGGGCGTGGTGGCGGGTGCCTGTAGTCCCAGCTACTCGGGAGGCTGAGGCAGGAGAATGGCGTGAACCCGGGAGGCGGAGCTTGCAGTGACCTGAGATCGCGCCATTGCACTCCAGCCTGGGTGACAGAGCGAGACTCCGTCTCAAAAAAAAAAAAAAAAAGTCAGTATTTATAGGATGGCTGGAAATTTCACCCGTTCCAACATTTCACATTTATGACGTACAATTTTAACAGTCAATGTCAAAATGTGTGTGCGTTACATGTTTCAAAATAATTTTGGGAAGTACTAGGATACAAAAGTTCAAAGGCTCCTGATACAGTATATGTGAAAAAAACATCCCCTCACCTATTTCTCTCCTTCTTGTGTATTCCAGCTCAGTGTGAGGGGCCATTTTCCCTTAAAAGCCAGAATCTTGAGCACCATCCATGCTTCTCTCGATTCCTCTGCATCTAACCAATTTATGCTATATCTAGGCAAAGCTTGTGTTCATCTCTTCTTTTCCATTTCCCCTGCCACTGTCTTATTTGAAGATCCTATGATCTTTCTCCTAGAATATTGTTAACATCTTCTTAATTAGTTTGTCTGACATCAGATTCAACTCCTTCTACTGAGGTATCTATAAGGAAAAGAAATTTATCTTTCTTCTTTTGTTTTTGCTTTTTTTTCTTGGAGATGGCATCTTGCTACATTGTCAAGGGTGGTCTCAAATTCATGGCCTCTAGCTATCCTCATGCCCCAACCTCCCAAGTAGCTGGGAATATGGGAGTGCACCAGTGGGCCAGCTCCGGATTTATCTTTCTAAAATATCAAGTCAGTCATATCACTCTTGTACTTGTATAACTCAGTGATTCTCCATTCCTTTAAAATAAAATCTAAATGGTTAGGATGGGCTGGGCATGGTGATGCCTGTAATCCCAGCACTTTGAGAGGCCAAGGCAGTTGAACCACTTGAGGTCAGGAATTTGAGACCATCCCGGCCAACATGGTGAAACCCCGTTTCTATCAAAAAATACAAAAATTAGCCAGGTGTGGTGGTGCACACCTGTAATCCCAGCTACTCAGGAGGCCAAGGCATGAGAATCACTTGAACGCTGGAGTTGGAGGTTACAGTGAGTCAAGACTGCATCACTGCACTCCAGCCTGGGCTACAGAGCAAGACTCCATCTCAAAAAAAAAAAATTGGGCATGGTGGTGTGTGCCTGCAGTTCCACCTACTCCAGAGGGTGGGGGCCGGGGGTGGTCACTTGATCCCAGGAGTTTGAGGCTGCAGTGAGCCCTGATCGCATCACTGCACTCCAGCTTGGGCAACAGAATGAGAACTCCATCTCTTACAAATAAAACAAAACTGAAAATCCACAAAAGAAGTGAAAATAGCCTTAACTGATGACATTCCGTCATTGTGATTTGTTTCTGCCCCACCCTAACTGATCAATGTACTTTGTAATCTTCCCCACCCTTAAGAAGGTTCTTTATAATTCTCCCCACCCTGAAGAATGTACTTTGTGAGATCCACTCCCTGCCCGCAAAACATTGCTCCAAACTCCACTGCCTATCCCAAAACCTGTAAGAACTAATGATAATCCACCACACTTCGCTGACTCTCTTTTCAGACTCAGCCTGTCCGCACGCAGGTGAAATAAACAGCCATGTGCTCACACAAGCCCTGTTTGGTGGTCTCTTCATATGGACATGTGAGACACTCAGTTTTCCGAGTAGCTGGGATTACAGGTTCCCCCCAGTCACGCCCGGCTAATTTTTGTATTTTTAGTAGAGACGAGGGTTTCACCATGTTGGCCAGGCTGGTCTCGAACTCCTGACGTCGTGATCTGCCCACCTTAGCCTCCCAAAGTGCTGGGATTACAGGTGTGAGCCACCATGCCCGGCCTTGTTCTTTATTTTACGTATTTATTCAGAGCCTATCACATGCCTGTCACTCAGCGAGCACAGCAGAGCTGTTGGTTCCTTACCCATATCCCTTCAGCCCTCTCATCAGATCTTCTGCAGAAAATTCTTGTGCATAGGAATGACTTTCTGGGTCTTTCTGCTTGAGGGATGCCTCAGGAGCGACCTTCTACCAATGAAAAACAAGTTGGGGGACAGATATCCCAGAACACTTCTGAAGTGTGTCCTACACAGCCATTCAGAGGGTCTCTGTGAGGTTGAGTTCCATTCGCACATAGAGGTAACTCACTAATTCAGTATACTGTGTTGGCCTTTCTCCCTTTCCTGTTTGACTTTTTCTGTCCTTTACTGTGCTATCTAGGACCACCTCTCAAAGAAGTGACTAGACCCAATTCATTTTCTCAGGAACTGGGGCAATCCCAAGCCAAGACAACTAGACTCTGGGGATAAAATTGTTACCAGTGGAGGTTGTCCAGGTTCTTGGCATCTTGAACAAAGAATTGGACATCACGCCCAAGAAAAGCAAGG
Source organism: Pan troglodytes (assembly GCF_028858775.2). NCBI lineage: Eukaryota > Metazoa > Chordata > Mammalia > Primates > Hominidae > Pan > Pan troglodytes. Next base: position 165,858,390 of record NC_072398.2, on the reverse strand, counting down.
AAAGAATGAAGCAACAAAAGCAGAAATTTATTGAAAATGAAAGTATGCTCCACAGGGTAGGAGCGGGCCCAAGCATAGGGGCTCAAGAGCCCCATTACAGAATTTTTTTTGGTTTAAATACCCTCTAGAGGTTTCCATTGATTACTTGGTGTACGCCCTATGTAAATGAAGAGGATGATGTAAAATTACAAAGTCATTTACTTGGTGTACACCCTATGTAAGTGGAAGGGATATTACCTGTCACAGCTGAAGTGTTTCCATTTTATTTAGTTCTAGGAAGTCCTTAGGTTCCCTGCCTCCAGGCCCTATTCTCCTGCCTCAAAATGATGAGTGTTCATACTTTACCACATTGCATGGAAATATTAATAGTAATGTAAGCTGCACAAGGACAGAGATATTTGTTTTATTCATTGATGTGTTGCCAACATCTAGAACAGTGCTTGAAATATAGTGTTGAATGAATAGTAGCAATAGCTAATATTTATTGAGTGCTTATGATGTGTTTGATGTGATTTTTCAGAGATAATTTAATCCTCAAAAACCTTATGAAAATAGATATTGGTATTATTAGTGGTAATTATTCCCCTTTGGGGATATAGGAGAATTAAGGTTAAACAATAGGTCTAAATCACCCAGCTTGTAAGTGATCGTTGGAGCTCAGAAATTAATACCCCAAAATATGGGGCTTTGACTTGCTGAATTGAAGAAGTCTCAAGATCTCTCTGACCTCCCACCTCCACCGTCTCTCCCAAAGCACAGGATGAAGTTGAAGTTCCTTTATCTGCCTAAGATCTAGACCTACCAAGAACAATTGTTTTTAATTATCCTCCTTTTAAGACCAAAAATGTAACCACAGCTGAATAGACCCTTTCACGAAGTAACGTGTTCGCCTGTCTCATTCAAATTCCAAAGAGAATGATTTACAACTTAATCTCTGTTCACATTCACTTATCTATTCATTTTTCCTCTTCTCCCCTCCAAAAATCTATTTTTCCACCATAACCTGTTTTGCTAAGATGATATATAACTTTCTGAACCCTACTGGGAGGGTATGTAATCACTGTGTGATCCTCCCCTGTACACGTTAATAAAATATGTATGCCTTTTCTCCAATTAATTTGTCTTTTGCAAATTGATTTTTCAGGGAATCTTAGGAGAGCAAAGAAGTATTTCCCTTGGCCCCTAGAATAACATTTAAAAATAATCTCTAAATATTTAGAGATTAAAAATAATCTCTAAATAATAATCTCTAAATAATCTCATAATTAAGCGGGGTGCAGTGGCTCACACCTGTAATCCCAACACTTTGGGAGGCCAAGGTGGGTGGATCACCTGAGGTCAGGAATTCGGGACCAGCCTGACCAATATGGTGAAACCCCGTCTGTGGGGAAAAGGAAGAGAGATCAGATTGTTACTGTGTCTGTGTAGAAAGAAGTAGACATAGGAGACTCCATTTTGTTCTGTACTAAGAAAAATTCTTCTGCCTTGAGATGCTGTTAATCTATAACCTTACCCCCAACCCCGTGCTCTCTGAAACATGTGCTGTGTCAACTCAGGGTTAAATGGATTGAGGGCTGTGTGGGATGTGCTTTGTTAAACAGATGCTTGAAGGCAGCATGCTCCTTAAGAGTCATCACCATTCCCTAATCTCAAGTACCCAGGGACATAAACACTGCAGAAGGCCGCAGGGACCTCTGCCTAGGAAAGCCAGGTATTGTCCAAGGTTTCTCCCCATGTGATAGTCTGAAATATGGCCTCATGGGAAGGGAAGGACCTGACCATCCCCCAGCCCGACACCCGTAAAGGGTCTGTGCTGAGGAGGATTAGTAAAAGAGGAAGGAATGCCTCTTTGCAGTTGAGACAAGAGGAAGGCATCTGTCTCCTGCCCGTCCCTGGGCAATGGAATGTCTCGGTATAAAACCCGATTGTATGTTCCATCTACTGAGATAGGGGAAAACCACCTTAGGGCTGGAGGTGGGACATGCGGGCAACAACACTGCTCTGTAAGGCATTGAGATGTTTATGTGTATGCATATCTAAAGCACAGCACTTAATTCTTTACCTTGTCTATGATGCAGAGACCCTTGTTCACATGTTTATCTGCTGACCTTCTCTCCACTATTATCCTATGACCCTGCCACATCCCCCTCTCCGAGAAACACCCAAGAATGATCAATAAATACTAAGGGAACTCAGAGGCTGGCGGGATCCTCTGTATGCTGAACGCTGGTCCCCTGGGCCCCCTTATTTCTTTCTCTATACTTTGTCTCTGTGTCTTTTTCTTTTCCAAAGTCTCTCGTTCCACCTAACGAGAAACACCCACAGGTGTGGAGGGGCAACCCACCCCTTCACCCATCTCTACTAAAAATACAAAAATTAGGCCCGGCACGGTGACTCACGCCTGTAATCCCTGCACTTTGGGAGGCAGAGGCAGGTGGATCATTTGAGGTCAGGAATTCGAGACCAGTCTGGCCAACATGGTGAAACCCCATCTCTAAAAAAGATACAAAAAATTAGCCAGGCGTGATGGCAGCCGCCTGTAATCCCAGCTACTTGGGAGGCTGAGACAGGAGAATTGCTTGAATCCAGGAGGCGGAGGTTGCAGTGAGCTGAGATCGCACCACTGTACTCCAGATGGGGCGACAGAGCAAGGCTGTGTCTCAAATATAAGTAAATAAATAAAATAAAAAATAAAAATACAAAAATTGGCCAGGTGTGGTGGCAGGCGCCTGTATTCCCAGCTACTTGGGAGACTGAGACAGGAGAATTGCTTCAACCTGGGAGGCAGAGGTTGCAGTGAGCCGAGATCGTGCCACTGCATTCCAGCCTGGGCAACAGAGTGAGACTCCATCTCAAAAAAAATTTTTTTTTTCTTTAAAATTATTATATCTCTATTTATCTACCTATATCTTAGAGTTTCCCCGGCACATAGTAATTACTCAATACACACTAATTATCATCTTCTGCTCTTAACAGAAGCCCAAACTTAGAAGTCTCTCCTAAGTGGGATCCCCTTTCCTTACCCAGCCTTGAGGAGCTAGGCTTGGACAGAATAAACTTAGTATTCAGTTTCAGCCCCTTCATCCAGCTGGAGCAGGAAGAAAGCTGTACTTCCTCTGGCAGTTAACTTTGCACAGAGGAAAGACACGCCCAAACACATCTGATCTCCAGGCATGCCTACAAATCCCAAGGCAGCTTCTAGAAGGAATTCTCCTATTGATTGTGGTTGGGAACGTGGAGTGAAGAATGTGAATGACACAGTCCTGTCCATCCCCACTACCAGACGTACAAATTGGAGCAAAGTTTTGAGCAAGACATCATCATTATATCATTATGTTTGAGGGAAGAGCATAAGAGATTGTTAAATTGCTTTCTAGTGTTTCAAGGTGAAAAGACCAAGGGTGGGAGTTCCACATCTTCCTGAGAGCCTGCCTCTATCATATACTGTTATTCTAGGAATGATTTGTAGTCCGTTGCTCATGGAGAATAGTGGGCCATACCAAGTAAACTTAGAAGAATGTTGATTTCTTTCCTTCTAGTTTTCTTTTGTTAACAGCTTGGGAGCTTTTTTCTTTTCTTTTTATCTGAGAGGGCAGGGCTGTAAAATAAGTGCTGCTGCCTTTTCAAACCCTGTTAAGATGTTACAGGTTAATAACCATGTGGGCTGGTAAAATTGGGGCTAAGATGATTCTTTCACTTGTAAGAATGTATGAGGTCACACATAACACCATGTTAGTCCTTTATACACCATTTATTCTTCTTTCAGCAAAATCTTTTGGCTTTTTGAGTATTTATTGAGTGCCTACAGAGAGAAAGGAACAGCACATGCTGGGACAGGTATCTTATTACTCCTTCCCATTATTTTCTCTTCTGAATCTTTGCACGTATAAGCCACTAGCCTTTCTGTTGTCTTTCCAGAGATGCTTCACAGAAGACAAAGAGAGACATAACTCTATCCACTCATTCATGCAGCAGTCCGTCTTTTAACAATGTTTGCTTAATATTCTCCATGTGCTGCATTTTTACTAAGCTGCGTGGAAACCATGGTAAAAAAGATGAAGCCACTATGTTAAAGGAGCATACAGTCTTCATCAAATACAACAGAAATAAACATGAAATTGTGATACATGACAATGATGGAGAGATGTGGTAGCTGGAACAATGGGGGTTTGAATTTAGAGGTGAGGTCAGTGTCGTGCCTGTGAACTGTGGTTCGGGTGATATTTTTAATCATAGCATTACAAAAATCTGGTGAGTCATATTAAATTAAGTTTCAAAGGTATACTTCGAGGTACATTAGATTATGTGCAATGTATTACCGATAGTGGAGGAGATAGTTTGATGTGGTACTAGAAATTATTCAAAGTGGTACGTGGTCTCAGGCCCAGCATGGTGGCTCACACCTCTAATCACAGCCCTTTGGGAGTCCCAGGCGGGTGGAGTAGCTTGCACTCAGGAGTTCCAGGCCAGCCTGGGCAACATGGCAAGACCCCCGTCTCTACTAAAAATACAAAAAAAAAAAAAAATTGCTGGGTGTGGTGGCACACGCCTGTAGTCCCAGGTACTCGAGAGGCTGAGGTGGGAGGATTGCTTGAGCCTGGGAGGCAGATGCTGCAGTGAGCCAAAATCACCCCACTGCACTCCAGCCTGAGTGACAGAGCAAGACTCCATATATAAAAAAAAAATTAAACTGAATATTGGAAAGTACTCCCTGTCTTATTTTCAGCCATGTGATTTCAGTTAAGCAGAGTCTCATGTAGATGCTGTATGTCTTAAACACCTTTTAACACTTGGTAAACAAACTCTCCAACCCTCATCCCACCCTGCTTGGCTCTGTTTTTTTTTGTTTGTTTGTTTTTTGTTTTTGTTTTTGTTTTATTTAGACAAAGATTAAGCTCAGAAAATCAACAGCTGGTAGATTCCAGCTGGTATTTGGTATCTTATTTGATTTTTCTTGTATTTATTTCAGTGTATCCTTTTACTTATGGTTAGTGAGTTATTATTATATAAAATTTCTTTTTCAAATTTATTTATTTATTTATTTATTTATTTTTGAGACAGAGTCTCACTTTGCCACCCAGGCTAGAGTGCAGTGGTGCGATCTTGGCTCACTGCAACCTCCGCCTCTTGGGTTCAAGGGATTCTCCTGCCTCAGCCTCCTGAGTAGCTGGGATTACAGGCTTGCGCCACAACGCCCAGATAATTTTTGTATTTTTAATAGAGATGGGGTTTCACCATGTTGGCCAAGCTAGTTTTAAACTCCGGACCTCCATCCGCCTTGGCCTCTCAAAGCGCTGAGATTACAGGAATGAGCCACTGCACTCAGCCTCAGATCAATTATTTAAACAAACTCAGTCAATATAAAAAAAATTAAAAAAACATGATAAGCAAATAACAGCCAAGGTGGTACAATGTTATGACAAAACTGTAAAAATAGTGTGGAAATAACTGAAGTTTAGAAGAACAAGAGCACTGTGCTCAGAATGAGGAAATCTGATTTGAGGTCCGGCTCCCTTTGTACTATCATCCCAGGCAGGCAATGCTGCATGGTACTGAGTGTGTTATGAGGGATAGAGAGTTGCCAACATTAACGGATTATTACAAAGGGTATATGTTTGAGTACAGAAACCTCAGACTTTATAGTGTTAGAGGGGAGACAAAAACATAAATAGTTGTGTAATAACTCAAAGACTGTGGTAAGTATTACAAATGGGTTAAAAACCCTAGACAAAGGAAATAGGAAGAAGTTAATTACCTGAGTGTATGTATATGATAAGAATGGCTATCATTAGGCTGGGCACGGTGGCTCACACCTGTAATCCCAGCACTTTGGGAGGCCGAGGCGGGCGGATCACAAGGTCAGGAGATCGAGACCATCCTGGCTAACACGGTGAAACCCCGTCTCTACTAAAAAAATACAAAAGATTAGCCAGGCGTGGTGGCAGGTGCCTGTAGTCCCAGCTACTCAACAGGCTGAGGCAGGAGAATGGCGTGAACCCAGGAGGCGGAGCTTGCAGTGAGCTGAGATCGTGCCACTGTATCCCAGCCTGGGCGACAGAACAAGACTCCATCTCAAAAAAAAAAAAAAAAAAAAAAAAAAGTGCCAGGGAACTGACTAGGTGCTTTGTTGTATTATCTTATTTATTTCTCACCATTCAGGAACTGGGTTTAGAGAGGCTAAATAATTGACCCATGATTAATACTGGTGATGATGATGTTTACGACTGAATACTTATTGTATGCCCAGCCCTGTACTGAGTCCTTTATATACATGATCTCCATTTAAGCTTCACCACAAGACTTTGAGGTATTATTTTCCTTTTACAGATAAACTAAGGCTCACAGAGATCATGAAATTTGCAGTTAGTGAATGGTGCTGCTGCAATTTGATCTCAGGTGTGTTGGACTCCAAAGTCTGTTTCTTCATCTTCTGCTTCACTTTCAAGTCAGCAGCAGCTGAGCTGAGGGACCTTGAGATGGCCGTGCACTGGGATGGTCCATTTAGGGCTCTTTTGTGAAATGCGAGGTTCCAATCTTGGTTTCTCTAATGTGTGTCACAACTCTTTGTTTCATAATTTATACTCCTAAAAGCATAAAGTCCTAGAATCATGTGGGTGGCTAGCACTGTTCCATGACACTATAAGGTAATGTTGGTAAAGACATTTCAAAAGTAGACAAAAGAACTAGGTGGTAGGGTAAGGTAGGGCTATAGGACAGCTAGTCTGTGCGGGCTAAAAGCCATATTTCCTGTGGAAAGTTACAGTCAATTCTTAATAGATATGAAGGGATTTTCAGGATGTACTAAATCCAACCTCCTCATTTTACAAAGTAAAGAGGTTAAGGGCCAAAGGTCATACATTGGCAGAGGAATCAGGACACCGCACATCTTGTGTCTCAATGCTCTGTTCACTGTGGCAGTGGTTTTCAAGGTGTGGTCTCCAGATCAGCAACCTCAGCATCACCTGGGAACTTGATGGAAATGCCCACCTTCAATCCACTGAATCAGATTCTGTGTGTCAGGCCTCTAGCCCAAGCTAAGCCATCATATCCCCTGTGACCTGCACGTATACATCCAGATGGCCTGAAGCAACTGAAGATCCGCAAAAGTGAAAATAGCCTTAACTGATGACATTCCGCCACTGTGATTTGTTTCTGCCCCACCATAACTGATCTATGTACTTTGTAATTCTCCTTACCCTTGAGAATGTACTTTGTGAGATCCACCCCCTGCCCGCAAAACACTGCTCCTAACTCCACCGCCTATCCGAAAATCTATAAGAACTAATGATAATCCCACCGCCCTTTCCTGACTCTTTTTGGACTCAGCCCGCCTGCACCCAGGTGAAATAAACAGCCTTATTGCTCACACAAAGCCTGTTTGGTGGTCTCTTCACACGGACGTGCGTGGCACTATGCAGGGGGAGCTCAGCAACATGTTTCAACATGCCTTCCAGGTGATTCTGATGCATGCTCACTTCTGAGAGCCACTCCAAAGAAGTGTCTGCTACATAATATACACATATGCCCCCACACCCAGACCCCCAAGTTCTTCCTCTTTGTTCCCAGAAAAGGTTTGAAGGGGCTCAGTATCAGGTCTACAGCACACTGAGATTTATTTATTTATTTATCATTTATTTGAGACAGAGTCTCGCCCTGTTGCCCAGGCTGGAGTGCAGTGGCGTGATCTCAGCTCACTGCAACCTCCACCTCCCAGGTTCAAGTGATTCTCTTGCCTCAGCCTCTGGAGTAGTTGGGATTACAGGCGTGCACCACCACACCTGGCTAATCATTCTATTTTTAGTAGAGACGGAGTTTCACCATGTTAGACAGGCTGGTCTCATACTCCTGGCCTCAAGTGATCCATCTGCCTTGGCCTCCCAAAGTGCTGGGATTACAGGTGTGAGCCACAGCGCCCGGCCACACTGAGACATTTTAGAGGGAGATCAGTCTATGGAACAAACGCTGGCCTGGGGCTGGTGGCCTGGGTGTGCTGTCTGGCCAATTTTGTGCGTGGAGTAAGCAGTGGGGAGAGGCGCTGGGTGTCAGGAAACTATGCCAGGCCCTGCCCTCCACCAATCCCAATCAAAGAGCAGTCAGGAACTGAGAGGGGGTTCTTCTCCACACCATCCCACTACTTGTGTCCCTCACCTTCTCTGAGTCCTGGGTATTGGTGCTGGGAACTCTGCAACAGATTTCCTGAAAGGCAGGTGGCCTGTGGAAGGAAGGTAGAGGAGGGGGCCTGCAGAATGCAAAGGTGTACGGAAGGCATCTCTGCGCCCCTGCTGAAGATTTTTCACTTTATCCTGAAGGGAAGACAATATCTGAGGCCGGGAAATAATAGAAATTGATTTTCACTTTATCAGTATTCCTGGCAGCTGCACGGAAAATGGAATGGCACAGTAACTGGAGTCTTATGGGCAGTTATCCCATTAGTTGGGGTGGGAAATTAAAGGCTGTGTGTAAGGTGGGCACAGATCTAACAGAATGTGGATTGGGATATGCAGGGGAGGGTGGAGTGGGGGAAGACAGACTCCATTTGGACTTGGTGAGTTATAGGTGCAGCACCAGCATAATGCGCATGGAAGTCCTGGAATCATTTACCAAGAAGGTCCTGAACACAGGTGAGGGACATCCCCTTCTTCCCTGTTCCCCAAGGCGCCTAGACTTTGGAGTCAGTCAGTCTTGGGTTCCAGCCTCCCGCTAGGACGCAATTTCTTGAGAGCAGGATTCGATCTGTTGTTCACGGCTAGATCCTAAGCGCCTAGAATAGTTTCTGGCACACAGTAGGCACTCAATAAACATTTGCAGAATGAATCAATGAATGAATGGTCACGCTCCATTCCTCGGCTGTAAACACAATGAAATCACCTAGCCGCAAACTTGGCGCACAGTAGGCGCTCAACAAGTTGTATTTTTCCCTTCCCTTGCAGTAGACCGCGGTCCCCAGGCGACCGCGAAAGAAAAAAAGGGGTTTCTCTACCTCGCGTGGTCTGCACCTCGCTTCGCCCCCGCAGCCCTTGCTGGGTCGCAGGGAGCACGTGGGCCAGGCAGGCTGGGTGGGAGTGGAGTGGAGTGGAGGGGAGGGGGCGGCGGCCAGCGGCTCGCGCGGAGCCGGTCTCCCGGGCTTACGTAAGGCGCGAGTCCCGCGCGGCCGGCCGGGGCTCCGCGACTGGGCGGGCGGAGGCGGCGCCGCCCTGCAGGATCCGGGCTGGAAGCCTCTCGGAGTGCTGCCTCCAGCCAAGGTGTGTGTTTATTTGATTGCTTTTGGTGGCGAGGCGCGGGGCTCGGGCTCGTCGCGCGCCCCACGGCCGGGGAGCGCATCCGCCAACCCCGGGCGGAGGTGGGCCCCTCCGAGCGCGCGCGGGCGGCGGGCAGCGGCGGCAGCTGAGACTCCGGGGGATGTGACAGCCGCCGGGGAGGGGGCGAGACGCAGACCACACGTTGCCCACGTGCGAGGACCGGGCAGGGGTTCAGCCCCTAGGCCGCCCGGTGCGTGGGGCGGCGGGGGCTGGCTTTGAGTCACCCCCGCTTGTGCCAGCTTCCCCGGCTCGGCGGAGACTGGCTTGGGGATGCCTGGCCGCCCGGCCCCCTTCTCGGACGCGGCGTGGGGAGCAAGCTGGAGGAAAGGATGAAGGTGGGACTGGCCGGGCCGACCTCTGACCCCTGGAGGCCGAGTCGGCAGGGCGGGGCACGGCGCGCTCCAGCAGCTCTGCGTGGGGGCGAGGAGGTGGAGGGGGGGCGAGGAGGTGGAGGAGGGCGAGGAGGTGGAGGAGGGCGGGGAGGTGTAGCGTGGCGCTCATTCCGCCTGCGACTCGGTCCCGGCGCTGGGCTGAGGGGAGGGGTTGTCTTAAAAGTCTCTCCTTCCCCCTGTAGGGGCGGCCGGCGAGTCCCAGTGAGAGCGGAGGGTGCCAGAGGTAGGGGGCCGAGAAACAAAGTTCCCGGGGCTCCCTCCGGGGCCGCGGTCGGGGCTGCGCGTTTGACCGCCCCCCTCCTCGCGAAGGCAATGGCTTCCAAACTCCTGCGCGCGGTCATCCTCGGGCCGCCCGGCTCGGGCAAGGGCACCGTGTGCCAGAGGATCGCCCAGAACTTTGGTCTCCAGCATCTCTCCAGCGGCCACTTCTTGCGGGAGAACATCAAGGCCAGCACCGGTGAGGGGCTGCGGGGACGAGGGCCGGGGACGAGGGCCGGGGGCGAGCCGCGTTGGGCTGGGGTGAGGCCCTGGAGGGACTGGGGCTCCCGGATCGCGGCGCCCTTCCCCCGCCCGCGTGTGGTCGTGCAGGCTCGTACGTGCCGGGGCGCATGCAGCTGGCGGCCGCGCGGCTTAACCGCGCCCGGGGAGGAGGCCGAGGCTCCAGGGGCGGCCGGTGGGAGGTGCCCACGGCTCCTCTCCACCGCTCCTCCTGCCGCGAGGAATAGCCCGAGCCACCCGGCCGAGGGAACGAGAACTACGCAGGGAAAACCCGGAGCTTCCGTCTCACGCTGCCCTCCTTAAGGCAGAGCCGCCCCCGTACCCCTTAGCCCTGGCCCCCTTCCCCGAGTCCCTAGAGAGCCGCGCGCCCCCTCCCGCGGGAGCCCAGAGGCGGAGCGCCGCCCACCTGTGGCAGTCGGGCGGGGCCGCGCGCCGGGGAACCTGTGGCGCCGGGGGGCTCGCAGCCTCGCGCCTCTCCAGCCCCTCCACGCAGCCTCGGGCCTCGGGGCAGAGCCCTGGGTGGCTTTGAAAGGCCTGTCTGTTCGCTGTCGCCTTCTAAGGTAAACTCTCCCCAGCAACTCCCCCTCCTCCCGAAGCCGCCGGGCCTGGCCGTCAGGAGACTCGGAGGAGACTCGTTCTGATAAATTACATTTTGTAATGCAGCTTTCCTGGAAATGGCTTCTTGAGCTGCCTCCCTTGGCATGAGATGCCTCCTTTGGCTGGCGTGGTGAACTTGGGGATATATAGATCGCCTGATTTCTTAGTCTGACGGGGTTGAGTGCGTCCCTTTCCCCCTCTCCTCCCACTCCACGTTCACACCAGTTCCGAAAGAATTGGCGTTAAAAGGCGAGAGGTAGCCGTTGTGCTGCTGCGAGGCTCTTAACCCTTCTGGGATGGAGATGCTGGTAATTAGCAACTCCTTTATGAAAAGTTGTTCTTCCCAGCAGGGGTCCTTTACTGTCGATGTACTTCTCAAGGATGTCCGGGCTGGTTATTGCCCATCATGGACTAATTATCCGGAGATCTGCATTTCAGAAGCACAGAGTGGCTTGAAAAGGAAGGTGGAGGACAGTACCAGAAAACAAAAGGAAAGCTTAAAAGCAAGGAATTAAGAAGTATCTCCAGAATTGTATTCCTTATCTCTTAAGCAGATTGAAAAAGCGGACTTTTACAGGAAACTCTTCCCCCACCCCCATGTCTCAAAAGGAAGAATTATGTGTACCAGATTGCACTTGAGTTTTCTGTTGTGGGTATTGTTACCTCAAGTGCGCCTATTTTGATTTTAATACATTCAAATGCATTTTATTCTTGAAATGCTGCGGTTTGAGGGGAGAGCGGCCTGAGGGGGAAGGCTGGCTCTCATCCTAAAGGTTTTGTGTTTAGGTTGGGCTTCTTTATGGTAGGGGCATGGAGTCAGTGAAGGAAGACAGTGAGAAGAGATGAGCCCATTCCATAATTCTCTGTACCTGACTAGGAGATTTGTTTCCTTCTATGAGCCCATTCCATAATTCTCTGTACCTTACTTGGTGACTTGTTTCCTTCTGGAATGAAGGGCTTCACACTGTCCATCCTGGGACTGGACTCATAGCCCTTTCCATGTTTAAAGAGAGTGATGGGAAGTAGCTTATTTCTGCACTTTCTTAGGGGCTTTGAAAATTTTCCATTTGCTCTTTTCCCTTGTTCTCTCTCTCTCTCTTTTTTTTATTTCAACTTTCCTGTGTTCTAAATTTTAGTTTTCATTCTCTTTCAAATGCCTTCATTTCCTCCCCAGTGATCCTCCCTGGAGTGAGAAGTGACAATGAAATGTTTAGATTTTCTTTTTTCTGTTGGGAATCAAGCAGCTTTTTGCATGAGCCAATTAAAAAAAAAACTTTATCAAAGAAAGAAGAAAAATAAAGGACAGCAATTTGTTTTGAAAGTGGCTTGTTTCTAGTGAACTTTCGGGTTATCGGATTATTTTTCCCTCTCAGAAGGTCTGAGAATCTTATAGGCTTACTGCCTGGTAAATAAAACATTCCTTTCCACGGTATTTATTTTTCTGTCTGTTACCTGCTGTTTGCTTTTAGCTGATTTCCTGGTGGGAAACACAACCACCCTTCTGTATGTACCCTTTATAATGGAAGGTTTGAAGGAGACGATGAAGCACAACAAAAACCCAGGAAATAGAACCGTGTAGGAATTTGAATTGGAAAGTAGCTCCGGCCATCTGCTCCAGCCTGGATTTGGGCACACTCTTGTCTACATGGCTTTCCTCCTCCTGCAGCCTGGTGAAAAGCTGCTCTTTCAGGAAAGGGCCATTCTGATGTCATTGCTTCTGGAAGTCTTCCCTCACCTGCTGTGGCAGAATTCATCTCTTTCCTCTGCACATAACTTTTTTTTTTTTGAGACGAGTCTCCCAGGCCGGAGTGCAGTGGCGCTATCTCGGCTCGCTGCAACCTCTGCCTCCCGGGTTCAAGCGATTCTCTTGCTTCAGCCTCCCAAGTAGCTGGGATTACAGGCGTCTGCCACCACGCCCGGCTAATTTTTGTATTTTTCGTAGAGATAGGGTTTCACCATCTCTACGAAGGTTCGAGGTCAGGCTGGTCGCGAACTCGGGACCTTAGATGATCCACCCGTCTTGGCCTCCCAAAGTGCTGGGATTACAAATGTGAGCCACCGCACCTGGCCTCCTCTCCTCTGCACATGTCTTATTGATTCTAATGTTGCAGTCATATATCATGCAGTGTAAAAATGCCTGTCTCACACCCAGTAAGATATCTGCTGAGTGGCTGCTGTGCGTCAATGTTCTAGGTGCTGGGGGCAATAGCATTAAGATAATCTTGTGCCTCTTTTATTATTATTTATAGATAGGGGTTTTGCTTTAGTGCCCAGGCTGGTCTCAAACTCTTGGCTCAGTCTCCCAAAATGTTGGGATTACAGGTGTGAGCCACTGCACCTGGCCCATTCTTGGGCCTTTTGTTCTTTCTGCCTATACCATTGTACAATTTCCACTCTGAAACTTGGAGGACAGGGATCAGGCAAAGTACCTAATGTATAAAAGGAGCTTACCGAGTCTGTATTAAAGGCCTGGGTCACAAATTCTAGACAGTACATCTTAGTCCAGAAGTCAAGCAACCTATAGCATAGAGACCATTTTGTTTAATTAACTCTGATTTATGGTAAAAGTTTGTGCTTAATATGGATCTGAGATCAGCTTCATGGTAGCTGTCACCCATTGGCCCTTCCTACACTGCCTAGAGTGGTACAGGCTGAGGCTTATCAGATACCTCATTTGAAGAGTCACCCCCATATCTTTGGCTCAGATTTTCTTTAGCACACTGCAAGAGTAAATAGAAGGGAGAGTTCTCTTAGATTGCCAGGAGTTGGGTCTTACCCTCTGTTATAAGAAATATTAGCTTTTCTCTGTGTGTGTATGGGTATGCACATGTATGTATGAGTATACACACACACACAGGGACTGGCACTCTATTGAGTGAGTCCTACTACAAACTCTGAACAAATTCTGATATTTAATGATAGATTCTTTTATTGGGTCATATCTAAAGGATATGCAAATCCTGTTTTAAAGGTTGGAGAAATAGTGGTATTTTTTAAAACCACATTATACTGGATCTACTATCTCAAGTGCAGGAAAACTGGCACATCTCCATTTGGAAGCATCTTGGAGTTAATTGAGATAAAAGATGTTAAGGAACAAACCTGTTTCTGCACTTGCTATCTCTCTCTCTCTCTCTCTCTCTCTCTATATATATGTTTTTTTTGGTTTTTTTTTTTTTTTTTTTTTTTGAGCCGGAATCTCACTCTGTCACCCAGGCCGGAGTGCAGTGGCACAGTCTCGGCTCACCGCAACCTCCGCCTCCCAGGTTCAAGTGATTCTTCTGCCTCAGCCTCCGGAGTAGCTGGGACTACAGGCACACACCACCACGTGTGGCTATTTTTGTATTTTTGGTGGAGATGGGGTTTCACCATTTGGCCAGGCTGGTCTTGAACTCCTGACCTCCTGATCTGCCTGCCTCGGCCTCCCAAAGTGCTGGGATTACAGGCGTGAGCCACCGCACCTGGCCTCTGCTCTCAATATTAACTGCAGCTCTTGCTGGAGTTTTGCTGATGGGACTAGCATTTCAAGTTAGTCTATGGGCCCAGCCTCTTTTTGAAAAGATGGCCTAGTTCAGAGGGCTCAGGGTTCTTTTTGGTGCTCATTAAGTATAAATGTGTGTCTTATGTAAGAGGGAAAACTTCTGAGAACTGGAAGATAGAAACATTGTATTAGAGAGACTTGGGAGCCAGAGTTCAACAATGTATCTAAAACAGGTTTCAATAGTTATCCTTTTTATAGATCATACAGAGTCTTGGCTTATTACAGGGTTTCTAGAGTATGTTCTATTCCATTTCCCCCCCTAGCTTGGTGAGACTCAGGATGTAGCACAGGTCAAGCAAGGGTCTGACTGGTTTTGAGACCTCTCCAGTCCAAAGGTCCACTCCATATCCACTTATTGTTGCTTTTTTGGTTTCTTTGAGGATTTTCACACATATTTGAAGAACACTATTTGTGACTTGAATAAGGCATTCCATGACAGTAAGTCTGCCTTAGCCACATGTACATCTGAATCTTTGCACATTCTTCCAGTGGGATTTTTTTTCTTCTTCTTTTTGAGACATAGTTTCACTCTGTGACCTAGGCGGGAGTGCAGTGGCATGAACACGGCTTACTGTGGCCTTGACTTCCCGGGCTCAAGTGATTGTCTTACCTCAGCCCCTTAAGTAGCTGGGGCTACAGGCATGCACCACCATGCCCGGATAATTTCGTATTTTTTTTGTAGAGTTAGGGTTTCTACGTGTTGCCCAGGCTGGTCTTGAACCCCTTAGTTCAGGCAGTCTGCCCGCCTCGGCCTCCCAAAATGCTGAGATTACAGGTGTGAGCCACCATGCCTGGCCAGGATCATTTTTTAGAAGTAGTTTTTTCTGATCAAAGTCATGCCTTGTACAAAATTTAGAAAATATAAAACGGTAGAAGAAATGAAAGCAGCAAGTAAAAGTTACCCTTAATTCCTTAAGGGTAATTTAAGCAAATAAATTAAAGGTGACTGTCTTAGGTTGTGTGATTAGGGAAGGCCTCTCCAGGAGGTGAATGTCCTCATTCATACCGTAAACAATGAGCTTGTGATGATTAGGAACAGGTTGTTCCAGGAAGAAGGAACAGCAAGTGCAAAGGCCCTAAGGTGGGAATTAGCATAGCGTGTCTGAGGAACAGAAAGAAGTGGCAGTATGTTTGGAGCCTAGCAAGTAGAAGGGATGTGGAAGTAGGTCAGGTCAGAGAGACGAGCAGGTGCCAGATCAGGTAGAGCCTGGGGGATCCTGGTAAGGATTGGATTTTATTCCAAGGGCACTGGAAAGCCAAGGAAGGGTTTTACATAGGACAATGACATGAAAAGATTTACTTTCTAAAAGTTGATCTTTTGCCTGCTGTGTGGAGAGGTGACTCAGGTGAGCAAGAGGGAGACCAGTATGGATGAGGAGAGTGGCCTGTGGTTTGAACTTGTTGGTGGCAAAGGAGGAGAGAAATAAAGGGATTTGGGATATATATGAAGGCAGAGCTGACTGGATATAATGAATTGGTTGTGAGAGGTGATGGAGAGAAAGAAGTCTACAATGAATCCTAGGGTTTTGCCCTGAGCGCCTGCCTGGGTGAATGTGCTATAGGGTTGAATGAACTAGAATGTGTCTAACCAATCTTTTGTGGAACATTTGGGTTATTTGCATACTTTGCTGATTAAGAATGCCCTTGGAAGAGCACATGCATGGGCTAGCTCCTTCCTTTTATCTTGTTGCACTCCTGACAGCAAGATGGGTCACCAGCAGCTGTACTGGAGCCACTGCTGAAAATTCAGCCAGGGTTCTCGCTCTTGTCGCATCTGTTCAAACCGGCACTGTCTGATCCAGAAATGTGGCCTCAATACGTGCTGCCAGTGTTTCCGTCAGTACGCGAACGATATCAGTTTTATTAAGTTGGACTAAATGATCCTCCTTCAAAGGATTATCCAAGGCATCTACCCAATAAAAAACCACGATAGTTCTTTGTACATAAAATAAACATTTAAACAAACAAAGAATGCTCTTACAAATGTCATTGTGTACAAATCACTGGACAGATATACTTTCTTTGGGATAGGTTTCTAGGAATGAAACTACTGGCCAAAATAGAACTTAAATCATAGGGAGAATTTTTTTTTTTTTTTTTTTTTAAAGACATAGTCTTGCTCTTGTCATCCAGGCTGGAGTGCAGTGGTGCTATTTTGGCTCACTGCAACCTCCGCCTCCCAGGTTCAAGCAATTCTCCTGACTCAGCTTCCCAAGTAGCTGGGATTACAGGCGCCCACCACCGTGCCCAGCTAATTTTTGTATTTTTAATAGAGACGGGGTTTCACCATGTTGGCCAGGCTGGTCTCGAACTCCTGACCTAGGTGATCCACCTGCCTCGGCCTCCCAAAGTGCTGGGATTACAGGTGTGAGCCACCACACCCAGCTGACATAGGGAGCGTTTTAAATGTAGCTTACAAATATTCACTCAAGTTCTTGGTAGTTTATAGGTGCTACTTTATTTGTGTACTTTTTGGCTTAATAAATGTTTCATTTAGGCCAGGAGTTCGAGACCAGCCTGGCCAACATGGCAAAATTCTGGCTCTACTAAAAATACAAAAATTAGCTGGGCTTGGTGGCGTGTGCCTATAGTCCCAGCTACTTAAGAGGCTGAGGCAGGACAATCGCTTGAATCCAGGAGGCAGAGGTTGCAGTGAGCTGAGATTGCGCCACTGTACTCCAGCCTGGACGGCAGAGCAAGACTCTGTGTCAGAAAGTAAATAAAAAAATGAAAAATATTTTATTTAGGTATGGATATATGTAGCATACATATAAACTGATTTTCTGATTATAGAAATAATATGTATAAGTTAGCAAAAGTTTATAAAGATGAAAACAATCACTTGTAATTTACCAACTGGAAGGAAAAGTCACTGCTAATACTTTTTTTTTTTTTTTTTAGATGGAGTCTTGCTTTAGATGGAGTCTAGCCTTGCTCTGTCACCTAGGCTAGAGTGCAGTGGCGTGTTCTCGGCTCTTGGCTCACTGCAACCTCCACCTCCCGGGTTCAAGTGATTCTCCTGCCTCAGCTTCCCAAGTAGCTGGGATTATAGGCACTTGCCACCATGCTTGGCTTAATTTTTTGTATTTTTAGTAGAGACGGGGTTTCACCGTATTGGCCAGGCTGGTCTCGAACTCCTGACCTCAAGTGATCTGCCCGCCTTGGCTTCCCAAAGTGCTGGGATTACAGGCATGAGCCACCTTCCACACACACACATACATTTTGAGTTACATTATTATTGCATTGTATTATAGTATTACTGTTTTGAAAATTGTTTGCTTTAACAATGTGTCATCTAGTATTTTCCAATTCTGTTAAATACTTTTTTTAATGTGAGTTAAGTACTCATGTATAATTCCAATATTCAAATATAATTTGTTATTCCATTTTTAATTTTGAAAAGGTAAAAAGGTACATGCAGATGGTGAAATTTTCAAATAATACACTAGGAATAGAGTGGAAAGTTTCATGCCTATCCCTGACTCTTGGTTCCCCAGTTTCTCTCCACAGGGGCATCTGCTTTTAACTTTTTTTGGATGTGTATCCAAAGATTTTGTCATATATCTATAGCATTTATGTGTGTATAGCAGTGCCTCTTTTTTTTAATGTACACATTTGTTCTTTGTATTGCACTTAAAAACTTAGCAGTAAAGCTTAGATAGTGGTTTCCATCAGCATGTATCAGTTTACTTTATTCTTTTAAAAAGATATCTGCATTATCTTTTATTGTACAGATATATCATAGTTTATTTAGCCTTTCTCTTACATTTTGGCCTCAGGTCCTTTTTAACACGTTTGAAAATTGAGAACCAAAGAAGCTTTGTTTATGTGGGTTACATATATAGATGTTAAATGGATTTGAAATTAAAATTTAGAAAATTTGACGGGCTCGGTGGCTCATGCCTGTAATCCCAGCACTTTGGGAGGCTGAGGCGGGCAGATACATGAGGTCAGGAGTTTGAGACCAGCCTGACCAACATGGTGAAACCCCGTCTCTACTAAAAATACAAAAATTAGCCGGGCTTGGTGGCACATGCCTGTAATCTCAGCTACTCTGGAGGCTGAGATTTACTTGAGAATTGCTTGAACCCGGGAGGCGGAGGTTGCAGTGAGCCAAGATTGCCCCACTGCACTCCAGCCTGGACGACAGGGTGAGACTGTGTCTCAAAAAAAAAAAAAAAAGAAAGAAAATTGAGAAAATTTAAAAATATTACTTCATCAAAATAACAATAATCCACTGTATGTTAACAGATTTCTGTGAAAATTAACTATTTTCCAAAATGAAATCTAATGAGAAAAGTACTGTTATTTTTGCACATTTGCAAATCTTTCTGGCCTAATAGAAGAAAACTTTATTCTCATATCTGGTTCTTCATTCAGTCTTTGGTGCTATGTTGTTTTGGTTAAAGTATTTGAAGAACATCTGGCTTTATACACATGTAATTAAAGGGGAACTCATGGACCGCTGAAAAGGTCTCATGGACTCACAGGAGTCCTGGGACCACAAATCAGTCCCCTGTTGATTGGAATTCAGGTTATTTATAGTCATTCGATATACAGAGCGTGCTGCACTGAATGTCCTGGTAAATGTGTCTTTCAACAAATGTTTGAGTGCCAGGCAATCTTGGCTTGTGGGATGCAAAGAGGTGAAACAAGGTCTGTTCCTGAAGGAGCTGCTGTTTTTTGGTGGAGGCAGGCAGTCAGACAGGCAAGCAAACAAGAAGAAAATAACACAGTTGGGCTGGGTGTGGTGGTTCATGTTTGTAATCCCAGCACTTTGGGAGGCTGAGGCTGGAGGATTGCTAGAGACCAAGTGTCCAAGACCAGCTTGGATAACGTAGCGAGACCTCATCTTTACTAAAAATAATGTAAGAAAATTAGCTGGGTGTGGTTGTACACACCTGTAGTCTCAGCTACTCGGGAGGTTGAGGTGGGAGGATCACTTGAGCCCAAGAGGTTGAGGTTGAAGTGATCTGTGATCATGCCACTGCACTCCAGCCTGGGCAACAGAGCAAGACCCTGTCTCTGAGAAAAAAAAAATTAACTGAGGCTGCAAGATGTGCATGCTTACAGAAGAGGCAGCTAACCCAGCATTTAGGAGGAGGTGAGATTTGGGAAGGCTTTTTAGAGGAGGCGATTCCTGAGCTGAGTTTTGACAAATGAGTACAGCTACAAAAAGATGGCATGGTCATTGTCACAGCATACCTGAAACTCCTCTCGTAGAGTTTGTTTATGGTCCACAAGAGGTCCTTGCTTTTATGGCTTGGCCTTACCTTTTCTATTATCATTTTAGTCCGCATCCATCTCTAATGATATTGTCAAAGGAAAGGGTTATCACGCCTGCCCCGTATCACCTTTCCAGCCCTCATTGCTTGTGCTTGCCTTTAAGATATACATACACATAGTGGCATTGTAGTATATGCATTTAAACTTCGGCTTTTAACTTCTAGAACTGAAGGATGGCAAACAATCCTAAAACTAGTAAATTGGGCTTCAAACTGTTAACTATAAATTCACCCATTCTGAAAGGCATGTTGAATTACCTGTTCCCTTCAAAATCTACCGAGTAAATTGTTAAATGGTATTATATTATGCTAGTCTGCTCTTTAACAATCTGTATTGGTGCATATTGTGAGAAGGTTTAAGGAGTTGGAAATTTTGTAAGTTTTTTAGATGATGTACTTTCACAATGGACAATGAATCAGATATTTCAACCATGTATTTTCCTTTAGCAAACTAGATTTTTTTTTTCTTTGAGGCGGAGCCTCAGTCTGTTGCCCAGGCTGAAGTGCAGTGGTGTGATCTTGGCTCACTGCAACCTCTGCCTCCTGGGTTCAAGCGATTCTTGTGCCTCAGCCTCCCGAGTAGCTGGGACTACAGGCTCCTGCCACCATGACCTGCTAAGTTTTTTTTTGCATTTTTAGTGGAAGACGGGGTTTCACCATGTTCACCATGTTCAAGGCTGGTCTTGAACTCCTGACCTCAGGTGATCCACCTGCCTAGGCCTCCCAAAGTGCTGGGATTACTGGTGTGAGCCACTGCACCCGGCCCAAACTAGATTTTTTAAAAAAAGCATGAGTAGATAATAGAGGCTTTTGGATTACTCTGTGTATTTTACCCCCTCCACTTGATGTTTAAGCTCTCAGGTTGGCCTTTAAGACATAGTACAAAAGGTCTTGTTTGTACAGCTTCATGTAGTTGAATTTAAATGGCTGATGTTATATTTTAACAGTCTCACCTCTAAGTTCTGAGAGTTTTTGTACTAGTTAAACAACAGATCCAGGAGCAAGCATCCCTTACTTAGCCAGACAGATAATACTGAAATAATGCAGAGTCATTCTTGTTTATCATCTAGCTTCCAAGAAGCTAGAAATCAACTATTTTCTGATCTTCAGCACCTTCTATCTGGGCAGCAGTAACCTGTAACCCTGGCATTTTATAATTCTTGTGACTTGGTCATAACCAACATTTGCAGGGGGCGAAGCAACTGCCAGGCCCTGGACTGACTAATGAATGCAAATTATCTCTAATTCCCACACAGATCTCCAGAGCAGTTTTTGTTATATCATTTGCTTTACAAATAAATAAATGGCCTCAGAAAGGTTGAGTAGCTAACTTGGTCAGGTACAGTGGCTCACGCCTGTAACCCAGCACTTTGGGAGGCCAAGGCGGATGGATCACTTGAGCCCAGGAGTTAGAGACCAGCCTGGGCAACATGGCAAGACCCTGTCTCTACAAAAAATAAACAGAGTTAGCCAGAGTGGTGGCGCATGCCTATAATCCCAGCTACTTGGGAGACTGAGGTGGGAGGATTGCCTGAGTCCAGGAGGCTACAGTGAGTCTATAGTGAGGCTACAGTGAGCTGTGTTTGAGCCACTGCACCCCAGTCTGGGCAACAGAGCGAAACCCTGTCTCAAAAAGAAAAAAAAGTTGGCCGGGCATGGTGGCTCATGCCTGTAATCCCAGCACTTTGGGAGGCCCAGGCAGGTGGATCACAAGGTCAGGAATTCGAGACCAGCCTGGCCAATATGGTGAAACCCCGTCTCTACTAAAAATACAAAAATTAGCTGGGCATGGTGGTGTGCGCCTGTAGTCCCAGCTACTCGAGAGGCTGAGGTACAAGAATCGCTTGAACCCAGGAGGCAGAGGTTGTAGTGAGCCAAGATCGTGCCACTGCATTCCAGCCTGGGCGACAGAGCCGAGACTATGTCTCCAAAAAAAAAAAAAAAAGTTGAGTGACAAATATGTGGCCTCAGAAAGGTTGAGTAACTTGTCCTAAGTCAAACAGCTAGTTAAAGAGAAACTAGCATTCAAACCTGGGGCTCCGTAGCTAGGATTAAACTTCTTCCCATTATGTCGTGCTGACATCTGAGTACTCTAGAAACTAGTGAAATACTCATGTCTTATAAATGCCATGTAGGGACAGTGTGTCTTAGTCTGTTTGTGTGGCTATAACAAAATACCTGAGATCACGTAATTTATAAACAACAGAAATGTATTTCTCACTGTTCTGGAGGCTGGGAATTCCAAGATGAAGGTGCTGGCAGGTTTGGTGTCTAATAAGGCCTGTTGACTGCTTCCAAGGTTGCACCTTGAACTTTGTATTCTCACATGGCAGAAAGGATGGAGGAGGAAAAGGGCTAAAGGCCACATTAAGCTTCTTTGATTTTATTTTTTCTAATTTTAAAAATTTTCCACTAGAGACAGGGTCTCACTTTATTGGCCAGGCTGGTTTTAAGCTCCTATAGTCAAGCAGTTCTCCTGCCTCAGACTCCCAAGGTGATGAAGCCTCTTTTATAAGACACAGGACTTAAAACAAAAACACAAAAACAATAAATTAAGTTTTTTTTTTGGAGATGAGGTCTTGCTCTGTTGCCCAGGCTAGAGTGGAGTGGTGCAATATTGGCTCACTGCAACCTGGAACTCCTGGGCTCAAGCAGTACTCCTGTCTCAGCCTCCAGAGTAGTAGGGACTACAGGCGCATGCCACCACACCTGGCTAATTTTTAAATTTTTGGTAGAGACAAGGTCTCACTATATTGCCCAGGCTGGTCTTGAATTTCTGGCCTCAGGTGATCTGCCTGCATTGGCTTCTCAAAATGCTGGAATTACAGGTGTGAGCCACCACACTACAGGGGAGGAGCCCTTATGACCACTTAAAGGCCCCACCTCTTAATACTATCACATTGGTTATTAAGTTTCAGCACGTGAATCTGGGGGGCACGTTCAGACCATAGCACCATGGAAAACAGAGAACAAGTATGCTGAGGCTCAGAAGGCCCTTTAAGGGTAGGATAGAGGGATGTACTTTTTGTTGTTGTTGTTCTGTCCCTAAAACATTTTTTTTTAAAAACCTAAAAAAGGAAGCACTGACTTCCTCCTCCCATGATCAAAAGGACCAAAGGAGGTCAAAAATAGAAGCCATTTGGTTGTGAGGAGGTAGAAATTGCTTTTCATCATAATGGTAAGAGTTCAGGAATAATGCCTGAACTTGGTGTTATTTTATTATTCATTTGTCCCATTTGTCACATGTCCCAGCATTAGGTATGGGGAGGCGTGCAAAAAAGTAAAACTTGTTCTCTGTCCTTGAGGTACCGACAGTCTAGGGTTTGAGCTCTGAGTTCTACATTACGTTCCCAGGAGGCATGGCGGTGCGCATGCATGCAGGTAAAGCATGGGGGTCATAGACAAGGCAGCAAGGAGTGCTTTGTTCACATGTACCTTTTGCCTGTAATGCCTTTCACACTTCTTTAATCTCTCAAAGTCCATTTCTACTCTCATTGCTTCCATGAAGCCTTTCCACACCTGTTGCAGCTACAGGTCATTTTCTTCTCTAAAATTCTCTCATACCCATTGGTACCTTTAATTCGTTATTCATTATCTCTTGTAAGATGTTCTATTTCATAATTTCAGTTATTGTCTGTTGCCATTTGAATAGTAAATTTTTTTCATGACGGTTCAGTTCAACTAATGTTTTAATAGGCTATAATGAGAGGAGAGGAGACAGAAAAAATAAGACACCTCATATACCTTATGCCTTGTACCTGATATCTTCTGGAAGTACTCTAAAGAAAATGAGATAGTACAGTGAGGAAGAGTGGGAAGACTACTTGAGATTGTGGAGTTAGAGGCCTCTTTGAGGAGGTAATATTTAAGCTGAGCTCTGAATAAGGGTAGGAGTCAGGCGTGTGAGGATTTGGTAGCAGGCCGGGCACAGTGGTTCACACCTGTAATCCCAGCACTTTGAGAGGCCGAGGCAGAAGGATTGCTTGAGGCTAGGAGTTTGAGACCAGCCTGGGTAACAGAGTGAGACCCCGTCTCTATAGAAAATAAAAATAAAGTTAGCTGGACGTGGTGGTGCAGGCCTGTAGTCCCAGCTACTGGGAGGCTGAGGTGGATCACTTGTGCCCAGGAGGTGGAGGCTGCAGTGAGCTATGGTCACACCACCGCACTCTAGCCTGGGCGATACAGTGAGAGTGTCTTAAACAAGAAGATTTGAGGCAGAGGAAGCAGTATGTGGAAAGAGCCTAATATAGGAGTGAACTCTCAGTAAGTGGAGAGGATGCGGGAGGAGGCTTCTGTCTTGAGCACTGTTAAGTGGGGAGGAGATGGTAGAAGCGGAGGCTGGAAAGGTAGGTATAGGGCCTTGAGGCATGGCCAGGAGTTTGGGCTTCATTGTAACTGGATGAGAATCCATGGAAGGTTTTCAGGTTGTTACTTTTATTTTTTATATGTAACAGCTATACTGAATATAAAATTTGCATACAGTAAAATTTATTCTTTAAAAATGTACAACTCAGGGCCGGGCGCAGTGGCACACACCTGTAATCCCAGCACTTTGGGAGGCTGAGGCGGGCAGATCACAAGGTCAGGAGATTGAGACCATCCTGGCTAACACGGTGAAACACCGACTCTACAAAAAAAAAAAAAGTGTAAAAATCAGAGGTTTTCCTGTATTTTACAGAGTTGTAAAACCATCACCACTATCTAATTTCAGAACATTTTCATTTCTCCAGAAAGAAACCCTATACCCATTAGCAGTCACTCCCCATTTCCCCCTTGCCCCAGCTCTAGGCAATTACTACTCTAGTTCTGTTTGTATGGATTTGCCTATTCTGGATAGTTGTATGTTAATATATGTGACTTTTTGTGTCTGGCTGCTTAGCATGTTTTCAAGGTTTATCTATATTGTAGTGTGTATCAGTACTTTATTCATTTTTATTGCCAAATAATTTATTGAATGGGTATACCACATTTTGTTTATCCATTCATTCGTTAATGGACACTTGGGCTGTTTCCTGCTATGGGACATTTGTATGTAAGTTTTTGTATGGATGTAAATGTTCATTTCTCTTGGGTATATACCTAAGGATAGCAATACAGGTTCATTTGGTAACTCGACGTTTAATAGTTTGTGGAAGTGCCTGTTATCCAAAGCAGCTGCATCATTTTACCTTCCCACCAGCAATGAATGAAGGTTCGTTTCTTCTCATCGTCAACTTTTACCTTCTGATAAAAGAAAAACTTCAGCCAAGTTTAATTGAGCAATGAATGATTCATGAATCGGGCAGCCCTCAGAATCACAGCAGATTCACAGAGACTCCAGTACAGCCACATGGTGGAAGAAGATTTATAGACAAAAAAAGAGAAATGACTACAGAAATCGGAAGTGAGATACAGAATGGCTGGATTGGTTACAGCTCGGCATTTGCCTTATTTGAACACAGTTTGAACACTCAGCAGTGTGTGAGTGGTTGAAGTATGGCCACTGGTATTGGCCAAGACTCAGCTATTGTTATAGTCGCATACTCCTAAATTAGGTTTTTAGTCTTATCTACCTAAGCCAGGTTGCAGTTTGTCCACAAGTGTAACCTCCCGGTGGGCTCACCTCGCCTGCTGCCTAGACAGAGCTGATTTATCAAGACAGGAATTGCAATGGAGAAAGAGTAATCCATGTAGAGCTGGCTGTAGGGGAGACTGGCGTTTTATTATTACTCAAATCAATCTCCCTGAGCATTCAAGGATCAGAGTTTTTAAAGATAATTTGGTGGGTGGGGCTTGGGAAGTGGGGAGTGCTGATTAGTCAGGTTGGAGATGGAATCATAGGGGGTCGAAGTGAGGTTTTCTTGCTGTCTTCTGTTCTTGGGTGGGATGGCAGAACTTGTTGAGCCAGATTATGGGTCTGGGTGGTGTCAGCTGATCCAGTGAGTGCAGGATCTGCAAAATATCTCAAGAACTGATCTTAGATTTTACAGAGTGATGTTATCCCCAGGAGCAATTTGGGGAGGTTTGGACTCTTGGAGCCAGAGGCTGCATGACCCCTAAACTGTAATTTCTAATCTTGTAGCTAATTTGTTAGTTCTGCAAAGGCAGACTGGTCCCCAGGCAAGAAGGGGTCTTTTCGGGAAAGGGCTGTTAATCAATTTTGTTTCAGAGTCAAACCCATGTACTGAATTCCCTCCCAAAGTTAGTTTGGCCTACACCCAGGAATGAACAAGGACAGCTTAAAGGTTAGAAGCAAGATGGAGTCGGTTAGGTCTGATTTCTTTCACTGTGATAATTTCCTTAGTTATAATTTTGCAAAGGCGGTTTCACAAGGACTCAAATACTGAAGTATGGAGTCCTTCTCGGGTCATATTTAGTTTGCTTTAACCACCCCTCCCTCCCTACCTTTCTCTCTCTTTCAATTTTAGCTACCCTATTGAGTATAAAGTGGTGTTTCATTGTGGCTTTGATTTGTATTTCTCTGAGGACTAATAATGCTGAACTTCTTTTCATATGCTTACTGACCATTTGCATATATCTTCTTTGGAGAAATTCCATTCAAATCCTTTGCCCATTTTAAAATTGGCTCATTTGTCTTCTTGTTGAATTCTTTATATATTCTGGATACAAGTCACTTATCAGATATATGATTTACAAATATTTTCTCCTATCCTGTTTCACTTTCTTGATGGCTCCCTTGGAAGCACAAGTTTTTGATTTTGATGAAGTCCAGATGATCTATTTTTTCTTTTGTTGCTTATGCTTTTGGTGTCATAGCTAAAACACCATTGCCTAATCCACAGTGTAGCCATTGTTTTTAAACATGGGACTGACATCTGACTCACATTTTGAATAGATCACTCAGGCTATTTGGAAACTGGGGTTGAAGGTTCTAGAGTGAAACTAGGGAGAACAGTTAAGAGGCTGTCAGTATTGACAGACAAATGGGTAGACTTTAAACTTATTAAGCACTTGTAAAATCAGTCTATTCCAAAAGCATTTTGTTAATCAGAGTAAGAAATGGTCTCTACCTTCAACAATTTACAAGATAAAAATACACTCAATTATTTTATAAAGCAAATTATATTGAGTGCTATAAAAATAGGAATGAAAACACTTTTTTAAGAACAGTAGAGAGAAGAGTTACTTGTATGAACTTTTATTAAGTTCATTTAAAAAATCTCTAGTGTCTAACATACCTTGCTTAATAGTTGTTTGTTACACCTCTGGACAAAAGAGTTAGAGGGCTTTGGGAAAGATGGCATTAGAACCGAGACTTGAAGGATGAGTAGCAGGTGGAAACATGTGAAAGCAGGGTATTTTTGATGTAGGTATCATGTCTGTGAGTAGACAATTAAAATTAAGGGAACTTTGTGAGGTGAGATGACACACACCACACCTTTTGTCCCAGCTACTTGGGAGGCTGAGGCAGGAGGATCACTTGAGCTCAGGAGTTCAAGGCTGTAGTGCATGATGATCCTGCCTGTGAATAGCCACTGCGTTCCAGTCTAGGCAACACAGGGAGATCCCATGTCTGGAAAAAAAAAAAAGGAACCTTCATTGAAATCTAGAGTTGGAGGAATTATATGTAGAGTTGGAGCTTACATGTAATTCCAGATTGAGTTCCTCAAACTCCTTTTGGTGGCTGTTTCTCGTAGCAGAGTATGATGTGGATTGTAGTGGGGGAAAACTGGAGCACAGCCAAGATGGTGCCACAACAGTTTAGATGCGGTCTAGGGTAACAGTAATGGATAAAAGGGGAAGTGAGAGGAGTGGGGGTAGTGATGGCAGTGTCTGATAGGACTGTAGGAGAATGGTGGGCGGGGCAGAGCCAAGTGCTGCCCTTTGAAGGGGTGAACTTGAATGACTGTGCCAGGAAAGTAGTCCCATTTAACACAAGGAGGGCAGTCCAGGGATGAAGAGGATAATGAGCTTAACATACCTGTGAGAAGTTTCAGGTGGAGGTATCTGGTGGCCTTTGGCACAGCAAGTGGTAGGCACAGGGAGTTGGCTATATGCTGTAGAGAAAATATAGGTGGGCTTTAGAGGCAGGCATAACTCTGCCTCCACCTTTTACTGGCTTTGTAAACTTTGGGGGAAGTTAATTAAACTTGATTCCTGAGGGTCAGATGGGGTCGTCTGTGTAAAATGCCTGGCAAGTAGGAGGCTTTTCTCTATTGTTTGTTCCCTTCTTTTCTGGAGTCCTAATGCTTTGATTTCATTTATAATCTTCCTTAGTGAATGTGGTGCTTTGAATGGAAGCACAATCCAGTGGGATTTAAGCTGTGTGTGTGTGTGTGTGTGTGTTTACCACCCAGCAGAGGCTACACTTGCTCACTGTTTGTAAGCCCCCTATTAGTTGTGCTGTCCTTCTATTTTCCCTTGGACTTCTCTTGTGTTCAGTCTTGTCCAAACAAAAATATTTGCATTAAAGTTATGTGTGTTCCTCATTTGGAAGACTCCTTGAATCCATAATTGCTTTTTAAATTTTTTTTGAAATAGTCTTGCTTTATCTCCCAGGCTGGAGGAGTACAGTGGTGTGATCAAGGCTCACCGCAGCTTCAACCTCCCAGACTCTAGCAATCCTCCCACCTCCGTTTCCCATGTAGCCGGGACTACAGGTGCTCAACACCACACCACCAATTTTAAAGTTCTTTTGAAGACGGGGGTCTCACTATGTTGCCCAGGCTGGTCTTGAACTCCTGGACTCAAGCAGTTCTCCCACTTTGGCCTCCCACAGTGTTGGGATTACAGGTGTGAGCCACTGGGGCTGGCCATACTTGCTTTTTAAGAATTGTGTCATCTTGGCCAGTGCAGTGGCTCACTCCTGTAATCCCAGCACTTTGGAAGGCCAAGGCAGGCGGATCACTTGAGGTCAGGAGTTTGAGACCAGCCTGGCCAACATGGTGAAACCCTGTCTCTACGAAAAATACAAAAATTAGCTAGGTGTGGTGGCTTGTGCCTGTAGTCTCAGCTACTTAGGGGGCTGAGGCAGGAAAATCACTTGAACCTGAAAGGCGGAAGTTGTAGTGAGCCAAGATCACACCACTGCACCTCCAGCCTGGGTGACAGAGCAAGACTCTCTCAAAAAACAAAAATAGAAACAAATTATGTCATTGTTAAGAGGGGCAGTTTTCTAAGTTTTCCTGTAGGTCTAATCGGATGGATTTTTTTTCAGGATCTTTTAATATGCTGGGCTGCTGATATATCTGATTCAACTTCTGGTCTGCTTTGTTTTTTGAACTCAGCTGCTTCTATATTTTTTCTTCTGCATAACTGTGGTAGAACAGCCAATGTAGTCTACAAGAGAGCTATAAAATATTGATTGCATATATGAGTACAGTTTCCCAGTTTTCTTAAATGGTAACTATAAATACTGTCTCAGGACATAATTTAGTTTTTCCAAAAGGGAGATAGATTTTTTTTTTTTTTTTACACTTGTATTACTTTAGTGGCTTAGTTTAAAAAAAAAAAAAAAGACCAAGGATCTAGCTTGGAGCACAAAAAAAAATGCAAGATCTCCTTTCCGTGGAGCTCAGTTCTGTTTTGGTTTTCTAGGGTTCTTAGAGACTAAACACTATGCATAACAATGAATGTGTTAATTTTAATGATTTGTTCCATTTCTTAATGTCTTAGAATTGGAAGGGATTTTTAGTCATTCTATCCAAGTGGCCATTCTGTGCTGGATCCATTCTATAGCAGCTGACAGCTAACTCGCCTTCTCTGGAAACAGGCTCTTTCATTGCTGGACAGGTCTAATTGTTGGAAGATTTTTTTTTCCCTTATACTGAGATGAAAGCCAGCTCCTTGAAACTGTCATCCATAAACTGTCATCCATTTGTCCAACTTCAGTCTTTTGTTGTCACATAAATTAAATCCACTAGCTCTTCAGATAATTGAAAATAGTTGCTAGGCAGCACTTCTCTGACTTAAGTTGTCTTTTTTTCCCCAAGAAAAATAGCCCCAGTTCTCTCTACCATTCTTCCCATATCATTTCTAATTCTTTTTCAGCCTTTCACCATGACCCTTTTAAATTGCAATGACCACCACTAACAACTGGTTAAGTGTGGTAGAACCACTGTAGCTTTAGTAGGTTACTCTGCACATTCTTTTTTTTTTTTTTTTTTTGAGACAGAGTTTTGCTCTTGTTGCCCAGGCTGGAGTGCAATGGTGCGACCTCAGCTTATTGCAACTCTGCCTGCCGGGTTCAAGCTATTCTCCTGCCTCAGCCTCCCAAGTAGCTGGGCTTGCAAGCATGTGTCACCATGCCCAGCTAATTTTGTATTTTTAGTAGAGACGAGGTTTTACCATGTTGGTAAGTCTGGTCTTGAACTCCTGACCTCAGGTGATTTACCCGCCTTGGCCTCCCAAAGTGCTGGGATTACAGGTGTGAGCCACTGTGCCTGGCCCTGCATATTCTTTTTGTTTGTTTTTGTAAAGATGAGGGTCTCTGTTATGTTATCTAGGTGGGTCTTGAACTCCTGGCCTCAGGTGATCCTCCCCCGTCAGGCTCCCAAAGTACTGGGATTATAGGCATGAGCCACCACATCTGGCCTGCTCTCCATATTCTATTCTCTTTCTAAATAAACACATTATTTGGAAAGTATTTCTGAACATTGTCCTGCAGGGCACACTGTAGCTCAGCCTCATAAAAGCCTACCTACCATATTTGAGGGTGCATACTAGGGCCGTTTCAGAACCTACCAGCTACTCCAGGTTACTCAAATCTGTAGTCCTGTCCTTTGAGTTGGGCCAGAGATTTTCTCCCTTGGCTTATGCTGAAGAATAAGATGGCTATCTAAAATTAATGGCAAGACAAAAATGCTGGTAGCATGGTGGAAATAACACTTAGCCTAGGCCAGGTGTAGTGGCCCATGGCTGTAATCCCAGCTCTTTGGCAGGCTGAGGTGGGAGGACCAGAGGCCAGGACTTCTGAGACCAGCCTGGGCAATGTAGCAAGACCATGTGTCTACAAAAATAAAAACAATTAGCCAGCTGTGGTGGTGTACCCCGGTAGTCCCAGCTACTAGGGCGGATGAGATGGGAGGATTGCTTGAACCTAGGAGTTCAAGGATACAGTGAGCTATGATTGCACCACTGCACTGGTTGGCAGAATGAGACCCTGTCTCAAAAAGAAAAAAAAAAAAAAAAGAAAAAAAGAAAAGAAAAAAACACACTTAGCCTAAATATTGCAGGATATTGTTCAGCGGTGAACAACTCATGACTGAATTTCCCCAAATTATCTTTATTTAGAGTTTATTTGGATTGTTTCCACATATCTGGATTTTTTAAATTCCAGAACTGTATTGATTTATGCCAAATGACTTAGTGATGCAAAGCTCAGAGAGGTAGTGTGGTTGTATTTAAGAGTGTAGGCTCTGGATTTGGATCCTGATTTGACCACCCTAGCTCTGTGACTTTGGGCAGAGTAGCCAATGTTTTGTGTTTACTCATTTGTAAATGAGAGTAATGATAGAGCTAACACACAGGGTTTTCTAGTATTACACAGATTCATATATATTGACAGCCTGGCCAGGGTGAGGGGAGTGAAGCTGAGGCACTGTCCCCCAGTGAAAAGTTTAAGGGGGCACCAAAAACACTCAGTAATCAAGATAAATAATAGTTTAATGTGATAAAATGAACAACATACCAAAATTTCAAATAAATTCCAGATCTGGCCTGGTCAGGATGAGGGTGAAGTAAGACTAAGTCAGGCATATGTAGGGTCAGGTCCTATTGTTATTTGAACTTTCTGCAGTTTTATCATCATGGATTTTTTGGGCATGTTTAAAAGTATTGCATTAAAGTATTATTTTTTCTTGGTCATTGGTTGTTCGGTTTTGTGTGTGTGTGTGGCCCCTCACTCACTCCCTCACTCTAGGTGGTGTGAGGCCAGTGTATTGGTATTTGTTATTAGTGATTACTCTAGGGTTAGTTTTGTAGAGGAAATGAATTTTAGTGCCTCATGGAAAGTCCCTCCCACCTCCAGGATATTTTCTGTTAGGTTGTGTCAGAGTCCCAATCCAAATCTCATAACTAAGATCAGTTTTGGCCAGGCGCGGTGGCTCACGCCTGTAATCCCAGCACTTTGGGAGGCCGAGGCGGGCGGATCACGAGGTCAGGAGATTGAGACCATGGTGAACCCCGTCTACTAAAAATACAAAAAAAAAAAAAATTAGCCGGGTGCGTGGCGGGCGCCTGTAGTCCCAGCTACTCGGGAGGCTGAGGCAGGAGAATGGCATGAACCCGGGAGACGGAGCTTGCAGTGAGCCGAGATCGCGCCACTGCACCCCAGTCTGGGTGACAGAGCGAGACTCCGTCTCACACACACACACACACACACACACAAATCAGTTTTAAGGTATTAGAGGATGTCGTTCTTTCTTGTCTTCTGTTAAATGGTGCTTTGAATGTCATGTTTCAAACACTGCTGGAGCTCAGATCCCAGAAAATGAAAAATGTGTGCACTTAGCTTATGCATAGAGGAGCCTAGCCAAACCAAACAGCACGTTTGAAACATTGCTTTTCCTTTATGGCTGAGATTGTGAAAGACAGCCGCAGATGGTGGCTGAGCTCTAGCTGGAACTGCTGTTAGTCGGCGCGAGATGTTCTAAGTGACGGGAGCCAGGAACTCACTGTGGTGTTTCTAGAAGTTAAATTATGATGATAGGATCTTCCTGTAATACTGGTTCTGTTCCTTGCCTTTAGTTATATCTTGGAAATCTGTCACATGGTTAGTGACTAGTGAAAGGCCAAAAAAATTTGCAGAATCAGCAGTTAAAGCTTTGTTCTTGATAGTTCAAGTGTTATGCAAGGCAAAGCAGCCCTCTGTTAAGGGTTTCAGGCTAGGTGTCTCCTTGTTAGGGTGTCATTCCTGTTGTAATTATGGTTTGTCATGTCTTCTTCCTTTTTTTTTTTTTTTTTTGAGACAGGGTCTTGCTTTGCCATCCAGGCTGGAGTGCAGTGGCACGATCATGGCTTACTGCTGCCTCCACCTGTCACTCAAGAGATCTTCCAACCTCAGCCTCCCAAGTAGCTCGGACTACAGGCACATGCCACCATGCTTGGCTAATTTTTTTTTTTTTTTGGTACAGATAGGGTCTCACTATATTTCCCAGGCTGGTCTGGAAGTTCTGGGCTCAAGCAATCTGCTTGCCTCAACCTCCCAAAGTGCTGGGATTACAGGCGTAATTATAGGCCTTTTTTTTTTTTTTTTTTTTTTGGATATAGACTTATTCTGTGTTTCAGAAATAGTTGATTTTTTTTTTTTTTTTTGAGACAGAGTCTCCCTCTGTTGCCTAGGCTGCAGTGAGTGCAGTGGCACAATCTCCGCACTGCAACCTCCACCTCCCTGGTCAAGCGATTCTCCTGCCTCAGCCTCCCTAGTAGCTGGGACTACAGGCGCCCGCCATCATGCCCGGCTAATTTTGTTTTTTCAGTAGAGATGGGGTTTCACTAAATTGGCCAGGCTGGTCTCAAACCCCTGACTTCCTGATCTGCCCACCTTGGCCTCCCAAAGTGATGGGATTACAGGTGTGAGCCACTGCACCCAGCCAATAGTTGCTCTTAAAAGGTCAGGTAAAACGAATGTTGTTGATCGTTTGCCTAAAATATATAGGGTTGAATAGACTGATAATCACCATAGCAGCTATCATTGGATTTTATTAGGTTTAAATTTATCTGAAGATTGTCATGTCTTTAAGTCGCAAAGAAGTGGAATCTAATTATATACTTAGGGCCAGGCATGGTGGCTCAAGCCTATAATCCCAGCACTTTGGGAGGCTGAAGTGGGTGGATCACTTGAGGTCAGGAGTTTTAGACCAGCCTGGCCAGTATGGTGAAACCCTATCTCTAGTAAAAATAAAAAATTAGCATGGTGGCACATGCCTATAATCCCCGCTACTCGGGAGGCTGAGGCTTGAGAATTGCTTGAACCCAGGCGCAGAGGTTAAAGTAAGCCAAGATCGTGCCACTGCACTCCAACCTGAGCAACAGAGAGAGACTCCATCTCAAGTGTATATATATATATATATATATATATATTTAAACTCATTACACTTCCCAAATATATATATATTTGGAATGAGTTTAAAACGTAAGCTTTACGTTTTTTAAAACGTAACTTTTGTTTGTTGACTGATGCCAGACATTGCTGCCTTGGTGAAGTAGCTCTACTGCACCAAGTTAAAAGTTAATCATCTTTTAAGACTGTAGGTATCTTCTGGTTTAGTGTTAAATAAAAAGAAAAAAGGGAGGGGAGATTCTTGTCTCGAATATGTCACCTTCTTTGTACCAGTTTTTAGAGAGCAGCTGTGACAGCTGCTGAATTATATATGCCTGCTTTGTTTTCCTCCTTTTATTTGGCGGTGGAGAAAGTGTGACAATTTTAAAGTGACTCTAAAATTAGTATATCTGGTGGAGCATTCAATTTCATGAATGTGCTGTTTGGAATAGCAGTATGGAATCAAATAAGATGCAGAGACTTGGGTATAGAATAAGCTTACGAATGGAAATCAAGGGCCTGATGCACTACAGGCAGTTTGATTTATGATGGAAACACCCTCAGATATCCAGGAACTCATATATTGGAATAGAGACAACTGTGGGAATAGATTGTCCTACCCAGAAAGCAAAATCTGGCAGAGTTTGAGGTTTCTTATTGGGTAATTTTATCAGCTCGTTCTTAGATTAATTAGTAGAATAAGACTTCCAGAGTTGCAAGATGAAATGCAATGCTTTCTTCTCTTCCTCTTCGCTATTTATACTTCTGGGCCATCTTGGCCACCAAGAGATTTTTTTTTTTTTTTTGATACGAACTCTCGCTCTGTTGCCCAGGCTGGAGTGCAATGACATGATCTGTGCTCACTGCAACCTCCACTTTCCGAGTTCAAGCGATTCTCCTGTCTCAACCTCTCAGGTAGCTGGGATTGCAGGCATGTGCCACCAAGCCTGGCTAATTTTCTGCATTTTTAGTGGAGACAGGGTTTCACCACATTGGCTAGGCTGGTCTCGAATGCCTGACCTCAAGTGATCCACCTGTCTTGGCCTCCCAAAGTGCTGGGATTGCAGGCGTGAGTCACTGCGCCCGGCCTAGCAAGAGATTTTTGAACCACAAGTCTTGGTCGTCAGTATTGAATCATTATGGTGTGTGGCATGGTAGTGGCTGCACCATGTCGGAGTAAATGTGTTCTCATGGTGGGGGATATTAGTGACCCTGGGTAACAGTCCGTGGCACTTGGCTTGCACCACAGAGTTAACATACAGGAGATCAGCTGTCCCTGTCCTCCAGCTTTATATACCGAATTAGAAAGACTTGGGCCCTCATCCTTTACTCAGTGGCTTCCCGGCACTCCACACCACATCTCTAATACTGGGTATTTTCTCTGGTCACCTCTTCCTCAGATTGCATACTTCCCTATAATTTTTTCACTTCTGCGTTTCAGTCTTTCCTTGGAAAGGCTGCCCTTTCTGTATGACTTCATCCCATGTTGGACCCGACCCTCCTCCTTTCCTTCTCCCAAAGCACTACTCATACCTGTAATCCCAGCACTGTGGGAGGCCAAGGTGGGCAGATCGCTTGTGCTCAGGAGTTCGAGCCTGGGCGGCATGGTGGAACCTCATCTCTACAAAATACAAAAAAAATTAGCCAGGCGTGGTAGCGCACGCCTGTAGCCACAGCTACTTAGGAGACTGAGGTGGCAGGATCCCCTAAACCCAGGAAGTTGAGGATGCAGTGAGGCATAATTGTGCCACTGTACTCCAGTCTGGGTGACAAAGGGAGACCCTGTCTCAAAAAAAAAAAAAATAGACTACTTAGCTGAGGTGGTTGTATTAAGGTTTGGGGTGATGGGGATTAGAGTCTGGCACAAGGAACTTGACATGGCATGTTAGACACCGGTGTCCTAAAAACCTATCAGCCATTCCCCACACGCCCCTTCAGCCACTGCCTGCCCCTCCCCTGGCTTAGGTTCAGCTCACTGATTTCTTGCTCTTTTCCCTTCTGGAGACTCTGCTCTTTTTCTGTTTCTCAGCTTTCAATCCTCCAATACCAGAAGGATTTGGCTTTCTAATCCAGAATAGTTTCCCTCTTCACCCTCAACCCCCCCAAATAAACCCTAGCCTTACCTTTATTGATCCAAAAACTCATTAGTTTTTCCTGAATGAAGGGCCCAGAGCAAAGCATAGGCAGATGTTTTGATACTCTAGTTGTTTTTTTTTTAACCTGATTAAATTTTTAGATGAAGTTTATTTTCCCCCAAGTCTCTCTAAGAATACAAGGAACTCGTTTTCTCAATTCAGAGACTGAGTTTTCTTAATTTTCTTTCTTAAATTCAGAGACTGAATTTCCCTTTGGCAAAGACAGATCCTCGAGTGTCAGGACTTACTATTATTTTTTTCTTGGCTACAATTTGCCTTCTTTTTTCTTTTAACATACCTCATTTACTCACTTAATTTAAAAAATACTGATGGGATCCTTTGCTCCCTGAGCCTTTGTTTAAGTCACTGAGCTCAACAAGACCTGCCCTTGAGGTGTTCTCAGTTCACAAGGGGAAAGGGACAGATGGTTGAACAAAGAATTACAGTGTGAGAGAAATTGCTTGAGGAAGTGAGCAAAGGCTTTGGACACAGGGTCTAGGGAGCTACTTGCTGTAGGGCATGTGTTAAGAGTTCAGGCTTTGGAACCACATTGACTGGGAAGCCAGCCAGGCAAGTTACTCAAACACTTTCTATTTCTTCAACCACAAACCAAGAATAATAATGGTACTACTTCATACGGTTGTTGTAAGAATTAATTGAGATAATACGTACAAGGGAATATAAAAAGACTTGACCCAATATTTGCTTATTTATTTTTTCTTTTTAAAATTTTTATGGATATCTATTTTTAATGTGCTCCATGGTAGGAATTAGCTTAATCCTGCAGTTAAGTGAAACACATTTTAAGAATGTATAATATTTTCTCTTTTTGTGTGCCACTTTTTATTTTAAACAACCAAAATAGTGGTCATGACCTTCATTTGACAACCCCTGGTCCAGTACTTCCTAAGTGTTTCATTACTGTTGCCACTGGTATCGTTGTTCTTGCTGGCTGTTGAAGGATGATTGCGTGTTGGCCCACTCAGTGGACTGCTTGTCCTTGCTGAGAGCTGAGGAGGTCCTGTCAGAAGAGTGTCCACATCAGCTCTCCCTGTTCCCGTTTCCCTTCCGGAGGTTGCTGAGCAGCACACATTTTTGGAGACCTTGCTGTAGTTCTCCAACAGGGCATTGCCAGAGTTACTACAGAGAGAGAGAGGGAAGACTCTCATGGGCAGCAGTAGCAATCCATCCTGTGTGAGCAGATGGCACTGGAGAATAGCAGCCTTGCTTCTGCTGAGCTGCAGCCAAGATCCTGTTCAGAGAGGCAGCCAACAAGGTGCATGGCACAGCCGGATAGATTCACACTCTGGGCCTTGTGCAATGGCAGGGAATTACTATTTGTGTTGCTTTAAAAGTGACATTCCTCCTTATCCTCTGAATGTGTCTAGTACTTGGGCTGTGCTCAGGTTACAGGGAGGCTGTTCTATGGTTTTTACAGAGTAAGAAAATCCAGAGGGCCCCTGAGATATCCAATGTAATCCTACTCTGTAGGGCTGAAAGTGCCTGCTATGGTGGATACCAAGGCAGATTTCCAGAACATGAGCTTGAGGAGACGGTTAAACATTCTGGGTTTAAAACTCTTCTGTGATTTTGGCAAATCTTTCAGATTACTTGCCGTTTTCCTATTTGCTCCCTTGCCCAACTTCTGTTGCATTCATCCCAATCTGCTTTTCTCCTCCGCTGCTTATATAAAGCCGCATGTGGTATTACACCAGATGTTCATGGTGTGTTTATGAATGCATGTGTTCCTATCCCGGGCCAAGAAAATACACTTGACATAGGACGTCCAAAATTTTTTGGCTTATGAAGCTCCAGTATCTTTTACTTTCACTACTTATTTAATTTTAAAAGAAGGTTACTGTACTGTTTTATTCTTTGAGTAAATATGAAGGGTGAAATAATAATTGATCTGCTGGCAGAATGAGAAAGCCTAAGGAGGAAGAATTGTCTGGATATCCTTTGTGCTTAGAGGTTGGATCACCTTCTTTTTCAGTAATGCCAGCCCCTCCCCTACCCAAAGTCATGGCTGTTGTCCATGCATCTTTTTATCTTGGCTATTATAGAAGCATACCCACTGCCAACACATTTCTGGACCCTGGGTACAAAATTAGACTAAGTGAATATAAATATCCAGTCTGGCTAGAGAGAAAAGAGTGAAGAGGCCTCATGAAGCATTGGCCCTTATTCTCAGGAAGCGTTCTAGGGAAAGTATGGTAGAAAGAACACTAACTGATGATTCAGGCCTGAGTTCCCATCCCGACTCCACCTCTCACGTTTAGAACGGGCATAATGATCAGTTGATTTCGCTGCCCGTGAATGCCGGGAGACTCTCCTTAGTCTGTAAAGTCCCCTCCTCACCACAGAGATGGAACCTCTGTGGTTTAAGGAAAGCTAGTGTGGGGAGGCTAGTCCTCTACCCTTCACACAAGGCCCCAAATGCAGGGAGTTGAAGTGCCACCACAGAGATAGCAGAGGTCGAATGGTCTACCTCTCTCTTGCAGATGAGGAAACTTGAGGCCACGATAAGTGAAATACATTGCTGTGTTCAGAGTCCTGTGGGCAGTGAGCTGAAAGCAGAACAAAGAGCTGGGACTCCTGATTCCCACCCTGGCAGTAGTAGTTCCTGGTGTCATATTTGCCATTGCCTCAGTATGAAGCCATTCCAGTATTTCAGTGTTTTTAAAAAGGTATTGTCCCTTGATAAAATGCAGATGTCAGGAAATAAATCACATTACAAATTCTTTTATTTTTAATCTCACAATTAGTGATTAAGAGATGCACATTTGTACTTTCGAGCTCAAATCTAGGTTAAATAATTTTTCATTTTACTATTAATCTGCTTTTGACTTAGGTGATAATCGATTGTGCAGATCACAGATTTGAGTAATGTTGGCTACAACTTCCTTTGGTTGAAGACCAACAATAATTGCCGCTATCATGAGCTAAATATTGCAGACTAAATGGCAAAGGAAAGGTATTGAAGACAGGTGTATTCCATGTGAGGTCTCTTTTTCCCTCAGAGACCAGTGATCGGTGACTTGATGCCACGAGCATATTAGTCTAATATCCAAAGGAACAAAAATGAGTAGGATTATAGTCTTTACAGTTTCAAAGTTTTAAAAATTATATTAAATAAGTTATAAACCTGTCTTTGTTGTCTTCTTTAGGAATAGCTTACAAATCCCTGCTGGCTTGGGATTTATTAGGACACTTTTAGGGTAAAATTTATCTGTGTCACACAGACACCCAGAAGAGATGGCTCAAAGAGAAGCAGTTGAGTTTTGTTGGTGAAGCCTTGTACAACCTCCCTTGAGGTGACTTCCGCGTACCCATATGTTAAAAACGGTAAATTGTTTCCTTAATGCTAAACTTCCTGCTGCTTCTGTCAGAGAATACTTTGGAATCCTAATCTCAGAAATCTTTCAGAGTTGACTCAGGCATTTTGTGGGTGTTTAAGAATGTCAGATAGCTTCAGGAGGAGCAAGCATCCACTTGTGGGAACAGACCCTTCCTTGTTAAGAGATCAGGCTTGGGATCCAAACACAACCTGTGGTAATGATCTTTCTGCACCAACTTGTGTAGACTGAAGCAACGGTTGTGAGAACCAAGGGCAACATGCACCAAATGTCCACTTATGTAGTCTAATCAGGTAAGAGAATGCTTTGCTTAATTCAGTAATTTTCCTCAGTTATTCAAGGCTTGCCAAAGAATCAGACTATAAGATAGCATTAAAAAAAAAAATTGCTGCACATGATGTTTCATTTGTTGAGAAGGGTTTTCTGAGTCTTAATTGCCTGAAAGTCATGACCGTGGCTGTCAGGGGTGAACGACACAAAAAGTAAGGTATGGTAAAGGGTGTAATGAGAAGTTCATCTAATAATTTGTAGGGTCCTGTGGATGGGAAGGTGGAAGAGTTCAAAGGTATGATAATTCTTCATCTCAAGTAGAGTGGCTCTTGCTTGACTGTTAAGATAGCCTCTGGCCTCAAGGGGATTATAATCTGCTCTGGAGGATTTGTAAACAATGTCTGTTCCACTGGAGGAGTGAAATGTCAGGTAAAGGTACAAGGCCACTGCATATGATTGTACAAATCGTGGCCTGTTGAGGGGAACCTGGCTAAGGGGTGTGTGAGGCCTGTAGTCCAACCCTGGTTCTGCCCACCGAGCTGTGTTCTCCGGCACACGGCTGAGTCTGCCTGGAGAAATGAGCATCTTGAAATGTGTGCATAGCCACAATGTGTTTACTCAGCTGGGGGCCCACAGGGCTGCCTCTTCCCAAAGGGAACACCTCTGTAGTACAGACACCGAATGAACTAACTTTAGCCCATGTGCTGGTAGATTACAGAAGGGGGGATTAACTCTCAAGGTAAGATCGGAGAAAAATGATC
Source organism: Pan troglodytes (assembly GCF_028858775.2). Taxonomy (NCBI): domain Eukaryota; kingdom Metazoa; phylum Chordata; class Mammalia; order Primates; family Hominidae; genus Pan; species Pan troglodytes. Next base: position 165,818,275 of record NC_072398.2, on the reverse strand, counting down.
AGGGAAAGCTTCTTAGAGGAACACACAAACTGAAGGGTGTTTCTTCCAGCCAACATTTGCTAGCCCTTCAGAAGCCCAACTCCAGTGTGGGTAGCTTCTTTTGGACCTGAGGTCAGACTGGGGTGTCCACCTCTGTCTTCTGTTCCGTCTTTGCTCCACGAGTCTGTAGATTGCGGGAGGGTAGGAACCACAGTCGCACTTGACTCTGTGCCTGGCACAGACAAGGGGTCAAAGGATGAATGATAAGGAAATGAGGGTGGGAGGTGAGGTTGAGAAGTAGTTTCCAGCTAGATCAGAGAGACCTTGAATGCTATCCTAAGGAGTATTCATCCATGCCATCCTACAAGCCAAGGAACACACTGTGGTGTCAGCAAGGGAGCGACTTGTGCCACCTTGTGTTTTTGGAAGGTCTATCTCGGAGTTGTGTCTAGGATGGATTGGGGGAGAGAGAAGGTCTGGGAGAGGGGAAAGGAAGCTGACTGGTGAGGAGGTATGGAATTAAAGGATGCTTATAATTTGGTAGGAAACAGCCACATAGAAACTGAGTTTTTAGTTAGTTAGATACAGTACCTAAAGGAAGCACTGGTTATACAGAGCAGGACCAGGTATTTCCTTACAGTCAGCAGCTCGGTTCTTTAGTAAGAACCTGTCCCTTTTATACAGGTGCTAGTGTCATATTTCAGCAGCATGTATGCTAACATGCAAAGTTGTTTCTGTTCAAGGAAATGCTCACAAACATTGAGAGGCAGTGTGTAGTGGTTAAGAAAATGGACTGGGGCCAACTTGCTTGAAGTTGAGTCTGGGCTGTATGACTTATTAACTCAGTTACTTTGGGCAAGTTACTTAATCTCTCTGTGTTTCAATTTCCTTATCTAAGAAATAGGGAATATTATACCCTAGACTTCATAGATATTTGTGAGCATTTGATGAGTTCATGTATATAAACTTTCTAGAATCAGCCCGGTGTGGTGGCTCATGCCTGTAATCCCAGCACTTTGGGAGGCCCGGGCAGGAGGATCCCTTGAACTCAAGAGTTTGAGACCAACCTGGGTAACATGATGAGACCCCCATCTCTACAAAAAAAAATCAGCCAGGCATGGTGGCATGTGCCTGTAGTCTCAGCTACTCTGGAGGCTGAGGCGGGAGAATCGCTTGAGTCTGGGAGGTCAAGTCTGCAGTGAGCTGTGATCACACCACTGCACTTCAGCCTCGGTGACAAAGTGAGACCCTGTCTCCAAAACAAAAAGAAAAAAGAAATGGTCTAGAACAACCCTTGGCACATAGACACAAATACTTAGTATCTCCATGTTCTTGAATGAAATTTGCAAAGCAGCATCATTCCAAGACCTTTATACATATGTTAATCACATACAACTTTCAAAACAACCCTAAGTGATATTATTCCCATTTTATTGATGAGGAAACGGAGGCACAAACTTGACTGAGGCAAAAACATATGTGACAAAAGTCTTATAGCCTTTAAGTGGTGCGAGGATTTGAACTCAGGCAGTCTGGCTCTAAAGCGTATGTACTTGACCAATTATACTGGATTCAGAATTTTCTTTGGGCCAGGTGCTGGGGCTCATGTCTGTAATCCCACCACTTTGGGAGGCTGAGGAAGGAGGATCACTTGAGGTCAGAAGTTTGAGACCAGCCTGGGCAACATGGTAAAACCCCGTGTCTACTAAAAATGCAACAATTAGCTGGGCATGGTGGCATGCACCTGTGGTCCCAGCTACTTAGGAGGCTGAGGTGTTTTCTTCATAATTACCCATAGCAAGTGTCAGAGAGTGATTTAAAACTGTATTTTTGGTATGAAGGAAAAGAAAGTCAAGCTTTGAACAAATACCAATTGAAAGGTGGATACTGGATGTCTGAAATGAGTCACTTAAGTGCCAAAATGCCTTAAATTTAAGAGTTTCTTCCATAATTTCTGCCTCTAAAGGACTTTGACATCTATTTTTTTAACCAAGGTTTTTTATTTTTTAAAGCTTATTTTCTTACTGGAAGAGATTCATCAGAGTGATATTAGGGATAACTTATAGAATGAAGTCTTTCTTCACTGTATTTTTTTCCCCCAAAGTAGTTATTTCTACTTCAGTGCCAAAATATTCTTACAAGTGGGGAGATAAAGAACTTGCAGCTTGAAGAATTATAAAGCTCTACAGTTCATCTTTGACCAGGCCCCTTGAGATGCGTGTATGTGTGTGCGCAGGTGCGCACACACGTGTGCACTGCCATTATTAGTGATGTTTTGGCGAAGGGATGATACCAGGGTGAGCAAGGCTTCTCCTAGTTCTGTCCCATACATGCAGTCTGATACTTCAGGGTAGAGCGGTCTTACAAGGGAATTGAGCTCGTTTACAGGAATCTTATTCTCAGCATTTTCTGTAGAACAATGAAAAGAACATTGAGTAATTATCTCTTTCTGGTGACTTAGCCAGGCATCTTGGGAATTTGCTGTTTTGTGAACATTCGTTCAGCTCTGTCTTGTATATCTAGTTTGCCTTCACTTTATAGACAGTCACAACAAAAAGAGGATACAGATGTGTGGGTGTGTGGGTGCTACAAAGGATAACAATTTTGTATCTCCCACCCAGCCTAAGAAACAGAGTGTTATCAGTACCCCCATAGCTCCTTTTTCCATCTCTCTCCTCCAGCACTATCCTGCATCTTGTAATGATTCTCTTGCTTTACCATATACTTTTGTATATGCATGTAGCCATCAACATTATGTTGTATAATTGTGTCTGTGTTAGACTTTTTCATAAACCAGCAGGCTCCTAAGGCAAAAAGCTGTAGAATTAAGCCTTTTTTTTTTTTTTTTGAGACAGAGTCTCGCTCTGTTGCCCAGACTGGAATGCAATGGCGCGATCTCAGCTCACTGCTACCTCCGCCTCCCAGGTTCAAGGCCTCAGCCTCCCAAGTAGCTGGGACTACAGGCATGTGCCACCATGCCCGGCTAATTTTGGTATTTTTAGCAGAGACGGGGATTCGCCATTGTTGGCCAGGCTGGTCTCAAACTCCTGACCTCAAGTGATCTGCCTGTCTTGGCCTCCCAAAGTGCTGAGATTACAAGTGTGAGCCACCGTGCCCAGCCAGAATTAAGCTTTTATTATTTTTATTTTTGGGTTGTGCCAGTAAATGATAGGAAGCCATTCTTATAACTTGACGTTGTTTTGATAGGCCAAGTTGTCATCTGTTTGATGTCACCTGGCCAAGCAATCTGAAGAAGATCACAGATGACTTCTGATGCCCCCTCCCTTTGTGGTTTCTCTGACACTTAGCGAAATGTGCCACAGCCTGGCACAGAGTAGTTGCTCAGTAAATTTTTTATTTTTTAGAGGCAGGAGTGCCTCTCTCTGTTGCCCAGGCTGGAGTGCAGTGGCACAGCCATAGCTTGCTGCACCCTGGAACTCCTGGGCTCAAGTGATCCTCCCACTTCAATCTCCAGAGTCGCTGGGACTACAGGTGTGTGCCACCATGCCTGACTAATTTTACATTTTTTATAGAGATGGGGTCTTGTTATTAATATGTTGCCCCAGTTGGTCTCAAACTCCTGGCCTCAAGGGATCATCCCATCTTGACCTCTCAAAGTGTTGGGATTACTGGTGTGAGCTACCACACTCAGTTCAAGGGTACGATGTTTGTATCTTTAGTGCCTTGTGTGGTACCTGGTGCATAGACTTGCAGAAAATTTTGGTTGCAGAAGTGGTGTGTTCAGAGAATTTTCAGCTGTGGTTCTGAGTGATTGGAGTGGCTTTGGAATCTAGGTGATGATCTGGGGTGAAACAGGAGTAGCTCTCATAGGTTACTGCACAGCTGACTTCTGGCATGTACTTTTCCTTTCCTGTGTCACAAAACACACTTGTCATTGTCCTTATGCTGGCCCCACCTGCGTTACTTATTGAAAAAAGTATATGACAGACAGAAATAAGACATTCAGATAAAAAAAAAAAAAGACCTCATTTGCCTTTGCTTAAAGTATTAGTAGTTGAGATTTGATCCTGAGAGACTTTCATTCCAGTTGATGGATTTTACCTAACTAAAGTCAATTATTTTGAGGTGTTAATCACCACTTTTATTAAAACAAATCTTTTTGTCTCCAGTGTCAAGAAACTAAGGTAACCTGGTTGGCTTTCTGTAACCCTGGACTAGTATTTTAGAGATAATCTCTTCAATAGTGAAAGGTGGATTGGCTGGCAGATTCATTGTTTGACTAAACGCTTTCATTTAGCTTGTGACCTATAGCCTATTCCTCTTTCATAATGTATTTGTGTAGAACTTTATTGGCAGTGTAAGAGCCTCTATATCTTAATTGTGATAACTACTGACTGTTTAATTTTTCTGCCTGACACAGAGTAAAATTCCATAAACTTTTGCTATTGAAAGCTTTTGGTGGATTAGTACCCAGTCCCAGTGTTTAAGACTCTGAGCTCTGGAACAGGCCTCATGCTAGATTGATATAGGGCCTGGCACATAGATGCTTAATAAATATTAACTGAATGAGTATTTAATGGATTTAAAGAGTATTCAAACCACAAAACTAACCATACCCTATATTGTCAGAGGGAACAGTGTACCTTTTTTTTTCTTCCCATTTCAGGACCAAAATCAGCCTTTTGTATTTTGGGTCTTTACATATTTATTTATTTTTTCTTTCCTTTGTTTTGTTTTGTTTTGAGTCAGAGTCTTGCTCTATCGCCCAAGCTGGAGTGAAGTGGCGTTATCTTGGCTCATTGCAACCTCTGCCTCCTGGGTTCAAGTGATTCTCATGCCTCAGCCTCCAGGGTAGCTGGGACTGCAGGTGCACACGATCATGCCCAGCTAATTTTTTGTATTTTTGGGGGTTTTGCCATGTTGGCCAGTCTGGTCTTGAACTCCTGAGCTCGGGCAACCCACCCAACCTTGGCCTCCCAAAGTGCTGGGATTACAGGCATGAGCCACTGTTCCCGGCCAATATTTCTTTCTTTTTGAGAGTCATTCAGTCCCTGCAGTGTTTATGCTGACTGTCCTGCATATTTAGGGTTGCTGTAGAATGGATTTTGTGCTATGTAAATATCCGTGTGTGTGTGTATGTGTCTGTGTTCTCATGGTTTTTCTAAAGAAATGTCATCTGCTTATTGGCTCTTCTACTTACAGGTCTTTTCTTTTTAACCAGCCTTAAGATGATGCAGAATGTAAGTCCAACATCCTACTCCTTCAGCAGTTGACAGTGTTTTGGCATTTGTGCTGCCCTGAATACAGTGATCTATTTCAGTCTGTTGATATAAATGTGGACAGCTTTAATGTGTAGGAATTGAGGCTAACAAAATATCTTTCCATATCCTGGAAGCATGAATTTTGGAGAGATGACCAACTTAATAGATAGTCTTAAGTTTTGTGTTATCGTATAATTTTAAATGCGGTATTATCTTAATGCACAGTTTAATAGTCTTAAATCCTGAAAATTTGTATATTATCTGATCTAGTTAGAAATTGAAAATATATATTTCGCAAGGTTACCAAGATTATATCTATTTGAATTTAGTAGTGATTGAATGGAATAGGTTGTTAAGATGAATTGCCACAAAATTTATATTGTTGTAAGATAGGTAGAACATTGATTTTCTTCTAATATACTTAACATTGTGGATGATACCATCCATCTATCTTTCTCTCTATATGAACACATAATTTTGTTATATATAATGTTTGTAATCTGACACTTCATCTTTCCTTTTCTGAAGAAAGATTTTTTATATGTCGCCTTAATCATTGGTGTTTTGTTTAATCTTATAAACACATGATGGATTTATTTGTTTGTTTTGTTGTGAAGCTTAAGAAAAAGGCAAAGATAGTGGCCTCTTTGGGGCACCCTATATTTATTACATTTATTTGAAACCTTCCTAGTGCTTTCTGAATTATTTGTGTGTGTGATGTGTGTGTGTGAACACACTCAGGATTCAGAAGCTGTGTGGGACCATGTATGTGTGTCCACAGCCTTTCTTTGGAATACTACTTCAGAAATTAGAGCAGGTAAGTCCATGCATGCTATCATCAGCATTTAATGATGCTGCTTTCTCTTCCAAGCAAACTGACAAGGGCAGATGAAGGTCCAGTTTTCCGAAATGGGCCTCAGTCTTCTGACAGGATGTTTTATTGTAGTTTGCTGTTGTCATGAGGTCTTCATTCGGATGCGGATATGTTAAGGATATATTGCTTTGTCTGAGGATCTTTCTGGGTTTTCATGGTAGAGATTGAGATATGTGGGACAAGTTTGATCTTGTATCAGGTTAGAGGACATGTTGCTTGCCCTGCTTCAGAGAAGAGCCAAAGCTGGCAGGAATAGCTGCAAAAGTATGCTGCACTTAGATCTTTCAATTAGTAAATTAGAGTAAGATGCCTCTGGACGTCTTCCACAGAGTTATTTTAAACTTGGGGTCGTACTGCTTGTGTTGAATTAACTCAAGGTTCTCTCTCAAGGGGCACATGAAGGTCTTCCTCCACTGCTTCTGCTTTAGTTCAGGCCTTCATCTTGTGCTTGGATTATTATCGCAGCCTCCTTTGCTTCCACCGTGCCACATCCAAATGTCACATTTCCATGGGCCTGCAACCCATGTAGGCACGTAAGGCCCCGTGCGTAGTTTAGTGCTCTGCTGTTGTCATCTTGAAATTCTTCATTTTCCAACAAGAGGAACATCTTCAATTTGTACTAGTCCCTACGATTTCAGTAGCTGGTCTTGGCTCTAGGAATAGCATTTCTAAAACTATCTATTTAAAATTCCTCAAAGTTCACACTCCATATCCTGCCCATCTAGCACCATCTCTTAGTGGTGGGCTTTTCTTTGACTGTCAGTGCTTGAAGAAGTTCTTCCAGGTATACCAAATGGCCCCACATCTCCGCAACATTTGCTGTTGCTGTTTCCTTCTTCTCATTCCCCTACCCAACCTGGTTCACTTCTATTCATGTTTTGAAATGCTGAAGAAATAAGGTTGGGCTGTGAAACCGAATATGACCATCTTTTTTTTTTTTTTTTTTTTTGAGATGGAGTCTTGCTCTGTCACCTAGGCTGGCGTGATCTTGGCTCACTGTAACCTCCGCCTCTTGGGCTCAAGCTCTTCTGCCTCAGCCTCCCGAGTAGCTGGGATTACAGATAGGCACATGCCACCACACCTGGTAAATTTTTATATTTTTAGTAGAGACGGGGTTTCTCCATGTTGGTCAGGCTGGTCTCAAACTCCTGACCTCAGGTGATCTGCCCACCTTGGCCTCCCAAAGTGCTGGGATTACAGGCGTGAGCTACTGTGTCTGGCCTAATATGACCATCTTAACTCATGATCACACTTTGCTTGTATCATACCTCTTTTCAAAAGGTTGCTATCTGGTGAGGTTGGGCCATATTTGATTTTGGGATAATGGTTCTATGATAACTCTCCAAGATGATCATATTGATTTTTGCAAGGTAAAAGAAAATTCTCTTATCTTCAGGGTGTTCATTCATGCAACATATTTTTTAAATTTTTAAATTTTAATTTAATTTAACTTAATTTTTTGAGACAGAGTCTCGCTCTGTCGCCCAGGCTGTAGTGCAGTGGTGCAATCTCGGCTCACTGCAACCTCTGCCTCTTGGGTTCAAACTATTCTTGTGCCTTAGCCTCCCAAGTAGCTGGGATTACAGGCATGCGTCACCATACCAAGCTAATTTTTTTGTATTTTTAGTAGGGCAACGAGTTGCCCAGGCTGGTCTCAAACTCCTGGCCATAAGTGATCCGCCCACCTTGGCCTCCCAAAGCACTGGGATTACAGGCACGAACCATCAGCCTGGCCCATGCAACACATTTTTATGGGTCATCTAATATATGCCAGACTATATTTTAAGCACTGAGGATGTGGCATTGAACAAACTGTTTTAACTTTTCCTTCGAGCTAATAATTTCTAGTAGAGGGGGCAGAAAGTGAATGAACAAATACCTCAATATATAATTAGATTTGGAGTTCTAGAAAACAATGCAAAATACACATTTTGGTCTTTCACCTTGGAAGATGTGTATTTGTTGTTTATCTACCTTAAAGTTTGGTGGATGAGACTAAGAATGGGGCTCTGGGCCTGGCGTGACTATTGCAGAGTGGGACAGCACCCAGGTTGTCAGTTGCTCCATGCATCTTTTCTGATAGTGATTGTTTAGACATAAAACATAGATACCACACAGGTATTACCCAAGAGAACTGAAAACATACACTCACACAATGTATATGAACATTCACTACAGCATTATTCATAATAGCCAAAAAGTAGAAACAACCCAGATATCCATTATATGTATGAATAAAATGTGGTATAACCATACAATGACATGTTATTTCGCCATAAATAGGAGTGAAATATGGATACGTGGTACATTGAAAACATTATGCTAAGTGAAATAAAACAGTCACAGAAAACTATGATTCCATTTATAAGAAGTGTCCAGGGTAGGCAAATCTACAGACAGAAAGATTGGTAGTTGCCGGGGGCGAGAGGGTGATGAGAAGAAGGAGTGACTGTTAATGGGTCAGGGTTTCTTTCTGAAGTAGTGAAAGTGTTCTGAAATTAGGGAGTGGTGATGGTTGTACAACATTGAGAATATACTGAAAGCTGCTGAGTCCTACATTTAAAAATGGCAGATGTTATAGTGTGTGAATTATCACAATAAAGCTGTCATAAAAAATGCTGGGATTACCTTCTATCTGAAGGTGAGGATCTTATGAAGATTAAATGAAATGAAATAACATAAAGCACTTAAAGCCCAGTGCCTGGGACATAGTATGCACTTAATTAATGGTGGTGGTTGTCGCTCTTGAAGTCATACAGTTTAAATATCTATAAGCTGGAACTTTTATTTATTCACTGCTACATCTCCAGAATATGACCTGTTATGGAGTATGTAGCCAATAAATATAATACTAGTCAAATGAATGTGGCTTGTTCACATTCATGTTCAGTCACATTCACCAATGTGGCTGTCTTTCTTGTTCCGCCTTTTGCAGCATGTTAGTGAATCTGCATCAACTGGGCCTGTGTTTTGAGCTTCTTGTCTAGTGGTAGTACTCAAGAGATACGGAGCCCTTCACAGCCCATCTTTCAGTGCTTAAGTTGGGGTTGGGGGTACAGACTCAGTCTGGGGAGGCAAGGCCTCTACCTAAATTAAAGGTGAAAGTGGGGAGGCCAGGCATGGTGTCTCATGCCTGTAATCCCAGCACTTTGGGAGGCAGATGCGGGCGGATCACTTGAGGTCAGGAATTGGTGACCAGCCTGGCCAACATGGTGAAACCCTGTCTCTACTAAAAATACAGAAATTAGTTGGGCGTGGTGGCGCACATCTATAATCCCAGCTACTTGGGAGGCTGGGGCAGGAGAATCGCTTGAACCCGGGAGGCAGAGGTTGCGATGAGCAGAGATCACACTACTGCATTCCAGCCTGGGTGACAGAGTGAGACTCCATAGCAAAAAAAATAAAAATAAAAGACAGTGGGGTCAAATGATTCTTGAGCCTTTTTCTAGTAATATAATTCTGCTTTGTGTTTTTATTTTTACTTTTTTTTCTTGTTTGAGATGGAGTCTTGCTCTGTCGCCCAGGTTGGAGTGCAGTGGCGTGATCTTGGCTCACTGCAAGCCCCGCCTCCTGGGTTCACACCATTCTCCTGCCTCAGTCTCCCGAGTAGCTGGAACTACAGGCGCCTGCCACCACACCTGGCTAATTTTTTGTATTTTTAGTAGAGACGGGGTTTCACCGTGTTAGCCAGGATGGTCTTGATCTCCTGACCTCGTGATCCACCCACCTCAGCCTCCCAAAGTGCTGGGATTACAGGCTTGAGCCACCGCGCCCGACCTACTTATATATTTTTTTGAGATGGAGTCTCGCTGTCGCCTGGGCTGAAATGCAGTGGCACGATCTTGGCTCACTGCAACCTCCGCCTCCCAGGTTCAAGTGATTCTCCTGCCTCAGCCTCCTGAGTAGCTGGGATTATAGGTGCCCGCCACCTAATTTTTTTTTTTTTTGCGATGGAGTCTTGCTCTGTCACCCAGTGCAGTGGCGCAGTCTTGGCTCACTGCAACCTCTGCCTACTGGATTCAAGCGATTCTTCTGTCTCAGCCTCCCAAGTAGCTGGGATTAGAGGCACCCACCACCACACTCAGCTAATTTTTGTATTTTTTAGTAGAGATGGTATTTCACCATGTTAGCCAGGCTGGTCTCGAACTCTTGACCTCAGGTGATCCGCCTGCCTCGACCTCCCAAAGTGCTGGGATTACAGGCGTGAGCCACCACACCTGGCTCTTTGTGTTTTTAAAAAAACTGAATTGGTCTGTTGAGAATGTGATTCTCTTTTTTTTTTTTTTTTTTTTTTTGAGATGGAGTTGTTGCCCAGACTGGAGTGCAATGGCGCAATCTCGGCTCACCGCAACCTGCGCCTCCTGGGTTCAAGTGATTCTCATGCCTCAGCCTCCCGAGTAGCTGGGATTACAGGCATGCACCACCATGCCTGGCTAGTTTTGTATTTTTAGTAGAGACAGGGTTTCTCCATGTTGGTCAGGCTGGTCTCATACTCCCGACCTCAGGTGATCTGCCTGCCTCGGCTTCCCAAAGTGTTGGGATTACAGGCGTGAGCCACTGCGCCCAGCTGAGAATGTGATTCTTAGCATTCATTATAAGTTCCCCAGAGAGCAGAGGATTTCATTTGTGGTAAAACACATACGCGTGCACACACACACACACACACAAAACACACATGTAGTTCTTAGAAATGTACAGATTTAAACTGATAGTTTGTTCTGCTGAACCTAACTCAGAATTTCTACATATAGGAAATTAATGTTTTAAATGAAGATAGAAGCAGTTTTCTCCTGAAAGTATTTATGTGGTTTTGTTAAAACTTCACATCCTTTTATGAACTTGGCATTCCACTAATAACACTCAGCTGCTTTTACAACTGTGTCAGCAAGGTGCCATCTGCTTATATTGAGGTTGATGAAAAGAAGTAAAGCTGTTGTTGTTTGTATTATGTGGCATTCTTTTTAGATCCCTGGAACTTTTTTCCTCTGGTCTCTGTAAGAAATGGTTGTGCTTCTCATCTTCCTTTAGTCTTCTGTACATTGTTAACACGTTCCTTGTTAACATAAACTGTTGAGAGGCTCAGTGCCCAATTTGTGGCCTACCTCTAGGAATTATCCAGGGCTTCTCTTTGTCAGCTTTTTAATGTACCATCCTGCTTCTTGACCTTATTTTCTACTCTTATTTTTCTCTTGCCCAATTTATCTTTCTTTTTTTCTTTCCTGCTTTCTTGGTTTCTTTCTTTCTTTTTTTTTTTTTTTGAGACAGGGTCTTCTCCTGTTGCCCAGGCTGGCATTCAGTAGTGCAGCCAATGAGCTTGAGCTCACTGCAAGTGCAAACTCCTGGGCTTAAGTGATCCTCCCACCTCATCCTCCCAAAGTACCAGAAGTACAGGCATGAGCCACACACCTGGCCACTGTTTCTTTCTTCCTTTTTTTTTTTGGACAGGGCGGGGGGTGGTGCTATGCTATCTCAAAGAGCTGCTTTTATAATTTTTTGGGAGATAAATGTGTTAAATAAGCAACAGTCCCACCTTATTGACGTGAATATTTTAAAAACTTAAAACATGTCTACAAGTTCCTAGAAATTTCTTCCCACATCAGGAAGGATGGAGAGAAGGCAAAACTAAGAGTTGGTAAGCTTTGTGTTTGGGAAATTTTCTTGAATACCTCTTTTTTTCTTGTCTTTTTAATAGAAGTTGGTGAGATGGCAAAGCAGTATATAGAGAAAAGTCTTTTGGTTCCAGACCATGTGATCACACGCCTAATGATGTCCGAGTTGGAGAATAGGCGTGGCCAGCACTGGCTCCTTGATGGTGAGTTGAAACTGTGGGTAAACCGAATTTCTGGGAATAGTCAGTTAAGGTCTTGCACACTCCCTTAACTTCTTACCGAATGGAAAATGCCTTATTTTCTAAACTTTCTGTCATTTATTTAATATTGCAATTTGGCAACATGATAGGAACCCATTGTGGTGAAGCCTCTTATTTCTTCTGTCTCCAGATCACCATCATGAGAACCACTGACTTGAAGCAAATATTCACTAAATTTCTGTTATTGCTTCAGCCCTTTTGTTTCTGTAAGCCATCCTGAGTATAACTCCTCTTCAATCAGAGGTTCTTTCATTCACCACAGGGCACACAAAATACAATTATGAGTTATTATTTTTCACCTGTCAGATTAACAGAGATAGAAGATCGGAAAATCCTTTATTGAGTATGTAGGAAACAAATACTGTTGAAAGTATAAAATGAGCAACCTTTGTAGAGCAGTTAGCATTATATATACTTTCTGATCCAGCAGTTCCATTCTGGATTTCTGCCTAAAGATGCAAGGAGGTTTATTTCAGCATTATTGGTAAATAAGAGGACACTGTTACTGACACTATAAAAGAATCATTATATATGTGGTATTCTGAGGACACAAAGAAGAAAATTATTCTATTGGTAGGAGGAGGGGTTGGAACAACTGTATGGAAAGTGATGAATAGATAGATGGTCCTCAGATAGATGAGTGGGGATAGGGAAGGTAGGTTTTTTTTTTTTTTCAGCAGAGGGACAATGTGAACAGGGTGAAAGGGGAATGAGTTATCTTAGTATTTTTTCTGAGCCTGCAAGCAGAGGTTGGCAGAGGAAATCCTCGGGTGGATAGCCTTTGAATTTGCCATAAAGATGGTGGAACTGGATTTTGTTGGCTTTAGGGAGCACTGAAGAGTTGTTAAGTAGGGGTATAATATGATCATATTTCTCTCAGAAAGACTATTCTGTTAGCAGCACAGGAGAGATTAGGTGCTGGGGCATGGAGGAGAGTTGTGACTACAAACCAGAGATCATTGGAATAACTGGACTAAGGGATGTCGAAGGCCTGAATTTAAGCAATAATAGCAGTGGGATGGAAAGGAGGCACCATTCATAAGAGAGTGGATTGAGGAAAAAGAATTGATAGGAGTTGTGGCTGATGTTAGGTACTACAGCCCCAGGGTTTTCTTTTATTGCCTTTCAGGCTTTTTGAGTTTCTCAGCTTTCATCACCCTCTCTACACTTACCTAGGCATGTTAATTTCTCTAGACTCTACTTTTAACTCACAGAAGTTAGCCCTTTTCTTAGTCTGTTTTCTGCTGCTACAACAGAGTACTTTGGACTGGGCAATTTATAAAGAAAAGAAATTTATTTCTCATGGTTCTAGAGGCTGGAAAGTCCAGGAGCATGGTGTCAGCATCTGATGAGGGCCTTCTTGCTGCATCATCCCATGGCAGAAGGCATCAAATGGGGAAGAAGTGCATGCCTCTGAGAGGGAATGGGAGCCGAACTTATCCTTTTATCAGGAGCCTATTGTTTTATCTAGAACCCACTTCTGTGATAAAAGCATTAACTCATTCATGAGGGCAGAGCCTTTGTGACCTAATTACCTCTTAAAGGCTCCATCTCCCATAACATTACATTGCCAATTAAATTTCAACATGAGTTTTGGAGGGGACATTCAAACCTTAGCATTCTGCCCCTACCCACCTCCCCCTCCAAAACAACTCATGTCCTTCTCACATACAAAATATATTCATTCTATCCTATTAGCCCCCAAAGTCTTAACTTAGCATCAACTCAAAAGTCCAAGCTAAATCAGACATAGGTGAGACTTATAAAGTACAATTCATCCTGAGACAAATTCCCTTCAGCTGTGAGCCTGTGAAATCAAAGCAAGTCATCTACTTCCAAAATGCTATGGTAGGAAGGTGTATGATGGACATTCCCATTCCAAAGGAAGAAATAGGCAAGAAGAAAGGGGCAGGTGGTCACTGATAAGTCCAAAATCCAACAGGGGAGACATTAAGTCTTAAAGATGGGGAATAATCTCTGTGGACTCCATATTCTGCCTCCTGGGCACACTGGGATGGGAGTTGGGCTCCCAGGGCCTCAGAAGCCCCACCCTCTGTGGCTTTGCTGGGTTCAATCCACTCAGCAGCTCTCATGGGTTGGAGTTGTATACTGGTGGATTTACAGTTCTGGGGTGTTGACAGTGGCCCACCCCCATGGCTCCATTAGGCATTGCCCTAGTGGGGACTCTGTGGCAGCCTTGACCCTACAGTTCCACTGGGCATTGTCCTAATGGGGGCTGTCTGCAGTGGCTCTGTTCTGCAATAGATTTCTGCCTGGGCCTACCAGGGGCATTCTTTGAAATTTAGGTGGAGGAAGCCATGCTCTGTAGGTCTTGCATTCTGTGAGATGCCACCAAGGCTTATCCCTTTCTGAGCAGGTGGAGCCACGCCTGAGTTATGGTTGAGGAGGCCAAGGAATGCTATCCATCTTCTGAAACCATTCTACCCTCCTAGATCTCTGGGTCTGTGATGGGAGGGGCAGTCTGGAAGATCTCTGAAATGCCTTTTAGGTCTGTTGTCCGTTGTCTTGATTGATAGCACCTGGCTTCCTTCTAGCCATGCTAATCTCTTTAGCAATAGGTTGTTTGACCACACACTTAATATTCCCTCTGGAACATGCTTTTCCACTCTTTACATGGCCATGCCGAGAATTTTCCAAATTCTTCTGTTTTGCTTCTCTTTTAACTATATGGTTATCCCTCAGTATCTGCTGACAGTAAGGGGTGTGGGAAGGGATTGGTTCCAGGACCACCCCCTCATACCAAAATCCATGCTTACTCAAGCCCCACGGTCGGCCCTGTGGAACCCATGGGTACGAAAAGTCAGTCCTCCATGTGCAAGGGTTTTGCATCCTGCAAATACTGTATGCATTTGGTTGCGAATGTGGAACCCAGTGATATGGAAGCCCGACTGTATTTATTGAAAAAATCCTTGGCCCATGTTGTGGCTCACACCTGTAATCCCAACACTTTGGGAAGCTGAGGTGGGCAGATCACTTCAGGCCAGGAGACCAGCCTGGGCAACATTGCAAAACCTCATCTCTACAAAAATTAGCCGGGTGTGGTGGCATGTGCCTATAATCCCAGCTACTTGGGAGCTGAGGTGAGAGGATCACTTTAGCCTGAGAGGTTGAGGCAGCAGTGAGGCATGATCACACCATTGCACTCCAGCCTGGATGACAGAGTGAGACCCTGTTTCAAAAGAAAAGAAAAAAATGTTTGTATAAAGTGTGCCCTCAGAGTTGAAACCCGTATCTTCAATGGGCAACTGTATTTGATTGTCTCTTTGCTCTCACATCGCATTTTATGCAATTAAAAGTAACCACACAGCAGCTTGAAAGCTTTACTGCTTAAGATACTTCTTCCACCACATATCCTAGTTCATTGCTCTTAAGTTTTGCAGTCCGTAAAGCCCTAGGGCACAGACAAAATTTGCCAAGGTCTTTGCAACCGTATAGCAAGAATAACCTTTACTCCAGTTTCTAATACGTTCTTTTCCATTTCTGTCTGAGATCTCATCAGAATGGACTTTACTGTCCAATTGCTGCTAATATTCCAGTCATGACCACTTGAGTAATTTCTTTTTTTTTTTTTTTTTTTTTTGAGATGAAGTCTCTGTCGCCCAGGCCAGAGTGCCATGGCCTGATCTCAGCTCACTGCAACCTCCACCTCCCAGGTTCAAGCAATTCTCTTGCCTCAGCCTCCCAAGTAGCTGGGACTATAGGCATGTGCCACCATGCCCAGCTAATTTTTGTATTTTTAGAAGAGACAGGGTTTCACCATGGTGGCCAGGCTGGTCTTGAACTCATGACCTCAGGTGATCCGCCCACCTCGGCCTCCCAAAGTGTTGGGATTACAGGCGTGAGCCACACCATGCCTGGCCCACTGAGTAATTTCTAAGAAGATTCAGACCTTCCCTACAGCTCCCCTCTTCTTTTGAGTCCTCACCAGAATTGCCCTTGATACATCATTCATGGCAATCTAGGGTGTTACTAGCTGCTTCCTCCAAATTCTTCAGCCTCTACCCATTACTTGGTTCCAAAGCTATGACCACATTTTTAGGTATTTGTTATGGAAACAGCCCCACTCCTTGGTATCCATTTTCTGTCTTAGCCTGTTTTGTGCTGCTATAACAGAATACCTCAGGTTGGGTAATTTATAAAGAAAATAAATTTATTTCTCACAGTTCTGGAGGCAGGGAAGAGTAAGACGATGGTTCTCACATTTGTTGAGAGCCTTCTTGCTGTGTGTTGGAAGGCAACACATGATGAGAAGGCTCACACAAGAGAGGGAATAAGGGGTTAAACTTACGCTTTTATCAGGAGCCCACTCCTGAGATAACCAACCCATTAATTCATCCATGAGGGCAGAGCTCTCATGACCTGATCATCTCTTAAAGGCCCCACCTCCCAATACCTTTAAATTGGCAATTAAATTTCAACATGAGTTTTGGAGAGAACATTCAAACTATAGCACCCCCCAATGCTTTTTGTCTGGGTATTCATCATGACTGATAAACTTTGACTTTGCCACCACGTAACAGTAATTTCTCTAGTTTACATTTTTAAATTGTGAGTCTTCTCATCTTGCAAAATGAATTTGTGTAGTTTTAGGGAACTTAAAAATCTGTGTTTAAAAAGGATCATCTGTGTTAAACTCCCCTGGAAAGAGAGTTAGTGTGATAATCGAGAGCATGGACCCGGGTGCTGCCAGACTGCCTGACTTGAATCCCCGCTCTGCCACTTTCTGGCAGCCTGTGTGACCCTGGGCCTCTGGTTGCTCATGAAACACAAATTAGCAAAGAGGGGCAAAGTGAGCAAATATATGTAAAGTGCTTAAAAGAGTGCTTGCCTTATATAAGTGCTGTATGAGTGTTTGTCATTATTTTGTGACTAGTGTACAGGTCCTGAAGTTTTTTGGGTGGGGGTGACTATTTGAAGTGTTCACTTCAAAAATAGCTCTAAAAGTATTTAGCCAGGCAGAATAAAAGTCAGTTTCAGTTATGGAATGTTTTCTGTATCTTTTCAGTGCTTGCTTTTGCCATGACTTCCTCTCAGGGTTGAATAACTGAAGTTCTTTGACATCATAGGCCTGTTTTAGTAAAGTACGTCAGCCTCCCAAGTGATTTGGTTAGTATTTTTCTCCTTGAAAACCCATCTGGTCACTTTTTCAGTTGCGATTTTTCTTTAAAGCTCTGGAATAAATCCATTTGGCAAGGTGTGGAGTGCGAGGGATGCCTGGTTCCTATGTTCAGCTTTAGACTCCTTATGTTACACAGGCACATGCTCTGCGGAGGACGTGCCTGTTGAGCGTGCTAAAGGTGATTGAATGTGGAAAGGTCGAAAAAGGCATTCTGATGACAGATGACTCATCATCTTGGTCCATATGGCTGTAGAGAGGCATCCTGCAAAGTGTGGGTGGAAATGAGTGAGTGGATCCAAGCCAAGGGAACCCCAAGTGGGGATGTGGGGAGGGGAGGGAGGGTGAGTGCTCTGTGGTTTGGTCAGCTTTGCTCTTGCTAAAAAAAATGTTCAGCACTACCTTCCCTTCACCGTGCTTTCCAGTTGGGTAAGAAATATTCTTGTTTTGTTTTGTTTTGTTTTGTTTTGAAATGGAGTCTCTCTCTGTCACCCAGGCTGGAGTGCAGTGGCATATCTTGGTTCACTGCAACCTCTGCCTCCTGGGTTCAAGCGATTCTCCTTCCTCAGCCTCCCGAGTAGCTGGGATTACAGGTGCACACCACCATGCCTGGCTAATTTTTTGTATTTTTAGTAGAGATGGGGTTGCACCATGTTTGCCAGGCTTGTCTTGAACTACTGTCCTCAAGTGATCTGCCTGCCTCGGCTGCCCAAAGTGCTGGGATTACAGGCGTGAGCCACTGCACCTGGCTAATTTTTCACTTTTTTAAAAAAGGGTCACATATTAGACCGTTTTCACACTGCTGATAAAGACATACCCAAGACTGGGTAATTTATACAAGAAAAAGGGTTTAATGGACTTACAGTTCCACGTGGCTTGGGAGGCCTCACAATCGTGGCAGAAGGCAAGGAGGAGCAAATCACATCATACCTGGATGGCAGCAGGCAAAGAGAGACAGCTTGGCAGGGAACTCCCATTTTTAGAACTATCAGATCTCATGAAACTTACTCAGTATCATGAGAACAGCACGGAAAAGGCCTGCCCCCATAATTCAGTTACCTCCTACCAGGTTCATCCCATGACATGTGGGAATTGTGGGAGCTACAGTTCAAAGATAAGACTTGGGTGGGGACAGCCAAACCACATCAGGCCAGCAGTGAGGTATAGCCATAGAGAGAGATGTATTAGTAACTGTTTTTTTCATTTCTAAACTTGCCTGCTTACCTGTGCCTTGAAATAGTAATCTAGAAGTTCCCCAAATCGGTTCTAATTTATCTTTATGTACCAAGATGTAGTAGAATTATCTGCCATATGATTTTAGGGGTAACTATCAAAATATTTTAAATTGGTATTTCAAAGTTTGGTTTTGTAGAAAACAACCTTAAATTTTGGAATTGTAAATGAAATGTAATTTAATCCTTTTCATTGGTAATAATGATAACCTTTAGCACGAGAGTCATCATTTGGTCCATGGTTGTATTTAGAACCTGGTTTGTTTGTTTCATTCTGTGCAGTGTTGAACACTAACAAGTGCTTTCTGAAGGTAATTCTGTTTTTAGCATAAGTCAGAGTTGTTGAATGTGTGCAGTGTTTGTGTCTATTTTCCCTGAGAGCTAAATGATTTCAGACTTGAGATGTTCCTGGCTATGCACTCACTTAGAGCCCTTGGTGTAGGTGTATGTTCAGAAACCAAACTATAGATGCTGGAGCCAGAGTATTTTGCCTTGATTTTGCGAATGTGTTTTACCATACGAGGCTGGTACGTAACAACTCTGACCTTATCCTCTCCACATTTTTCCTTCTGATTCAGACCTCTGAGGAGTGTCACATCCCACTGGGCAACATATGTCTATAGAAAAAAGCCAACAGTATCTTCTGAATCACATCTTTTAGGAAATGCCAAGGGTAATTTTTTTTCTTCTGTTGCCCTTGTGAGTCTAGGGTATCTTTCAAGAATAAAGTGTATAATAGATTTGTTTAGAAGGTTACTGAAGAATTCTGCTTTCATAATTAAAAAAACAGCTTTTTTTCCTGTGTGTATGTGTAGGAGGGCAGTAGTTTATCTTAGTCATTTATCTTTAAATATTTAGCCCTGAAAAATCATAGCCACATAACCCTTCTATCTCAGGTTGTTACTAAGGCAGTGATGTATATTCTGGTATCTTGAATGGAAAGTTTAAAGCAATTGTGGTGATTTCTAAAGTTGTAAAATTTGTGGAGCTCTACTAGGGTGCTGTGGCCATCTATGCCTGCCAAATGTGGATTGCACAATTAAAATGTTGGGTTCCTCACTGGGATTGTTCTTGACATAACCATGATTTGCCCCTCTCATTGTAGCTCTGTTCATTCAGTAAGCATTATTATATCTAATAGGTCCTGAATATTTCTAAAGTGAATAAAGTGCAAGTATGACTAACTTTGCACTAGGCTGGTGACAGTGAAGAAGAATGTGTGGAAAAGAAGGATTAGAGGTAGACTAAGCTTGTCAGGGAGCTCCTGACATAGGAGGGTTCAGAGACATATATTCAGCCACACATGGTACAGGTGAGGTGTTCCAAGAGGTAAGTGGAATGATTTTTGCAAGTAAGGAGTGGCATTTTTGGTCAAAATGATTGCATGAAAAAAGATGGGTGTGTATTTAGATTAGTCTTAGTGCTACATTTTTGGAAACTCTATCCATGCCCCAAGATAATGTAAATATGCCTGACAGTTTTTTTTTTTTTCCATCATCCAAAATTCTGATTTGAGGAGACAATTGGGTGTGGTGGCTTATGCTTGTAATCCCAGCAGTTTGGGAGACAGAGGCAGGAGGATCACTTGAGCCCAGGAGTTTGAGACCAGCCTGGGCAACACGATGAAAGCCCTCTCTACAAAAATATAGAAAAATTACCTGGGCATGGTGGTGCATGCCTATCTATACTCACAGCTAGTCAGAGGCTGAGGTGGGAGGATCACCTGAGCCTGAGCCTGGGGAGGTCAAAGCTGCAGTGAGCCGAGATCGTGCCACTGCACTCCAGCCTGGGCGACAGAGCGAGACTCTGCCTCAAAAAAAAAAAAAAAAAAAAAAGAATTTGGGCAGTGACCCTTAGATGAATGTTATTTTCTTTGTTGGCATTTCCCCCCCTGGACTTTGAAGGTAGAGTTTGATCAAGGCATTTTTTTACTGTGTGTTTGCATGAAGGATCAGCAGTTATTTGTTGAGTTTGGTTTGCATAAAAAAATTATTTTTGGGCTGGGTGCGGTGGCTCACGCCTGTAATCCCAGCACTTTGGGAGGCGGAGGTGGGCGAGTCACGAGGTCAGGAGTTCGAGACCAGCCTGGCCAACATGGTGAAACCCCATCTTTATTAAAAATACAAAAAATTAGCTGTGCGTGGTGGTGGGTGCCTGTAGTCCCAGCTACTCGGGAGGCTAAGGCAGGAGAATCGCTTGAACCCAGGAGGCGGAGGTTGCAGTGAGCCGAGATTGTGCTACTGTACTTTAGCCCAGGTGACAGTGCAGTAGCCCAGGTGACTCCATCTCAAAAAAGAAAAAAAAAATTTGTAGCCAGATAACTGTAACAGTGTTCCCCTGAATGCTGTGTCTTTAAGTTTGTGTTGTAAAGCAGGTTTGACAATTTTTATCATGTTAGAAGAAAGAATTGTAAAACCCAAGACCTATGTTTGATTATATAGCTTGAGTATCTCTTATCCAGAATGCTTGGGACCAGAAGTATTTTGGATTTCAGATTTTTTGGATTTTAGAATGTCTGCCTTATACTTAACTGGTTGGGTATCTCTAATCCAAAAAAATGCAAAATCTGAGATGCTCCAATAGGCATTTTCTTTGAGGATCATGTTGGCACTCAAAATTTTGGATTTTGGAGCATTTCAGATTTCAGATTTTCCTATTAGGGATACTCGTACTTTCTAACACGATAAGTATTTGGATATTCTCAAATAAAATAATTTGTAGACATATAATTAATTTCAAGTTAAATAGTGCACTAAGAGAGACCAAATGACTTTGCTAGAAGAAGATGGGCAATAAGAAGAAAGAGTGTATCTACTTCACATAACACTAGGTAACAGGTTTTTGTTTTGTTTTGTTTTGACGGAATTTTGTTTTTGCTGCCCAGGCTGGAGTGCAATGGTGCGATCTTGGCTCACTGCAACCTCTGCGTCACAGGCTCAAGTGATTCTCCTGCTTCAGACTCCTGAGTAGCTGGGATTATAGGTGCCTGCCACTATGCCTGGCTAATTTTTTGTATTTTTAGTAGAGACGGGGTTTCACTATGTTGGCCAGGCTGGTCTCAAACTCCTGACCTCAGGTGATCTGCCCACCTCAGCCTCCCAAAGTGCTGTGATTACAGGTGTGAGCCACCGTGCCCAGTCTAGGTAACAGTTTTCTAAACAGAGTAATACTGGTTGAATTACACAGGAAATACCACTATTCAGTGGGGTTAAGTTACGAAGAGACATTTGGGTGACATGTGACCTGAAATTTTAGCACACTGCCATCTTCTTACACACTTTATCCAAAGTACACAGCCTGATCAGACTTCGTATCTAGCTGCTGATTCCACTGAAGCTATTGCAACTCCTTTGTTAATGCTCCCAGGTGATCGCATGCATTTCTTCTGGTGCTAAGCATTCATAATTTTCTATAAGTATTTATTGATCAGCAGCTGTGTGCCAGACACCACAGTAGAGCAACAAAGAGACTAGGTGGGGCCTGGCTCTCCTGATACTCAGAATCCAGTGGTGTTTTCAGCTGGGTTTTGTTTTGTTTTGTTTTTTGTTTTTTTTTGAGACGGAGTCTCGCCCTGTCCCAGGCTGAGTGCAATGGCGCGATCTTGGCTCACTGCAACCTCCACCTCTTGGGTTCAAGCGATTCTCCTGCCTCAGCCTCCCAAGTAGCTGGGACTACAGGCAGTGCCACCACGCCCAGCTAATTTTTGTATGTTTAGTAGAGACGGGGTTTCGCCATGTTGGCCAGGATAGTCTCCATCTCTTGACCTTGTGATCTGCCCACCTAGGCCTCCCAAAGTGCTGGGATTACAGGTGTGAGCCACCACACCCAGCCAGTTTTCAGCTTTTTTGCTACCCTAGGCAGTGAGGGTTATCTTTAATTTCTTTAACTTAAATCAAAGCCCTGATAACTCACTTTTTCTCTTAGTGACTTTTCCTACGTTCTGCACCCTTGCTGTCAATATGAGCTCAGAGTAGCTGACTGAAAAACATGATAAAGCCTTGGCTCTCTTCTCTTTCTCATTTGTTATAGATTCTGTCCTGCGTTCGTGTCCTCCATGTCCATTTCCAGTGTTTTTCTTCTGATTGATCTGACTGCTGCTTTGGGGTGAGGAACAGTTGTACCACAGTATAGTAGACAATGGTGGCTTATCTTATGTGTGTCTCAGAGATTGACTAGATTTTAACATTAAGGAACATTAAGGGGACAATATGGAAAACATATGTATACACATATTTGACTAGACCCTAGCAAAGCTTGGTTCATCGATCAATAAACAAATTGAGTATACATTTTTTGTGTCTTGATAAGCTAGGCATCCGTCATTCCCAAGAGGGAGTAGCATGATTCCTGACCTCATAGTCCAGGAGTGCCGCACAAATGGTTGCAGAATAGGTAGGGTCTTGGGAGCACCAGTGAAGAGAGAGTGAAAGGTGACGGCTGGCGCAGAGAGGGAAGTAACTGACCCTTTTTTGAAGGTGAGGGAGGCAGGTATTAGGAAGGCTTCCTGGAGAAGCTGACACCCAGAACCATAATTGGAAGGTGGGAATGAAGCACATTTTAGAGGGAGGGAAGATCACATGGAAAAGCTCTAGAGGTATGAAACAACATGGTGTATTCTGGAAACCACAAGTAGTTGGGTAACCCTGGAGCTAAAAATATGAGCAGATGAGGCTGGACAAGTGGACAGGGGCAAAAGTTAACCTTTCATGAAATTTAGAAACAGGGAGTTGAGTAAGCATCAAAGTTAATATTAAAAATGAGTGAGGGGGAGTTAAAAGTAAAATTTAAAACTTTGAGTTTAAAAGTGTGAACAACATATTTTTTAACTCTACTTCCAACATTTAAAAATTAACTGGATTGGCTGGGCGTGGTGGCTCACGCTTGTAATCCTAGCAATTTAGGAGGCTGAGATGGGCGGATCACAAGGTCAGGAGATTGAGACCGTCCTGGCTAACATGGTGAAACCCCATCTCTACTAAAAATACGAAAAATTAGCCGGGCGTGGTTGCAGGTGCCTGTAGTTCCAGCTACTCAGGAGACTGAGGCAGGAGAATAGCACAAACCCAGGAGGCAGAGCTTGCAGTGAGCTGAGATCGCGTCACTGCACTCCAGTCTGGGCAACTGAGTGAGACTCCGTCTCAAAAATAAAATAAAATAAAATAAAAATTAACTGGATTATTAACCTTTTAAATTTAGATTTACATTTGACATTAAACTGTGGTTTCTCTGTATTTGGGTGTGTCTTGACTTACATGTTCAGATGCACCTAGCCCATTTGCCATTGCTGCTTAATTAGCAGTTGATAAAGTAAGGTACAGGATGAAATACTTCAACTCCTAAGTTTAGGTGTTAGGAGAACCTGCTTCCCTAATTTATGAAACAGGTAATTCATCCAATTCCTGGGAATTGGATGAATTAAGAAAATTCATTACAAAGCATCATTCAAGGCATTTGAGGGCATACTTTGCTAATTGCTAATTTAATAATAATTATTGTGCACTTACAATGCACAAACCATGATGCTAAGAAGACATTAACATGGTAGAAAAAGCATGGGTTTATGAATCAGACCTGAATATCAGTCTGTAACTTACAAGCTGCTGCGTAGTCTTTTTTTTTTTTTTTTTTTTAAGATGGGGTTGTGCTCTGTCACCCAGACTGGAGTGTAGTGGCACCATCATAGCTCACTGCAGCCTCAAACTGGGTTCAGGTGATTGATCCTCCCATCTCAGCTCCCTGAGTAGCTGAGACTACAGATGCAGGCCACCACGCCTGGCCAATTTTAAAACTTATTGTAGAAATGGGATTTTGCTATGTTGCCCAGGCTAGTCTTGAACTCCTATCCTCAAGCAATCCTCCTGTCTCAGCCCCTCAGAGTGCTGAGATTACAGTCATGAGCCACTGTGCCGAGCTGTATAGTCTTGAGCAAGCAGAGTTTTCTTTCTTGGATTCTTTTTCTTCATCCATAAAATTAGCACGTTCATGGCATAGGTTTGTGAGGATTGACTAACAAATGTAAAACTCTTAGTGGAGTTCTGGAAAATAGGTCATCAAATGTTAGACATTTGATATTATTATTTATTATAATTGATCTTAAGCTCCAATAGAAATACCTTGATACTTACATAGATGTTAGGACTTAACATTTCAATAACTTACTGAGAAACTTCACAAAAAATACTGTCATTCTAATGAATAAGGATCAACATATTCACCCCTCATAAAGCACATTTGGGCAAAGCATGAAATCACCCCTCTTGGCCCAGCGCGATGGCTCACATCTGTAATCCCAGCACTTTTGGAGGACGAGGTGGGTGGATCACTTGAGGTCAGGAGTTCAAGACCAGCCTGACCAATATGGTGAAACCCCATCTCTACTAAAAATACAAAAATTAGCCAGGCGTGGTGGTGTGCGCCTGTAATCCCAGCTACTTGGGAGGGCTGAGGCAGGAGAATTGCTTGAACCTGGGAGGCGGAGGTTGCAGTGAGCTGAGACCGTGCCATTGCACTCCAGCCTGGGCAATGAGAGCGAAACTCTGTCTCAAAGAAAAAAAAAAAAATCACCCCTCCTCCGTTAAACCTTGTGTAGTAATGTAAAACAAAACAATGTAAAACTCTTGATTGTCCTGTCACCAATAAGAGAACCCAGATTTTGGAGAGATGGACAGGTTGATTAGGGAGAATGAGATGTGGAAAACTGCAGAGAATTTAATTTTATCTTTTTCTGTAATACATGATCACTATAAAACATCCAAGCCATATGGAAAAATGCAACGGAAAGCAACAAATCACCTGAAATTCCACCAGCCAGAAACAACCAGGGTGAACAGTTGAAAAGCATCATTCTAGATACCTCCCTGTGCACGTATGTAGATAGAAATGTGTAAGAAGGCATCAGACTTTATATGCTTTAAAAAAGTATTTAATCTTACTGAATTTTTTTTTTTTTTTAACATGGAGTCTAGCTGTGTCGCCCAGGCTGGAGTGCAGTGGCACAATCTCTGCTAACTGCAACCTCCACCTCCTGGGTTCAAGCGATTCTCCTGCCTCAGCCTCCCAAGTAGTGGGATTACAGGCACGCACCACCGTGACTGGCTAATTTTTTACATTTTTGATAGAGACAGGGTTTCACCATATTGGGCAGGCTGGTCTCAAACTACTGACCTCAAGTGACCCACCTGCTTTGGCCTCCCAAAGTGCTGGAATTCCAGGCGTGAGCCACCATACCTAGCCTTAATTTTACTCAAATTTAACAGTAACAAAACTAAAGTGAACCTGAAGGAGTTATTACTGAGCTTCAGATAAATCTTTGTTCATCACCAAGGATATTAATTCCTATGAGAGCTCTTCAACATTATAAAAGCCACTAGGAGACTGACATATTTGTTTTCTTTTGTTTTAAATTCACATTTCAAATTTAGACAGGAGGCATTGTCTTCACAGTGAACCCTGAGGGAACTTACACTTCCTTTAACCTCCTCTTACCCTTCGTCTCTCCCAGTTTTTGTTGGCTTTTGTCATTAAAAATTTATTACAGTTTTCTTCTGCAAATGTAATTCCTCAGTTTCTTACATTAAAAAAATTTAGGTGAATTCTGTGCACTGGTTCTTTTACCCACCTCTACTCATTTTATTTTGATTAATCTCTTGGTTATATCTCTGTGAATATACTAGAAATCATTGAAATGTACACTTTAAATGAATTAATTGTATGGTACGTGAACTGTATCTGAGTAAAGGTGCACTGCTGTTTAACACAGCTTTTTCATTCAACACTGGGTTGACTGGATTTTGCTGGATATTTTTTTCGTCCCTCCCTCCTCTCCCCTCCCTGCAGAAGAGCTCATAATAGGTTTGAGAATGTCTAATTTTTCTACAATTAGCTAACTGATATTTTTGAGTTGTTCTTGTGTCTTTCAAAACATTGCAACCATTGTTACATTTTCTTCTGGCCTGGTTCCCCATTCTATTTTATTTTTATTTGTTAAATAGAGACAGGTCTTGCTCTGGCACCCAGGCAAGAGTGCGATGGTGCAGTCGTGTTAATAGCTTGCTGCACTCTCAAACTCCTGGATCCTCCCGCCTCAGCCTCCCAAGTAGCTAGGACTACAGGTATATGCTGCCATGCCCAGCTAGTTTTTTATTTTTTGTTTAGCAGGGTCTTGCTGTGTTGCCCAGGCTGGTCTCGAACTCTTAGGCTCAAGCAATCTTCCTGCCTCAGCTCTCCAAAGTACTTGGATTTACAGGCGTGAGCCACTATGCACAGCCCTTTTCCACCTGTTTCAAGGTGATTTTTTTTCACCCCGTATAGACTTTCTAAAGAGTTATTTCTTCATACTTGAAGTCAGTAGAATAACTTGATGTTGTTTTTATTTATTTATGTCCTATATAGAGTGTATCCTCTTGATCTGCAATTCAGTTCTTTCCTTTCAGGGAAGTTTTCCTGTGTTATATCCTTTTTGTTATTTGTTCAGATTTCTATTTCTTTTTTTTTTTTTTTTTTGAGACGGAGTCTCGCTCTGTCGCCCAGGCTGGAGTGCAGTGGCGCGATCTCGGCTCACTGCAAGCTCCGCCTCCCGGGTTCACGCCATTCTCCTGCCTCAGCCTCCCGAGTAGCTGGGACTACAGGCGCCCGCTACCACGCCCGGCTAATTTTTTGTATTTTTAGTAGAGACGGGGTTTCACCGTGTTAGCCAGGATGGTCTCGATCTCCTGACCTCGTGATCCGCCCGCCTCGGCCTCCCAAAGTGCTGGGATTACAGGCGTGAGCCACCGCGCCCGGCCCAGATTTCTATTTCAATAATACTAGTTATATTGGATATTCTATTGACTATTTTTTGTCTTTATACTTTAAATTTTTCTTGCTTCTGTGTTTCCTTCTACTTTCAGGCACACTCATATCTTTTATTTTGAGGGCAGGAGAGAATGAAACTTTGTTTATATTCCGTAACTGTTTGATTATTTTTCAACCTGTATTTGCCATGCACCTGTGCTGTGGGCCCTTGCACTTACTGTTCCCTCTATCGGCAGTGCCCTGTCTCCAGATATCCGTGTGGATCGCTGGATACAGATCCCTGCACAGATAACCCTTCCTCAGAAGGTCTGTCTTGTACCATTCTGTCTACCTACGTCACTCTTCTTAAATTATTATAATGTGACATTATGTATTTATAAGCATATTTGATTTTCCATTCCTCCCCTATCCCTCCACCCCCAGTGCAGGCCCCAGAAAGCACAGGTTATATCCATTTTGTTCATGGCTATATTGCCAGTACCTATAACAGTGCTTGGCATGTAGTAAAGACTTGTACGTCCAGTTGTAGACAGGTCATGCCTGCAATCTGTAGCTGAGCCTTTAGAAGGTATACTTGAATTCTGTTACTTTTCTGGGGATAAAAATACGGGCCTATGGTGAAATCATTTACAAATTTCTTTAGTCTTAATTGAGATACAGTGGGACCGGTTTTCCCCTAATTTGTGTATAGGGACTTATATTCAAAGAACAAGCAAGCAGGCCGGACGCGGTGGCTTGTGCCTATAATCCCAGCACTTTGAGAGGCCAAAGAGGAGAATCGCTTGAGTCCAGCCTGGTTAACAAAGCCAGACCCCATCTGCATGTGCGTGTGTGCACGTGCGCGCGTACACACACACACACACACACACACACACAAAACCAATGTCCAGGTGTGGTGATGTTTGCTTGTAGTCCAGCTATTTGGGTGGGGGGTGGCTGAGGCAAGAGGAACCCTTAAGCCCAGGAGTTAGAGATTGCAGTGAGCTATGATTGCATCACTGCCCTCCATCCTGGGTGACAGTGAGACCCTGTCTCAAACAAAACAAAAGAAACAAACCACGCAGAATTCTTAAACAGAAGAGCCTTTAAGCAAGGGGTTTGTAGATGACAGCTCCTTCCTCAATGGAATATGCATTTTCCCTTATGGGAAAAGGGCTCAGTGATTTTAGTATAACTTACTTAAGAACAAGGGTTATAAGGTAACAGTTTTATCTGTGTCTTTATTCAGGAAAAATCCTCACGATGATCCCAGAGGATCTCAGTGAAGCCATTTGGGAATTTCCCCAAGAATTCCTACCTGAAAGGAATTCATCTTTTATTTCCCTAAGCCTCTTTGAAGATGCACACTTGTGGTTTAAAACCAAATTTTCTGGAGTACTTATCTTCTGCTTATCAGTGGATCACCAAGTAGTGATTGTAGCATATCTAGGTTTTTAAAGTCTTTTTCTTTCTTTTCCTTTCTCCTCCCTTCCTCCCTACCTCCCTTCCTGCCTCTATCTTGCCCTGTCACCCACGCTGGAGTGCAGTGGCACGATCACAGCTCACTGCATCCTCCGTCCCTTGGGCACAAGAAGTCCTCCCATCTCAGCTTTGGGGTCTTTTTCTATTAACCTATAAGCTTCCTGAGGGCAGGACCCTCTTATTTCAAATCTCTTAAACCCTGGGATCTGTAACTAGTGTCCCGGGAAGCTGCCATGAGCAGGAAGTGGGTTCTAGAGCTCTCAGCACTGTGGGGAGTGTGGGGCTCACAGAGTGGTGGGAGGAAGCATAAACTTCAGTTGCCAACATCTGGAGCACAGCTGCTGTTTTTTTTTTCCTTCTACTTTCATTTTAGGTTTAGGGGATACATGTGCAGGTTCGTTACACAGGTAAATTTTGTGTACAGATGATCCTGTCACCAAGGTAGCATAGCACCTGATAGGTGGCTTTCCAACCTCCACCCTGGTCCTGGTTCAAGCAGTCCCTGTTGTCTGTTGTGCCCATCTTTGTGCCCATGTGTATTCAATGATTAGCTACCCTTTATAAGTGAGAACACATGGTATTTGGTTTTCTGGTCTTGAGTTAGTTCTCTTAGGCTAATGGCCTCCAGCTGCATCCATGTTGCTACAAGGGACATGATCTCATTCTTATTATGGCTGCATAGTATTCCATGGTATATGGAATATATACCACAGTTCTTTATCCAGTCCATCATTGATGGGTATCTTGGTTGATTCCATGTTTTTGCTATGGTGAATAGTACTGTGATGAACATACAAGTACATGTGTCTTTTTGGTAGAACAATTTATTTTCCTTTGGGTATATACCCAATAATAGTTTTGCTGGTAGTCGTAAGTTCTTTGGGAAATCTCCACAGTGCTTTCCACAGTGGCTGCACTAATTTACATTCCCACTAGCAGTGTGTAAGTGTTCCTGTTTCTCTGCAACCTTGCTGGCATTTGTTGTTTTTTTACTTTTTCATAGTAGGACAGCTGCTGCTTCTTTTCACCATCTTTTAATAATAACTGGATGACATGGAATATGGAGGTCTTTGATACATGTACAAATAAACATTGTGTAAACAGATAAGGAAAGTATAAGATAGGAGAGAGAAAAGGCCTTTATGAAGCAGGTTTTGGTGGTAATTAATTTGCTACTAAGGCTTCCAGTTGGTGATGTGAGTGATTTGAACTTCTGGGCTAGGGAAGGCTGTGGAAGAATAACCAACCACCTGCTTTCAACTTTAAGCTAATCATCAGTGATTGATTGTCATGAACAATGGCTTGCATCTGTAACTTGGTTCTTACTTATTCAACAACTGGGAAGAGATGGGCGGTCCAAAGCAACTATGTTAGCTCCAGATCTTAATGGAGGTAGGAAGGGGGCTGATGTCGCACAGCCTTTTCACAAGCTGCCAAACCCAGGCGGATGTTGGAAGTTGCCCTTCCGAACTGCCCTTTCATTTCCATCAGGCGGAGGGCTTGCTTTGCTGCCTGGGAACGTGGTGGTGGACTCTGGCTCTGCACCCTTCCTGCAGAGTGAATGCGCTCCAAATTAGAAAAACAGAAGTGTCCTACTTTCTATTCCCCACCACTGCCTCAGCTTGTTGCCGCAGCACCTCCTGCTTCAGCTGCCCTTCCTTGGGTTCTTGGCATGGCTGGGAGGAGCAGGTGCCAAGGCCCAGTGGCCAGCACTGCTGGGAACACAATACCAGTCAGGAATTTAAT
This sequence comes from Pan troglodytes, assembly GCF_028858775.2. Taxonomy (NCBI): domain Eukaryota; kingdom Metazoa; phylum Chordata; class Mammalia; order Primates; family Hominidae; genus Pan; species Pan troglodytes. The sequence goes on along the minus strand of NC_072398.2, from coordinate 165,787,962 downwards.
GATATCTCACTGCACTTAGTAAATATTTTGCGGGGGGGTCTTAAAAACAACCTGTAGATGTCATAATTAGTGATACAACAAGACAGATTCTGGAAGAAATTTAAAAATATAAAATTTCAGCTTTCAATCTGGATTGGCTGTTTGAATGAAAAGAGTGAGCAGCTTTTCTAGGCTTGGTTAGGGGATGAGGGATAGGGATAGTCTGGTGTGGAAGCATGATAAAGCATGCGGTGGAACAGACCCTCTGAGGAGCTAAAGGGAGGAAAGCAAGCAGTCCATGCTTAAACATGATCTTTATTTTATGTTAGCTCTTGGCATTGCTACTTCTTCAACAATTAATGGAATATATTCACATTTGGAATGGGCTAATTAAGGAACCTAGAATAACGCTAGTCAGTCATTTAGAAAGCCTTTCTTGGAGTGTTACTTTTAGTAAATGTAAAAGCATACTTCAACTTGTAATTCTCTCTAAATGGAAAAATTATAAATGCTGCCACCTGTTGACAAAATTTGAGGGTGCATTCTACTCCAGTTGGTCAGTGATCCTTGCCCACAGGGGATCTTACTGGCTGGATAATGACCCTCAGCTAAAAATGCTTTAAAATGTGCTGGTCTGACTGTACCTTATCTGACATTCTGTTCTTGGCGGCTGATTGGTGTGAGAAGTACACCTGAATTGCTTTGATTTGTTTAGCCCAACTTGAGACACGGATGTAGATCAATTTAAAGAATGCTGAAGCTCCCATGCTACCTTATAGAATCCATCATTTAAGACACCATTTCATATTGTATGCCCTGAAGCCTTAAAGTGGATCTGTGGCTGAAAAGTATGTTTTTCTTTTTCTTTTTCTTTTTTTTTTTTTTGAGGTAAGAGTCTTGCTCTGTCACCCAGGATGGAGTGCAGTGGCATGAACATGGCTCACTGCAGCCTTGGCCTCCTGGACTCAAGCGATCCTCCTGCCTCAGCCTCCTGAGTAGCTGGGACTAAAGGCATATACCACCATGCCTGGCTAATTTTAAATTATTTTGTAGAGACAGGATCTCACTTTGTTGCCCAGGCTGGTCTCAAAATCCTGGGCTCAAGTGAAATCCTCTCAAAATGCTGGGACTGTAGGTGTTGACCATTCTTCTCGGCTGAGTATCCATATTTTAAAAGTCTTGTAGATGAATAAATACTACTACTCACTTGGTAGAGCACTTGCCCTTATGTCTAACCAGAGTGAGAGAGAGCCCCTCTTCAGGACCTGTGACACAGCACCCCAAACTTTGGAGGCAGCCTTAGCCTATCCCCAGGGCCTCTGTGACCACTGCTGGGTCTAGGACACCACACTCGCCCTGAAAATGGCACTCTTTGAGGCCAGTCACTTCCAACTCTGCCTTTCATTTCTGAGAGGAAGGTAAGCCATCCTCCTGTTCTCCTTTCTTTTATATCTGCTTCGGTTTCTTTATTATTGATTCCCCTCCTCACCGTACCCTCTGGAATCCTTTTTCCTTAACAGTTTCCCCCACCCTCCTCGCCACATACACATGTTATTTGCAGAAGTCTCCACTTTCTGTATTAAAGAAAACCTAGATTTCCCCTTAGGATGCTACTTTCTTTCTTGTCTTTTCTGTTACCGAGGACTTTCTCCTATGTGAAAATCTCATGTTGGGTGATGGTGGTGGTGGTATTATTATTCTGTCTCCTAGTGTGTCTTTCATCCTTTTCTAAAAGCTCAAATCTATCTTTATCCTTCATATCTTTCTTCTTCTCAAACCTGCTGTTTGTCTTTTTACCTCCAGTCCCACATTGCCTTCATTTTTTCCCAGTACCATCCGCCCCCTGCCATGCAATTTATCCTGAGCCAGCCACTATTCTGGAATTTACATATAGTAATTTGCTTATTTCTCACAATGACTTTATGAATTAGGTATTACTATTTTCATAGGCACAGAGAGGTTAAGCAACCAGGGTCACAAGTAAGTGGCTTAGCTGGACCTCAAACATAGGCAGCTTGCCTCTGGATCTATATTCCTAACTGTGAATCAACTTTTCCTTAGTCATGTGTTTCAGGTCATGTGCAAAGATGCTCATTGCAGTATGACTGGAAACAACTTGGATGTCCATCATTAGGGGATTGGTTAAATTATGCTCTATCCAAACCATGCTGTACTCTGCAGTTATTAAAGAGAATGATTCCCAGCACTTTGGGAAGCTGAGGTGACAGGATTGTTTGAGGCCAGGAGTTCAAGACCAGCCTAGGGCACAAACCAAGACCCTGTCTCTGCAGAAGAGAATGAGACAGTAATATGTAATATGCAGAAAAAAATCTCCAAAGAGAAAAAGCAAGGTACAGAACATTTGTTGTGTGTATGTGGGGAGAAAATCTGGTCTGTGCGTGTAGCACTGGATCAGGCGGTTCCTGAAGCCATACAAGATTTAGATTTCTCAAGTCGTTTTGTAAGCTGCCTGTCAGAGACATCAGGATCAGGCATTTCTCCCTGTCTGAGAATTTGCTTCTCACAGTCTGCAGTTTTCTGTTCAGGAGGAAGACAGCATGGTGTGGTACATGGCGTGTGATTGTAGAGACAAATAGCACTTGATTTAAAGCTAGATTCGTCACTTATCATGTGATCTTGAGCAAGTCACTTCACTTTTCCCAGCATTGGTTTTTACAGTTTTAAAATGGGGATAAGGCCTACCTGACAGAATTATTGTTACTTTTGAGATAATATTTACTCATTCAACAAATATTTTCATTTGGCACTTACTGTGTGCAAAGCACGCTTACAGCACTAAGGTTATAGCAGTAAACAAGAACTTAAAATGTTCTACTCTAATTTAGTTTACTTCTGGTAGGAATAGAAACACTTAAAAAATAAGGTAAATCATATATGGCAAATGGTGATGAATATTCTGAAGGAAAACAAAAAGAAAATAAAGGGTGAATAGGAGTGTTGGCGTGTGGTAGAGGTGCAGTTTAACAGGACAGTTAGAAAAGTCTTAACAAGGCACCACTGGAGCCAAGATTTGGAGGAGCTGAGGATACACATGGGTATCTGGAGCAAAAGCAGAGGGAACATGAACTGTGAATGTCCAGGGTGGGCACATGCTTGCCTGCTTGAGAGCTGCAAGGATGCCGGTATGGCTGGCACGGAGACGTGGACAGAGAAATGAGGTGAGAGAGGTGGCAGGACAGGGGCCCAGATGGGTAGGCCTTTGCAAGCCTGTACAATTTTGGCTTTTCCTCTGCATGTAATATATCTGGCACATAAGGGATGCTCTACAAATGGTAACTGTGATATAAGGATGCCACCATGATGCTCTGCTTTTTAGGTAGGTAGAAGAAAGATAGACAGGGTAACATTTTAGGAATCTTTTTTTTTTTTTTTTTTTTTTGAGACAGGGTTTCCCTGTGTCTCCCAGGCTGGAATTCAGTGGCGCGATCTCAGTGCACTGCAACCTCTGCGTCCTGGGCTCAGGTGATCTTCCCACCTTAATCTCCCAAAGTGCTGGGATGAGCCACTGTGCTCAGCCTAGGATCCACCCATGCTCACCCACCCAACTTTTTATTTTATTTTATTTTATTTTATTTTATTTTGAGACAGGATCTTGGTCTGTCACCTAGGCTGTAGTGCAGTGGCACAGTCACAGCTCACTGCAGCCTCAACCTGCTGGGCTTATGCAATCCTTCTACCTCAGCCTCCCAAGTAGCTGGGACTACAGACGGGCACTACCACGCCCACCTAATTTTTGTACTTTTTGTAGAGATGAGGTCTCACTATGTTGCCCAGGCTGGAGGATTCTTTTTAACAATTACTTTTTATATGCCCGATACAGCAGCATCGTTGCATAGAAAGAGAGAGCACTTTAGCAGAAATCTAAGGACCAGATGTCATATGCATTGTGCTGTTGGCTTTCACTGAATCCAAGCTTAATTATACTGAGGCTAATAACTTCTCTATCCACCTCATAGGGTTAATGAGAAGAGTAAGAGGTAAGTAAATTTATAGAAATGCTTTGTGAACAGTTTAGTATATGTGAAGCATAAAGGCTATGTTTGCTGAGTTGCAGACTTGGAAGCCATGTAGTCCAGCTCCTTCCTAGGCACAGTTGTCTTGTCTTTGTGAATGCTTCTAGAAAAGGGCACTCACTACAGAAAATACCACAAAGCTGCCACTTTTCTTGATTTGGATCCTTAGTTACAGTTAACACAGCCTGCACGTGCACTAGTTCCTTGGAAGTTATACCATGTTGCTGCCTCAAGGTACACTTGTATTATCAACAGCTTAAGAGTGAGTCTTTGTGTTGAATTTATCCATCTGTAACCCAAATGAAACCTCACCGTGATAAGGTATTGAACCAGATCAGGAAAGTAGATTAAGGAGCTTTACTATTAAAGAGTCAGGTAGGTGATGAAAGGGGCAAACTGAAAACCAGTGGAAGGAGGCTTATGGAAGTAGTGGCTGTGTTGTGCCCAGGTTCTGTGCTGTGCTGGGGTTGAGCTCCCTGTGACTAATGACTACCTGTGCTGAGCTGTAACTGCCACAGAGAGCACCAGGGACTCCCCAAGCTCTTAGAAAAAACCCAGAAAAGGAATTAAATGTGGGTGGATGAGGGCCTTTCTTTCCTGCTGCTGCGTTTTTATTGAATTGGGAAATGAGCTGAGCTCCTAGGTGAGCTCTACCAAGAGCAGCAGCAACCGTTTATTAATCAGCACACTCTCCATGTGCCCAGCACTTTGCATCTTATACATTTGACAGGGATTGTCACTTTTAATCCTCAAACTGCCCTGTGCAGTAGGCATTACCCTTTGTCATGGGCTGAGTTGTGGGTGTGTCCTCTGACCCCGAATTCCTGTGTTGAAGCCCTAACTGCCCCCCCAGTACCTCAGATTGTGACTATATTTAGAGAGAAGGTCTGTAAAGAGGTGATTAACTTCAAATGAGGTCATTAGGGTGGGCCCCAATCCAATCTGACTGGCGTCCTTATAAGAAAAGGACATTTGGACTTGGATACATAGAGTGAAGACCATGTGAAGGCAGCAGGAGAGACAGCCATCTATGAATCAATTAGAGGCCTCTGAAGGAGCAAACCCTGCTGATACCTTGGTCTTGGACTTATAGCTTCCAGGATTGTTTAAGCCACCCAGTCTGTGGCAGCCCTAGCAAACTAATGTGCCCTCATTTTTGTTGTTGTTGTTGTTGTTGTTTGTTTGTTTGTTTTGAGATGGAGTCCCTCTCTGTTGCCCAGGCTGGAGTGTAGTGGCACGATCTCGGCTCACTACAACTTCCACCTCCGGGTTCAAGTGATTCTCCTGCCTCAGCCTCCTGAGTAGCTGGGATTACAGGCGTGGGCCACCATGCCTGGCTTATTTTTGTATTTTTAGTAGAGATGGGGTTTTGCCATGTTGGCCAGGCTGGTCTTGAACTCCTGACCTCAAGTGATCCACCCGTCTTGGCCTCCCAGAGTGCTAGGATTATAGGCGTGAGCCACTGTGCCCAGCCCCTTGTTTCATATCTGATGAAACTAAGGATCTGAGAGTATATGAAACTTGCCAAAGTTCTCACAGTTACGGCTAGGTAAAGTCCCGGGATTAAATCCAGGTGCGTCTGATTACAGGTAGAGATAAATCTAGGCATTAAATCCAGGTGTGTCTGTTCCCAAAGCTTGTGCTTATACCTAATGTGTTATTGAGTCCTGAGTGTGTCTACCTTAAGGCTATTTCTCCTCACTTTTGAAATAGTGAGTGGCACCCAGATCTTTGACTTATTTCTGGTCCATTGTTCTTACTAATATACCATGCTTGCCTCCCCTGCCACCACTTTCCTTAGAGGTAAGATACTGCACAAGTACATGAGAGCCTCTGGAGAAGAATGTCACAAACAGGTGACTAAGGGACTTCGTAAATCTGGAAAGATTTGCATGTGTTTGGGACTTTCCTTCCCAGCTCACTTCTGATGAAGTGAGATAGAGGCGACTTGTTCTTCAAAGTGGTTTGTTACCTACTTAGAAGTAGAGTTAAGCCTGACAGAAAAATGGGGCAGATAAGTGTTTAGTATCATACTTGCACTGTTGCTGTCACTGAGAAGTTTGGTGGTTCGTCATGAATCGGGGTAAATATTAGAAATACCCAAGTCCTGCTCTCACTCCTAGATGTTCTACTCTAGGAAAGTCTGGGACAGGAACTGAGCATCCATCATCATTGATTTTTTTTCTTTTCTTTCTTTCTTTCTTTTTTTTTTTTTTTTGTTTGAGGCGGAGTCTTGCTCTGTCACCAGGCTGGAGTGCAGTGGCACGATCTCTGCTCACTGCAATCTCCGCCTCCCGGGTTTCATTGATTCTCCTGCCTTAGCCTCCTGATTAGCTGGGATTACAGGCGCCTGCCACCATGCCCGGCTAATTTTTATATTTTTAGTAGAGATGGGGTTTCACCAAGTTGGCCAGGATGGTCTTGATCTGTTGATCTCAGGTCATTCACCCGCCTCGGCCTCCCAAAGTGCTGGGATTACAGGCGTGAGCCACCATGTCCGACCCTGATTTTTTCTTTTGAGTCTTCCTTGGTGATTTTGATGTGCTCATCAAATGGAGAACCCTTGAAGTTGTGGAATGGTTTATTTCTATAGTTGTTCCTTCTAAACCAGCTTTAGGTACCTGTTGCTTGTAGTCTAAATCACTGGAATTAATTATCATCTGTGGTCTTTAGCAGGTCTGAATGTGAGAGTCCAGTAGGTAGCAGGTGCTATCCAACATGTTTTTGAAATTTTTCTTGCTGAGTTCAGCCTATTTTGTACACTTTGCATTTTACTCCTCCAGAGGGCTCTAGAGCTCAGCTGAGCAGACTGGCTTGTTACCCTCATTAGACAAAGAAACTAGCCAATAAGATTTGAGCTTTTATTTGTTGGAGGAACTAATGTTATGTTATCTTTTAGAGCTTCCTGTTCTTTTCTTTTCTAGTGCTTCCCCCGCTCCCAGCTCTCAACCTCTATCCGACCGTTTTCTTGTCCAGGTCACAGTTAGTGATGCTAGAACACAAGGTAGAGACTGTGGCTAAGCTTTCAGGTCTTAGAAGAGGGATCTCTAAAATTCTTTGTTTACATTTATCAGTGAGAAGGTTGAATTTACATCTTCAATATATGGACAATTATGTATAAATTATTTATTTACCCATGCAGTTTCACTAATGTGATTGCAGTGCTTTTTTTTTTTTTTAGACAGTCTTACTCTGTCACCCAGGCTGGAGTGCAGTGGTACAATCTCAGCTCACTGTAACCTCTGCCTCCCAGGTTCAAGCAATTCTCGTACCTCAGCCTCCCTAGTGTCTGGGATTACAGGCATGCACCACCAGGCCCAGCTAATTTTTGTATTTTTAGTAGACATGGAGTTTTGCCAGGCTGGTCTCGAACTCCTAGCCTCAAGTGATCCACCGGCCTGGGCTTCCCAAAGTGCTGGGATTACAGGCATGAGCCATCATGCCCGGCCACTAATACGACATTCTTTTAAAAGAATGAGCCAAGCCCTCCCTGCCTCCCCCTTCCCCAAAGTTCAAATATTTTCTTTCTGTACTTCAATGAAGATAACTTTGGAAGCCACTGCTTTAGAAAATGCTTTTCATTGATGTGGCAGAGGTTTGCGGGGAAAGAGTTTATAGATGATCTTGAGGTTGTTTGGGCTGTAGGTACCTTTCTTTTTTTTCTTTTTTCTTTCTTTCTCTTTCTCTCTGTCTCTCTGTCCTCCTTTTCTTTCTTTTCTTTTTTTTTTTTTTTCTTTTTGAGACAGGAGCTCACTATCTCACTCTGTCACCCAGGCTGGAGTGCAGTAGTGTGATTGTAGCTCACTGCAGCCTTGAACTCCTTGGGCTCAAGTAATCCTCCCACCTCAGCTTCCCAAGTACCTGTAACTACAGGCATGCATCACCAGTAAAAGCAATTTTTTAATTTTTATTTTTGGTAGAGATGGGTTCTCTCTACATTGCCCAGGCTGGCCTTGAATTCCTGGCCTCAAGTGATCCCACTGCCTCGGCCTCCTAAAGTGTTGAGATTACAGGTGTGAGCGACTGTGCCTGGCCTTGCAGGCAACTTTTTATTCCAATTGCCATCTTGACATTTTAGTGAAGAGTGAGTTGTCCAGGGAAAGGCAGAACCTGACAGTCATTGAGAGGGGACTTTATGTGGATGGCTCACAGGCAGTAAGGAAGGCTTTGGAGGAAGCATTGGAGAGTTAGCAAGCAATAGGTATCTGAAGCAGTAGCATGGGTAGATTTTGTCACATTCAACTCAGTGAGCACTCAAATCAGCTTGGCATTCACACAGACTTAGGGGTTTCAATGCAGTGCTGCATATTCATGTTTGAGCCACCAACTTCCTGCAGTAAGGAAAGGAATTCTTTGAATTGTAAGTGCTACAGGGCCATGAATACCCATTTTTAAGTTGTCATCTTGATACTTCCAATTTTGAAAGGGTAGAGAGGGGCTGGTATCCTTATCTGAATGGATTTAAAGTTTCTCTTCTGGATGTTGCATCTTTTATTACACTTTCAGCTGTTCATCTACCTGGTTCTTTAACTAGGATATAAAGACATTTTTTAAAAAAATGATAGTAGATCCAGCAAGATTTTTGTCAGAGCAGATAAACTGGAGTGATTTGTTTAGGAAAAAGTTACCACTGTGTAGCCCCACCAGAGCCAAACCTGGAGTTACATTTAAACAGGTCAATCTCTGAAGAAAAGTGTAATTTGGGGTCATATGACCTAACTCCTGAGGTCACCCAGGGCTTATACTTAAATCAGGAAAGGAAGAGATGCCCATGAGCCCAAATTTTAATTTTGTTATTTCCACACATTTAGAAAAGTAGGAAGAATAAGTTTTGCATTATCCCAATAGATTTAAAAACTCTAGTTCCTTTTAAAATCTTTAAATAGACTTAAAACAATTTCAAATTTTTTCCAGCTTTATCGCGGTATACTTGACAAGTAAGTGTATATATTTAAGGTGTACAGCGTGATGCTTTGATACATACAGTGTGAAATGATTACCACAGTTAGGTTTAGTAATTAACATATCCATCATCTCACATAGGTATGATTTCTTATGTGTGTGGCAAGAATCCTGAAAATCAACTCTGAGCACATTTCAAGTGTACAATACAGTATTTATGATAGTCACCATGCTGTTAATCAGATTGCCTACCTTGGTTAAAGTGCAGACTCAGGTGAAGGTCTGGATGGAGGATCATACTTTAATTGATTTAGACTCTAAAATAAATGTATATGGTTATTTTTGCTAACCTAAGAACCTACTCATAAATGGCTAGTGTTAAAATGATGTAAGATAAAATGCTTTCCCTTCACTTTTTTAACAGAAGTGGAAATGGAGGTGATGTAACTTGCCTGAGGTGACACAGGTAGTTAAGAGCAGAGAAAGGACTAGAGCCAGGACTGGTTTAGTGATTTTTAGTTTAGCGCATTTTAAATTTTTATCATATGATTCCTTAATCTTTGAGTCTTCCAAATGCAGAAGCTAGGTTATAGAATAGCATATTTTATTTTAATATTACATTTATGGAGGTAGATATTCTTGGTTAAAGCTCATTTTTAAAAAATAATTTCAACTTTTAGATTCAGAGGATACATGTGCAGGTTTGTGACATGGGTTTATTATGTGGTGCTAAGGTTTGGGATGCAAATGATCCCATCACCCAGATAGTGTAAAGCTCCTTTTAGAATGGTATATGCAGATTTAATTCTGTCACTGAAAATGTTTCAAGAACTAATTGGAATTGGGCAATAGCTTGCATTTCACTTGTTTTGTTTTTGGCATTTAGGTTTTCCTAGGACATTAGGACAAGCCGAAGCCCTGAACAAAATCTGTGAAGTGGATCTAGTGATCAGTTTGAATATTCCATTTGAAACACTTAAAGATCGTCTCAGCCGCCGTTGGATTCACCCTCCTAGCGGAAGGGTATATAACCTGGACTTCAATCCACCTCATGTACATGTAAGAATATACAAAGTGCTTTCACAACCTGACAAGAAAAAGACAAACAATTTCCATTGAAAAGTGGAGAAAAGGATATGAGTAGACCATTCAAAAAAGAACAAATCTACATGACCAAAAAACATTTTTTAAATGTTCAAATTTAATTGTCAGGGAAGGGACATTTAAGTATTTAAATAGGATATCACTTTGGATCTATTGGACTGGCAAAATCAAAATATAAAAATTTTTAATTTTATATTTATTACTGATAAATATATGTATACAGTGTATATAATTATTTATTTTATTTAAAAAATAAAACTAAAAGTCTATTGCTGGTGGGATCTGGGGAAAATAATACTCCCTTTTTTTGTTAGCTGAAGTATTACTAGCCTCTTTTTAAAGCAACATAACAATGTACATTCAGAATTTTAAGTAAATAATTTAATTCAGGCTACTTTTAAGAGAATAGCTGTGGAAATGGAAGCATCAGCAGGTTAGGTCATGTATAGGTTGATGCTTGTTTCAATGTTGCTGTAGTGGGCAAAAAACAAAACCAAAAAAATCTCAAAAAAGCAAATGAATGTCCATCTGTAGTGGAATGGTTAAATACATTGGAGAATATTTATACCATCTTGGAATATAATATAGTCAGTAAAAAGAATGAATTAGCACTACTTAAAAATTAATGTACTTGATTTTTAGATAAGCTTTAGGTTTACATAAAAATTAAATGGAAAATCCCCTCCCTCACCCTAGCTTCTTCATTATTAGCATTTTGCATTAGTGTAGTACATTTGTTACAGTTAATAAACTAATATAGAAAAGTTATTAACTGAAATTCATAGTTTGCATTGACGTTTTCGTTTTCTCTTTTGTAGTCTATGGATTTTGACAAATGCGCAATGACATGACATTTTTCCATCATTACTGCATTATACAGAATAGTTTCATGGTCTTATAATTTATATTTCCTGTGCTCTACCTATTAATTCCTCCCTGATTTTCCCCAAACTTCTGAAAACTACAGATCTTTTTACTGTCCTTATAATTTTGCCTTCTATAGAATGTCATATTGTTGGAATCATATAGTATATCTACTTATCAGACTTGGCTCCTTTCACTTAGTGATATGCACTACACATTCTGTGTTTTTTGGAGGCTTGGTAGCTCATTTATTTTTGTAAGCAAATAATGTTCCATTATATGGATGTACCACAGTTTATTCGTTTCGAAGAACATCTTGGTTCCATGTCTTGGCATTTATGAATAAAGCTGCTCCAAATATTCACGTGCAGAGTTTTGTGCAAAATGTAAGTTTTCAACTACTTTGGGTAAAGACCAAGGAGTGTAATTGCTGGATTGTAAGTGTATATTTTAGCTTTGTGAGTAACTGGCAAATTGTCTTCCAAACTGGTTATTTGATTTTGCATTTCCACCAGCAATAAATGTTTCTATTTCTCCATATCATCACCAGTATTTAGTGTAGTAAGTGTTTTAGATTTCAGCCATTCTGCTAGGTGAGCATTATGGTTTTTTGACATGGAGAAATCTTCTGAAAGTGTTTTTCTTTTTTATTTTCTTTTCTGAGATGGAGTCTCGCTCCATCACCCAGGCTGGAGTGCAGTGGCGTGATCTCAGCTCACTGCAACGTCCACCTCCTGGGTTCAAGTGACTTTTCTGCCTCAGCCTCCTGAGTAGCTGGGATTACAGGCATGTGCCAGCATGCCTGGCTAGTTTTTGTATTTTTAGTAGAGACAGGGTTTCACTATGCTAGCCAGGCTGGTCTCGAACCCCTGATCTCAAGTGATCCACCTGCCTCGGCCTCCCAAAGTGCTGAGATGACAGGTATGAGCCACTGCGCATGGCCCTGAAAGTATTTTTCAATGAGAAGTGCAAACAGTAGAATGATCCCATTTTTGTAAAACAGGGACTGCACCTCTTTATGTATATCTGTTTGTGTGTGTGAGTGTGTGATCTATAGCTTTATAAGATCAGGGAGAAAGTCATGAGGGCTGTATCCTGGGCTGGAACTGGATGAGGGAAAGGAATCATAGTTGATGTGCAGAGTGGGTAGTTAAGTGACTAGGGAAGGCTAAAGGAATAAAAAGATTACCCTTAAACAGTTCAAAGTATAACATTGATACAGTTACCTAAAATTAGACATGTGTAAAGGTATATGTGTAAAGATATTTTAACAAATTTTCTTAAAGAATTATTGTTTTTTTGATAAAGACTATTTGGTTTATGATAAAGACTATCTGATACAGACAGATTGAGCTGTCTTTATCATATAATAGTGAACTCCAGTTTTGGGTGGTAGATAGTATTACTTGTTATTCAAATGTGGAATACACGCCTTACTAGGTTAGTCTTTATGGAAACATTACACTTGGATATAGATGGAGTCAGTAATTACTATAGAAAATTTCTTCAAGGGGCTAAGAATGGCTTCCCAACTCCTGGGTGCCATTGTGTCAGTAAAGTCCCAGTGAGACTTTTTCACTAAGCACTCCTTTTGAAGTCTTCTTTTAAAAATGTAAAAGCAGGCCAGGCCTGTTGGCCTGGGAGGTCAAGGCTGTAGTGAGCTGTGATTGTGCCACTGCACTTCAGCCTGGGCGACAGAGTAAGACCTGGCCTCCCTCCCACCTCCAAAAAACATAAAAATTCTGTAATTCTTGTATTAGATCCCTTCCTGATCTGTCTCAGGAAGCTATGATGGGGGAAAAAATGGGTGGGAGTAAAAAAGGAGTTCTGACAATACAGATGGGAACACTGAAGTCCAACACAGACGCTTTATATTTCGCATTTGTCCAGACCTGCTGACGCAGAGATTCTCATAAAATTTGAAAAGCCTTAACCACTGAGTTGCTTTTCAAAGCCTGGGTTTCCCTCAAAGAACATCTGCAATTACCATGCTGCTTTTGAAGACCATAGTGAAAGTGCTAACCTAGACCAGCTCTACTAGCTGTGGTGAAGTGGCTATGTTGTCTGGGATATATACCCTGGGGTTCGTCATCTCATGCCAGGAAAATTTAGGACACGGACGCAAGGAGTGTAGGAGCGGAGGTTTAATAGGCAGAAGAGAAGAGAAAGAGAAACAGCCCTCTCTATAGAGATAGAAGGGGCTCCAAGTGGAAAAGACCAGCTGGTGGTGGATGCCCTGGATTTTATAGTCCAGGGTGAGGAGACAGTGTCTGATTTACATAGGGCTCACAGATTGTTTGGATCAGGCATGACGTTTACATAGTGCTGGGGAAAGGCTGGTGGCCCCACCCTAACCTTATTATACAAATGAACTCTCCCTGTCCTGCTTCTGATAGTACACGTGGCTGACAAAGAGAAGGGAAGATGGAGCCGCCATCTTGAACATGTCTAGTCCCTAGTTCCTGCCAGCATTCCGCCGTGCAAGCTCCCAGCTTGCTTGTCTATGTCTGCAGCTCGACTTTACAGGCTGCTCTTTGTTAGAAAATGATTTGGGGCTGCTTTTCATTAAACAGAAAAGCCTTACTGAGGATTCCCATGATTTCTTCTTAACTCCTATGTCAGTGGTGGCTGGCTTCCCTGGGAAGGAGGGACGCTGTTGCTCTAGCATCATTCTGCTTTTTGGAAACAGGGTTGTATTTGCTGATGCTCTGAAATTCTGGAAATGACATTCTGAGCCTTGTGGCTGTAAGTAAAATAAAGAAGGTGGCAATAGAGGTAATATATAGCCTTCTCCCATCCCCATCTCTCTTGTCATGTTGGGTTAACAACCATAGAATACACATGTGATAATTACATGGCTCACTCATAAATCGTAAGAATAAGTCATATACCCAAGGCCCTGAGCTGTAATGGAATTTTAGTGCGTTTCAAATTTATAGCCAGTTTCTGATTATCCAGTTGAGTTGCCTGTGCCTCTCAGTTCTGTTCTGGCCTACCTTTTGACAGGTTTATTTCTTGGGACTATCTCCCCTGGTGAGTAATAGTCATGGATGTGGGAGGCAAAATTCAAAACGTGTCCATTTTGCAATTTTAAGGAGGCATGATTCCTGGGGAGATTAAAACAAATTGAAAATCAAGGTGTTTTTTTTTTTAATTATAATTTTTCAGTTCTCAGAATGTTTGTCCCTGATTGTCATGGGTAATTTAATAATACCTATTTTAATACACCTTTAAATATGCCATTTTTAAAAATATTCTAATTCATGCCTTCTGTTTCTCTTTTCCTTAATTTTAGTGGTTAAGAGTTTCACTAAAATAAATGTTATTTTTTATTTTTTATTATTTTTCTTTAAAAAAATTTTTTTGAGACAGTGTCTCGCTCTGTCACCCAGGCTGGAGTGCAGTGACACGATTTCACTGCAACCTCCGCCCCCGGGTTCAAGTGATTGTCCTGCCTCAGACTCTCGAGTAGTTGAGAATACAGGCACCCGCCACCACACCCGGCTAATTTTTGTATTTTTAGTAGAGATGGGGTTTTGCCATGTTGGCCAGGCTGGTCTCAAACTCCTGACCTTAAGTGATCCGCCCGCCTTGGCCTCCCAAAGTGCTGAGATTATAGGCATGAGCCACTGCGCCCCAACCAACTGATAAATGTTATCACATATGATGAGAGTGGGGGGTTCTTGCCTTTTTCCCCAAACTTACAGTAAGTGTATTCAATATTTAACCTTATGTATGATATCAGCTATAACTTTATTATAATGTCCTTCATGAGATTTTGGGGGGGAATAGAAAGCTAGCAAAATAATTAGACAAACATACTGCAGAAAATCATATACATTTTCAAATTAAATACATAAAACCAGCCAGCGCAGTGGCTTATGCCTGTAATACCAGCACTTTGGGAGGCCGAGGCAGATGGATCACCTCAGGTCAGGAGTTCGAGACCAGCCTGACCAACATGGTGAACCACACTGTCTCTACTAAAAATACAAAAATTAGCTGGGCATGGTGGCAGGCACCTGTAATCCCACCTGTTCGACTGAGGCAGGAGAATCACTTGAACCCGGGAGGTGGAGGTTGCAGTGAGCCAAGATCGAGCCATTGCACTCCAGCCTGGGCAACAGAGTGAGACTCCGTCTTAAAATAAATAAATAAATAAAATAACACCTGTATTAATCAGAACTAGCAGTTAAGGTATATTTTTTGTTTTACATTGAGAAAGAAGCAACACATAAGAAAAGCTAAAATAAAGGATTTAACAAATCCAACACCAGCTTCCCTTTTGAGTAATATAATTTAGGTGAGGACACAGTCACTTCAGTTTTTTTTCCCCTCTGTATGTTCCTACAGTGTATGTCATTATTTGATCTAGTAAAATAACCTGAATAAGAGAAATTTCATAGAAGCTCCAGGATAGAATTGGAAAGCTGGCAGAGATGGTACTGAACTGTATTCTCCTAGATTAGTATTTTTCCTAAGTAAGCCAAGTAGTTTTTTTGAGATTTTGTTTTCCGCATTAAGAACTCAGCCTTTATTTTAGAAGACAAGGTAGTTTTAGGGATATTTAGAGAACCAAGATGACAAGGTTTGTTGTTGGGAGAGGTTGCATGGAATTTTAGGCTGAATTGAAAGTACCATTTATCAACAGCACTGGAACATGTTTGAAAAGATCTGAACTGTTAATAAAGATTTAATGTCAGCTCCCAGGAAATAAGGTTAACATACTGTTAAGTGTGCTATTTCTTTTTCTACTACTCTTAAAATTACCACTGTCACCAAGGCCTAATTCATCATGTGGTAGGAGTTAAAGATGAATACATGGTTTTGCACAGAAAAGTTTTTAACCTATGAAATGGCCCAACTGTTGTCTATATTAATTGGTTTATTTGGTATTTGTAGGGTATTGATGACGTCACTGGTGAACCATTAGTCCAGCAGGAGGATGATAAACCCGAAGCAGTTGCTGCCAGGCTAAGACAGTACAAAGACGTGGCAAAGCCAGTCATTGAATTATACAAGTGAGTGTGCTTCAATATTTTCATGACAAAGGACAGACTGGAAAGGTGTGGAGCCTGCTGGGAAGAACACGGGGCTGAGGCAGAGTAGTGTTTCTTTAAGACAGATAAACACTAGCAACCCAAAACCTTCCCAGAAGTCAGATGAAATGCTGGAGCTGTACATGAAAGATAAGGTTCAATACTTTTATCCTGAAACTGTTAGAACATAAGGACCCAAACCTGATCATCTCTGTCTGCTTTGGATGTAAAACAACATTGAGATTTATTTTCATTTTCTTAAAAATTTAAGTGACTGAGATAGTGGTCCCACATATGTTGATATTCCCACATATAAATATCTGGTTTTGATAGAAGATTAGAAGACACTTTTGGTGTGTCCCTTCTTGAAGTGTCTGTAAAGAGTTTAACAAAAGAAGGCTAAAACCGTAAACCAGAGATTAAAAATTCAAATGGCTGCAGGGGCTAGGGCAGGTATTGGAAATGAGTCTCAAACATGGTGGGGGATGTGTCAAGCTAGACAGTTGAGTGACAGTTGAACTGGACAGGTCTTGGGCTGTTCCAGCCAGTTATCATTCTAGGGCACGCAGGCCAATGATTCCCATTTTTCAGGAATAGCAGAAATCTGGTTTTCTGTGTGTATGTGTGTGAGGGGGAATCTCAGTTTTCATATTGGCAACATATTTAAATTTTTTAAATAACATGCAAGTCAAAACTTTATGCTGAGTGCATTCAAAACAGCAGTTTATACTCTGTTACAATCACTTTCTGGCCTTGTAGTCCCCCCCAAAATTTAGCAAACCTTAAGATCAGAGTTTTATGATCATATTATTATGATACATCAATTATGTATTCCCTGATTGACTAAGTAATATAGGTTTTAGTAAAGCTTTTCAGTGGTTCGCTTTTGAAAATTATATATTGGGGCACATTTGGAATGGCCCCTATAATGCTATTCTTTGATATGTTTTAAAGGGGGAGAAAAAAGGTGGCATCATGACAAGCATACCAGAATTGCAAAAGCTATGACCTTATTTAGGTACACCCAGTGGAGGTGTTGATACCTTTGAAAGGGGCTGTTTTAGCACTTAGTGTGGTATATGATATAGACCATGAGATCATGCTTGTTTTATATCTAGGATCTTCTGCACTAATACGTGGAAAAGAAACCTAAAAAGCCATTGTATGTTGGACTTTGTTTTTCAGGAGCCGAGGAGTGCTCCACCAATTTTCCGGAACGGAGACGAACAAAATCTGGCCCTACGTTTACACACTTTTCTCAAACAAGATCACACCTATTCAGTCCAAAGAAGCATATTGACCCTGCCCAATGGAAGAACCAGGAAGATGTGGTCATTCATTCAATAGTGTGTGTAGTATTGGTGCTGTGTCCAAATTAGAAGCTAGCTGAGGTAGCTTGCAGCATCTTTTCTAGTTGAAATGGTGAACTGATAGGAAAACAAATGAGTAGAAAGAGTTCATGAAGAAGCCCTCCTCTGCCTTTCAAAAGGGTGGTCACCTACACATGTTTAAGGTGTCTCTGCACATGTCTCAAGCCCATCACAAGAAAGCAAGTACAGTGTGGATTTCAAATGGTGTGTAACTTCAGCTCCAGCTGGTTTTTGACAGCTGTTGCTGTGGTAATATTTTTTACACGTGATGGTGATAGTCTCTGGTTCTCCCCATCCCCACAAAGGCTGTTGAACCACAGCACCAGGAAGCCTGAGAATGAATCCTGAGGGCTCTAGCCCAGGCTTTGTCCCAGGCTTTCTGGTGTGTGCCCTCCTGGTAACAGTGAAATTGAAGCTACTTACTCATAGTGGTTGTTTCTCTGGTCTTGAGTGACTGTGTCCACAGTTCATTTTTTTCCGGTAGGAATAACTCCTTTTCTACATCCACACTCCATAGAGTCTCTCCTTTTCAGACATCCTGGGATGAAAGAATTTGGCTTTTTTTTTTTTTTTTTTTGACATCTGTTTTCACTCTTAGGCTTTTAAACAATAGTTATTGCTCTTATCCCTCTCAGATTCTAATAACTGAGAGCGATGGGGCTATATTGAATCTCTGTATGCACTGAGAACTGAGCTATGAAGAGGATCTTATTAAACTGCTGGTCTGACTCTATGGATTGACACTGTTCCTTTCTTTTATTGTGAAAAAAAAAAAAACCCCTGAAAGTCTTGGGAACCCTTTAAAGTCTTTTGGGAATCCTCAAAAAGCATGGGAAGTTAAGTATTTAGCTACATAAATGTTGTAAGATCATATCTTATGTATAGAAGTAATAAGACCATTTGGAATTACTGGACTAATTGAATAGTTAAGGTTTCTATTCGGGACAATAAAATGTATTTTGAAAGTGCTGCTAACTATTGATGCTGACAGTGTTTCACTCCTATGAGTGACCCAAACATATTATAAATATGTGGTAAAGGGAATGGAGCCTGTGGGGTTGAGCAGAATGTTGTACTAGCTGTGCCTGGACTGAGTATAACAGCTTTATGATTATGAGAAAACAAATTCTTTATTTTTCTTTCTGTTCCAAAGATTCATCCTATGGGGTGGCCATAAAGTCTAGAATTAGATACTAATATTTTGTCATTCATTATAACATATCAATAAACCATTTGTTAAAAGATTTGCCTGGTTTCCAGACTTGGTGGCCACCTTGAATAATTCTTGCTGTCTTCTGGGAAGGATGATGAAATTTATTCCTGCTGCCTTAAAAATATGTATCCCTTCTTCACCCATCATGACTGTCCCCAGTGAGTGTCCTTTACTATTCTTGGGAGTGACTCCTGTCTAACTTTTCATACTGGCGAGAAGAAAAGAAGCCTATTTTAACACTTTAGTGGTGTTGAAACACATTACTTACTTTCTGAAGATGTCCCAGTGAATCCTCTGTCAATTCACTGCCATATGTAATCTATATGATAAGGAATGCATCTTCCTTCTAAGTACTGCCCAAACTCTTGCCAGCTCCTCTCCCATTGTCCCTTCATGTGAATATTTCTTGGCTACCTTAGTGGAAATATAGATCAGTCTTCTCCCCATCCATCCTCTCAAACATAATGAGATTGTTTACTTTTTAGATTTATGCAGTGAAAATGACCAGTCAGGTCTGAATCGTCAGTGCATTATATTGACTCTGAGCACTTTAGAATTTAGAGTTGCAATTGAATGCCAGCTGTGGAGATGGGGTGCATATCAGATATATAAATAAAGCTCAGGTTTGCTAGGGAACCAGGTATAGAGAAAAATAAGTCTGATATGAGGAAAATTGCACAATTTAGAGTAGTTATGCCATAGAGAAAATTTCCACAAACTAGGAAATGTAGAGAGTTATTCTATAGAATACTCAAAAGAGGAAAGTATGTGATTTTTGGAAACAGGAAAATCTTCAAACTTCTTTCTTCACTTCCCTTTGTGTTTAGCTGACCCTCCAATGTGATCATTGCCTTTGGAGTTTGGGGCGGGGGAGAGGTACGGGAAGTGGCCTGATCCCTGCTTCCATACTTCACTCCTCCATCCATCCTTCCCTCCCTCTTCCCCTCCAGCTAAATGGACAATTCTAGCCAACATTGAGTCACTCAATAAGTCTCAACAGTGGGTGTGTTTGCTGAGATTGTCCAGCAGTTGAGCAGTTTGGTCTCACCTCCCTCGCTAGTTGAGACCAAAAAGAGACAAATAACTTTTTCATGGTCTTTGAAACATAATGCTTATTTCGTGGTCAATGGCTTTAAAAAAATCTGTTTCTTGTTTTCTTCAACAAACTCACTAGTTTTCCCTTAAATGATATTGTAAAAATTAAAGTAATCTTGAAAATGTTTTGACAAAAGTAAAATTAAAGGGACATCTTTTCTTGTTTTGTTTTTTTTTTCTATTGCCACACATGACCGTTCCTTCACCTTTAAGCAAAGAGAGTGGTTCAGATGGTTTCTAAGATGCCAACCTGACCTCGCATTCTGTCATTCTACCCAGCTCTTAATTCAATTTGCTTCCATTATCCTAACAGGCTTCTTTCTTACTTAGAACTTGGAAAGGCTGCTGTATTTAATACCCTCCAACAGTAACGCAGACTTAAGATAGGTACTGTTTATTGAAAACCTACTGAGTGAAATGTGCGGTTTTAGGACCTTCATAAACATCTCATTTAATCTTTCTAGCATCCTGTGAAACAGCCATGATTTCACGTTGATAAACAAAGAAGACAGGGGTCCCAGGGATGTGAAGCATCTTGCCCAGGCTTCTGCTGCTGGTGACCAGTGTAGCCAGGACTCCAGCCCAGGTTTTCCTGACTCAGAAGACTGAGCTTTTTCCTGGATGTTATTAATAGCTAATTGTGTCCAAGCAACCAAGGGCCTTGAGTCTGCTTGGTTCTGCTTATGGCCTCACATCAAGAAATGGAGCTAGTCCATGTCTGTAGTCCCAATGCTTTGGGAAGCCATGATGGGAAGGTTGTCGGAGGCCAAAAGTTCAGGACCAGGCTGGGCAATATCACAAGACTCCATCTCTACAGAAAAGTAAAAAATTAGCCAGTCATGGTGGTGTACACTTATGGTCCTAGTTAGGAGACTTAGGCAGGAGGATTGCTTGATCCTAGGAATTCGAGGCTGCAGTGAGCTATGATTGCACCTCTGCACCCAAGCCTGGGCGACACAGCGAGACCCTCTCTCTTAAAAAAAAAATAGCAGAGCTCACCAAAGTGATGTTCACCTTTTTATGACATTCCTTTTTCTTAGCTTAAGAAAAGAAAGCTGCTAGCTGAGAGTCTTAGTTTTCCTGCATAAGACCTCCTTTATGAATAGAATAAAAGACTGTCAAAGTAGGCTGGGCTTGGGCCCAGGCTAATCTATGAAGGAAGCAAGCTCATGTTCCTTACCTATCCTTTTGGTGTCCATTGGATTGTGCCCCTGAAGTGGCCTTTACCCTTGAGCCGTCCCCAGCCATGGTGCTCACACATAGGCTTTTGAGCTCCTTGGAGCTATCCAGATCCTGCTCACTTTTCCTTCCTGAGATCAGAACAAATCACCCCCTTACTCCCACTCCAAACAAGGCCTTGATGATAAACTAATCCTTCCTAAAATGCTGGTAGGTAAACAAGCAATGATGAAGCATTGAACACAGGTTAACTCCTGACTTTTGTACCATTGTCTATTCCATTACACATTAACATGACTCTGAATGCCAGATCCAAACCTTTGCCCACCATCTGCTTGTCGTGCAACAGTTGAGGCAGTAACCAGGGGAGATTCACTTCCTGTCTTGTCCTTCCCCAGGGATCACCCCCCTGCTGCCCTCTAGCAGCCAAGCTCAGATGAGTTCCATTGTTACCCTAGGTGTGCCCATCTCTTTGGTAGGGAAGGAGAAAGGTAAGAATAGCCATCAATGAGGAAGGATTCTTGGAGCAAGGAGCCACTGTGGTTTTTCCTGCTATTTAAGATGTTGAGACCGGAAAACTTTAGAAAGATACCTGCACAAACCCATAAATAGTGCTTTTATAAAGTTTAGTTCACTGGAACCTGAGTTCAGTATTTGACATTAGCTTTTTGTCCAAAGAGTTGAAGCCTGCTGGAGGTCTTTGCTCACATAATAAATACCACATATTTCCAAGTGTGTTCAGGTATAGGCACTAGGTACTGTCTGTTTACTCCATGTTAGGCACATTACATGCATTGGCTAATCAAATCCTCATCAATTACCTATGTAATAATCTAAACTTGCCTGCTTGTATTATAAATGGAAATAATCCTGTTTATTTAAACGGGTTTTCATGTACCTGTAGGGATTAGGAAATTCAAATGGCCTTTTTAATACCTTTCCCTAGTTTGAGCTCCCTGTTCTCTTTAACAGATAAAACAACATATTTGCTTTAGCCTGGAATCTGTTTTTGGTGCTTTGGTGCAGAGACAGGAAACGGGCACTCAGAGTCACACTGGTAGTTGCACACTGTATCTACAGAGGGCGTGTCTCATCTGTACTCTGCTGGGTTACAGGATTTCAGGAGGTATTTGTGTCCACCTGAGAATTCTGTTTATTACCTTTCATTTGACAGTGTCTTTCCTTTCTGCAGTTGATTTTGCTAGAGAGGCAATTCATAAGGTGAGGTCCTGTTCATAGTATGACTTGCTTTCTCAATATCTCCTTCAATTTTTAGTAACTCTTGGTCTATTTGGTGTCTTTAAAAAAATAACCTAGTAATAGAGACTTCTTTTAATGTGGAAATGTGGTCTGGTAGTAAGTTATTTCTTTCCACATGTAACTGACCCAATCTGGTTTCCAAATGAGAAGTGTGCAGGCCCCAGAGGTTGAGAAGCCATATTTCAACTGTGAAAAAAATCTGCTTCCTGCATCTGTTGAAATATAGTTGTTCATACTTGCCATCCCTTATCTTTCTTGTAACAATTTGCACAGTTCTTGCCAGAATAAATGCCATTATCTGTATGCTTCAGGGAGTTCCCCAATTTGATCATTTTGTGTGTGTGTGGTGTGTGAGAGAGAGAGAGATACTGCAGTAAAACATTTCTAAAGGATGAAAGCTCTCGTATGGCATAGATAGGAATTCCTTCCTCTGGTAATAATTAGGTTATTCCCAGAAGCACAGTGTCATTCTTTAAATAAAAGCTTTCCTGTTTAAAGCTTTTCAAAGGAGCAGACCACCTTGAAGATTCCCCCTAGGGTTGATATGTGTCTAATTCATTTTATAAAAATTATTCTTGTCTTCATTTTAAAGCTTTGGCTATATAGTCAGAAATGTCCTAAATAACAAACTATTTTGTATTTAATTTAGAGAAGACTAAAGGGAAGAAAAATGAAAACTCAGTCTTTATGTAAGCTCCAAGGATATTAGGGCTTAGAGGGCTTTTCTAGTTTTATGAGAATTTGTACTACTGATTTTTATATATTCCTGTTTTTGAGATGAACAGATCTCTGGGGAAATTGTTGAGTTACAATGGCATTTCACTGTGATCCCTCTCAAGCTCAGATCAGTTCTATAACCCAATGACAACCTGTCTCTTTGGTTTACTGTCCTGTGAAATGTCAGCTCAAGTTTCCCAGAAGTCGTGTGTTTATGATGAGTCAGAGTGCTTTTCCTCGGTGGGACAGTTGCTGGCCCTCTTAATTTTGGTGTATGTGCTTCCAAGTATCTAAACCTCCAGTCTGATCTGTATATGCTATCCTAACTGTTAATTGTATTATTGATTATGTTGATTATCTTGCTTGAAGGTTCATACTTTTCAATTTGATAGAAATAAAGTTTTTTTCTGCTTATAGCTAGCGAATTCATTTGTTTGTATAGCTTTTTATACTTGATAATATAAAGTTTCACAAATACTTTCATTGATGCGTCTCTGCAACCACTACATTACCAACAATGTTGTCTCCAATTTGCAGAAAAGCAAGATCTTGAACCAAGAATTATTATCCCCAGTCCTGTTTTCTTTTCTGCTACACCATATTGCCTTATTCGTATACCCTTAAATTCCTTATTTGTCCAGCACTTTATTGTTTACAATTTTAATGTACATTCTTTGTTTTTTTCCCCCTAACCACTAGACAGCCAGGGATTTTTCTTTTTCTTGAAATAGATAATGTGAGCAGATTCTCTCCCTGTTTTACACATTAGGAAACTAGATCAGATTATATGACTCTTAAGGTTGTAGCATCTGGGATTACTCAGCAGAAGCAGAAACTATAGCAGGCCTATCACATGGGAGCTAGAACCACAAAGAAAATAGAGCTGCTGTAGGAGAAGCTCCCTGAGATAGTGAGGGATGGGGAAAAATACTCTGGCATTTCCCAGCCTCACACTCTCCTGTCTCTGGGGCGGCTTCCCTTAGCTGAACCCAGCCAGAAGCCAGCTGACATAGGAGCCTGAGAAACATGTTCTAAAGGCTTGTCCATGCCGCTGAAAAGGCAGAGGAAAGGGGAACTGAAGAGGATGGAATGTGGTAGATTGTATTAAATTTAATGACATCCGTCCAGTCCCTCCTTTTTTTTTTTTTTTTTTGGAGACAGGGTCTTGCTTTGTCACCCAGGCTGGAGTGCAGTGATGCAATCATGGCTCACTGTGCAGCCTCAACCTCCTGGATTCATGTGATCCTCCTGCCTCAGCCTCGTTAGTAGCTGAGACTACAGGTGCATGCCACAATGGGCTAATTTTTTTTTCTCTGATTTTTTTTTTGTAGAGACAGGGTCTCACTATGTTGCCCAGGCTGGTCTCAAACTCCTGGGCTCAAGCAGTCCTTCCACCTTGGCCTCCCAAAGTGCTTGGATTACAGGAGTGAGCCACTGTGCCTGGCCACTTTCCCTTCTTTTGGGAGGATTTTACACCTTGGCCCCATTGGCTTCATGCTTGGACATATGGTTTGCTTTGACCAGTGAAATGTGGGCAGAAATGACGTGTGCCACTTCTGAGCAGAAGTTTTAGGAGCTAGGGCATGGTCACCATTCTTTTCCTTTGCAGTGAGACTGGCGACCTCACAGAGCTCTTTCAACCTGGATCCTAAAGTGAAGACGTGGACCAGAGATGTAGCCAATCCATCATAGATGAGTAGTGTGCATTAAAAATAAACCTTTGCTTTATAAGCCACTGAGATTTGGATAGAGTTTATTTTCACAGCATAACTTAGCCCAAGCTGACTGATAAACCCGGGCCTAAGACTAATATATCTTGTTATCCAGTTATAACTTTAATTCTTCTATTATGCATTTTTACTGTCTCGGGATGCAAAGATGAATCAGACCCAGTTTTTGCCCGAGACTTCTTCACAATGTACTGGAGGAGATGGCCATATTATTAGATTACTCTATACATGACTGTTGGAGTTGATCACTGCGCTATAAAGGAAACAACAGAAGTAGTAACTGTCTTGGCTGGCCAAGTAGAGCCCATGGAAGAGCTAATATTTGAGCTGAGTGTTGCATGCAAAAGGGAACCCAAGCAGATGAAATGGTAGGCACAAGAAAGTCTGAGCATGCATGGCAGGTGGAGGCCACAGCAGTGTGAGGCAGGACCGGGGAGATAAAGATAAGATTGAATTCTACTGGGAAGGGCCTGGCCTTCATTTGGTTGGTAGTAGGCAGTATATTACCAGAAAATGACACCATCAGATTTGCATGATAACGTTGTAGCTGTACCAGGGTCTGAACTAAGATGTGGTAGCAGAGTTCAAAAAAGGATGGTTGGGTAATAGCAGAAGAGAAAAACTTAAATGACTCTAGGGAACAAAAATGAGTGAAATGGTGGTGAATGTGAGGCAGGGAGTGGCAGGGCTGTGAGGACTGGAGGGCACTGCCCTATCAGAGGGGAGCCATTGCTCAGTTCTGGACAGTTGTTACCATCTTAGGGATGGTGGCTCAATGCTGCCACCATCATTCAATTTGTCAAAAGAAGCCAAAAATTTGTGTTGCATGTGAAGTTTTATTTTTAAATATTTGCAGTTTTAATTTTAAAAAATTAGGGGAGGGCTTTCCAGCCTTAACAACAACAAAATGGAGAGTTATCGAGAATTCTGTTTTTATAAGAGAGCACTACCCATTTAAATCACTTGAGTTTCTCCCCTGCTCCATAATTCAACTGATGTGATGTTTTCCCATATTAATTTCAGCCAGTGAATATGTGTAAGTATATCCAGTGATTCTCTCTCTCTCTCTCTCTCTACCAGAGGGACCACAATCAAGGCACCTTTTGCCTTGCTCAGGACCACAAGGAGTTGGAGACAGGGAGCTCTACTATTTGAAAGTGACTAGGAGCTGAGCAGTGCTGAGTCTTTCCTGTGGCCAGTTTTTCTCCTGCCAGGATCCTGGCGTCAGTCCCTTTAAAAAGTCTAGAAGGCCTCC
Source organism: Pan troglodytes (assembly GCF_028858775.2). NCBI lineage: Eukaryota > Metazoa > Chordata > Mammalia > Primates > Hominidae > Pan > Pan troglodytes. The sequence continues at coordinate 165,762,221 of NC_072398.2, read as the reverse complement.
CATGAAGAAATTATGTCTCATACCCTATTAGTAGTTGACACTTTGCATCCCTGCCAATCTAGTGCCATATAACCTGAGAGAGGGATGCCATTTCCTGACAAGGAGGACTCAGAAATACAAAAATGAATAGTCCATAACTAGATCAGTCAGGACAGACCAGCCACTCTCTTCAAAGTAGTGGCTCACATACACTGACCCCTCCAGATCCACTGACTATGTCAACCATCCTGGGGGCACTGACCATCTCAGACAGGCTACTCTGGACATATTGAACACCATGACATCCTGACTATTCTGGGTACATTGATCATATACACCCACCACAATATGAAAGACTTCTATTAGTCCAACAGGGTCAAGGAGAAGGGAGGCAGACTAAAATTGCTTAGAGACCTGGGTGAGCCATCTTTTATATTTTATCTTTGTTAAAAAAAAACTTTGTTATGTTTCCTCAGTATAAAGATAATTTAAAAGAGGTGAATTATTTAGGATACACATGAAAGTCTTACCCAAAAATTTATAGATATTGTATTTATAAGTTGAGGCTAGATAGTAAGGATTCTTAGAAGATAATGACAGATGCCTAGATCTGAATCTTTCTACACATCTTCAAAAAACCATACAGGCTGGGCATGGTGGCTCACGCCTGTAATCCCAGCACTTTGGGAGGCTGAGACAGTAGTATTGCTTGTGCCCGGTAGTTCCAGGCTGCAGTGAGCCAAGATCATGCTGCTGCACTCCAGCCTGGGCAGCAGAGCAAGACCCTGTCATTCATAAATAAATACATATATACACACACATACATACATACATACAGCTCAACAAGGACAGCAAATAAAATTACAACTCATATCTACTACATATTAGGAAATTTAATAGAAACTCTCATTTTATTTAAGAGGGTAAATCATAGTCCCAGCTATTAAGCTCAGGTAGAAAGAAGAGAAAAACAGGAATTATTTGAGAAAAATATAATGCAGTCGGATCCCAGAGAGTCTCACACTAAGTGGAGAAATACTAAGAATAGCCACACTGCATTACAGCACTTGCTACTGGGGAATTGAAGGGGCTTGAAAGTGCATGGGCCCAGACATTTAAGTCTTCAGAGGGTACTGCTTCTGGGAGAGAAAAGAGGAACTAAGTAAGAAAAGGTATCTCTTGGAAATTTGGTGATGAAGAGGGAAGAAAAAGTTGGAAATTAAGAATCCTACAGAAAGAAGAGTTTCATAAAAATGATGACATATTAAACTCCCCCTAACACTCTCCACTCCATGCAGAGAAGAAAAAAAAAAAAAAAAAAGAGAAAAGAGAAAAATGCTGTTCATTAAGGAAATTGCGTTTTACTGTATCAACTGAAGAGGGCACTCTTGAGCTAAGAAACCTAGTAAACTACTCAAATCCTTCAACCTCATTTGCAGAAATACCTGGCCCAAGAAAATCCAACAGTTTTGAAAATGAACAGAAAATCCAGCAGTCTTGAAAATGAACATCCAAAATTATTTTTTAAAGAAAAGAAAATGAGAATCAAAATTCTTCAGCTGATGAAAATATTCAAGACCCAACTTCAAGGCGGAGAAAACCACAGCACGACACTTCAACATAAATCAAATAATATCAATGACATGTAGAAAACACACAAAACAGAAACTCACAAATGCAAAATAGAAGTGGGTACAAAACAAGGATTTGTGAAACAAGAGTTGACTGAGTACAGAAAAGAAAATGAAGGAACACACTAATCCTAAAAATTAGAGCTAAATTATAAGGTATGCAAGAAGGTGCAAATTCAAAAAAGTACACAAAGGACACATGAAAAATTGGAATGAAAATTTCCAAGAGAATTGAAACAAAATGAAAAGCCCCAAAAGAAAAGAATAGCTATAGAAGACAAAGAAGATCTAACACACCTATAATTGAATTTTCTAAAGAAGAAAAAGCAGTGAATCGAGACTAAGATTCAAAGCTATGATCCAATAAAGCTTACCAAAAGATTAAGTTGAAAAATCCTGAATCTATTTACTGAAAGGATGCTTTGTGTGAAAATTAACCTCAAGTGGTCAAGTGTAAGATATTTTCTTGTATGCCCAGGAAAATACCTCTAAACCTCCAAGCAAAAAGACCACGTGATTCAATACACAGATCAAAACAACAATGGAGCAGTGCTCTCGAGGACAGAAAGTGTGAACCATGGATTTTTATATCCAGTTAAGCTGATCTTCAGTTATCAAGATTGATAAATAGTTTTAAAATGCAAATTCAAGTTATATTTTCTTCTCTCTTTCCTTTCTTCCTTTCCTTTCTTTTCTTTTCTTCCTTCCTTTCTTTTCTTTGTCTCATATTGTCCTCCGGGCTGGAGTGCAGTGGCGTGATCATAGCTCACTACAGCCTCAAATTCCTGGGCCCAAGTGCCTCAGCCTCCAGAGTAGCTGGGACTGTAGGTGTGTGGCACCATACCTGGCTAATTTTTAATTTTAATTTTAATTTTTAATTTTTTGGAGAGATGGGATCTTACTATGTTGCCCAGGCTGGTCTTGAACTCCTGGCCTCAAGCAATCCTTCCACCTTGACATCTCAAAGTATTGGGATTACAAGAATGAGCCACCATGCCTGTATATTTTAATATTCCTTACTAGGAATCTTTTTTTTCTTTTCTTTTCTTATGAGACGGGGTCTCACTCTGTTGCCCAGGCTGGAGTGCAATGGCATGATCTCAGTTCACTGCAACCTCCACCTCCTGGGTTCAAGAGAGTCTCCTGAGTAGCTGGGACTACAGGTGCACGGCACCACACCCAGCTAATTTTGTATTTCTTTTTAGTAGAGATGGGGTTTCACCATGTTAGCCAGGCTGGTCTTGAGCTTCTGACCTCAAGTGATCCGCCCACCTCAGCTTCCCAAAGTGCTGGGATTACAGGCGTGAGCCACTGTGCCTGGCCCTTATTAGGAATCTGTTAACACTAGATAACAAGCCTCATTAAACCAAGAGATAACTGGAGAAAATACAGCAGGTAACTGTGGTGAACATGTCCTTTATTTAATTGAAGAGACTAAAATGAAGGCAGAGACAAAGGCGTGAGGATAATATGTAAATGTTCTATGTCCAAAAGTAGAAATAACAGAACTAAAGTAATAAAAATATAGAAGAACAGAGGGAGACAGAGGAGAGCAGAATAAGCTACTTGATTGCCATATATGTAATAGGTAGAAACTGGAGGGTATCTGTATTAGTCCATTGTCACACTGTTAATAAAGACATACTTGGGACTGGGTAATTTATAAAGGGAAGAGGTTTAATTGACTCGAAGTTCAGCATGGCTGGGGAGGCCTTAGAACACTTACAATAATGACAGAAGGGGATGCAAACATGTTCTTCTTCACATGGCGGTAGTAAGAAGTGCCCAGCAAAAATGGGGAAAAGCCCCCTATAAAACCATCGGATCACACGAGAACTCACTATCAAGAGAACAGCATGAGGGTAACCGCCCCCGTGATTAAATTATCTTCCACAGGGTCCTTCCCATGACACGTGGGGATTATGGGAACTGTAAGATGAGATTTGGGTGGGAACACAGCCAAACCATATCAGTATCATTTAAAGTTGACAAACCAACTAGTAGAAAACTAAGTAAAGAAAAAGTTGTGGCAGCATTATATAGCATATTAATAGCAAATAAAAACTTTTCTAAATACCAAAATAAATTGAAAAAGGACAAAGAGAAAAAAATACATAAATATGGTAAATTTAATGCTTAAAATAAATACGAAATAATATGATGAGCTAAGACCAAACACGTCAGCCCTATCCATAAATGTAAATGGGTTTAGTCATTTACTTTAAAAAAAAGCTTTCTCAGAGAAGCTCACAAAACAAAATCCAAGTCTATGGTATACAATGGGCATATCTAAAAATTATTCTGAAAGAGCATGTACAAAGAAAATGCAAACAGTAAGAAAACAGAAGTTGTGATTGTGATATAAAAGAAACTAGAATTCAGACCCCAAAGTGCTAAATGAGATAAAGCAGCACACTTCACACAATTCACACAATCCACACTGAAGATATAATAGATATGAAATGCACCAAATAATACAAAAATCTGTCCAGAAAAATCTGGGCAAACCCAGAAGTATATAGGCTTTTTTTTTTTTAACACAAATGTATGCATTATATTTATCTAGATACAGAAATTATAAATAAGTTCCTAGGAGGGTAACAAAGATTCAAAATAAACAATCAATACTTATTAAACATTTCCCCCAACTTCTTATTTAGAATTTTCCCATCTACAGTAAAGTTAAAGGAATTCTGAACCTGGGCTCTTTACCCAGCGTCAGCAACTAAAATTTTTTACATTTGCTTTCTCTCTCCACTGCCCTCCCACTTTCTTTTTTTTCTTTTTTGCCAAAACTTTCTAAAGAAAGTTATAGACAACATGACGCTTCATCTAGGGTGACTTATCCTCTTGGTTTTGGCCAAGACTGCCCAGTTTTAGCAATGAAAGCCCTGAGTTCAAGGAAATCCCCCAGTCCCAGGCAAACCAAGACTGTTGGCCAACCTACCCCTAAATATTTTAGTATCCATTTCTTTAAAAATTTCCTACACAATCACAATGCCATTTTCATAAGAAAATGAACATTAAAATAATTATATATTCTCATCTAATCAAGTCATTTATATTTGCCTAATTATCCCAAAATATGTTCTCTGGTTACCCTTATACACGCACATGACTGCCCTAAAAGTAGGTTTCCCTTTGTAATTAGTAAGTGATCTGTGGGGTCATGCTCTGAGAAGTTATACATATCCTATTCCTCTAATAGCCTTCATTTAATGGTTTTCATATCCACTGATAATACTTTCCTGAATAAATTATTACCTTGAGTTAAAAAATGGTCATTTTCTATTTTTCTTTTCTTTTCTTTCTCCTTTTTTTTTTTTTATTTGAGATGGAGCTTCACTCTTAATGCCCAGGCTGGAGTACATTGGCACGATCTTGGCTCACTGGAACCTCCGCCTCCCGGGTTCAAGTGATTCTCCTACCTCAGCCTCCCGAGTAGCTGGGATTATAGGTGTGTGCCACCACGCCTGGCTAATTTTGTATTTTTAGTAGAGACGGGGTTTCACCATGTTGGTCAGGCTGGTCTTGAACTCCTGACCTCAGGTTATCCGCCTGCCTTGGTCTCCCAAAGTGCTGAGATTACAGGAGTGAGCCACCGCGCCCGGCCTAAAATGGTCATTTTCTAATCGTATCATTTATTCTATATTCATTAGATTATATTCTATTAAAAAAAGAGCTTTCCCCTTTTGCCTTTGTCTCTCTCTCTTTGTCTCTGTCTTTTTGGCAGGGTGGAGGATTGGTATCACTATCCAATTCGATATCACTATCCAATTCTTTTTTCAACTTTTATTTTAGAATCGGGGGTACATGTGCACGTTTGTTACCTGGGTATATTGTGTGATGCTGAGGATTGACTGGGGTATGAATGATTTTGTCACCCAGGTACAGAGCGTGGTACCCAACAGTTTTTCAACCCTTGTCCCTCTTTCTTCCTTGCCCTCTAGTAGTCCCCAGTTTCTGTTGTTGCCATCTTATGTCCCTGAGTACTCAATGTTTAGTTGCCACTTATAAGTGAGAACATGCAGTATTTGTTTTCTGTTCCTGAGTTATTTGCTTAGGACAATGGCCCCCAGCTGCATCCATTTTGCTTCAGAGGACATGACTTTGTTCTCTTTTATAGCTGCATAGTATTCCATGGTGTATATGTGCCACATTTTCTTTATCCAATCCACTATTAATGGGCACCTAGGTTGATTCCATGTCTTTGCTCTGTGAATAGTGCTGCAATGACCATGCAAATGCATGTGTCTTTTTGGTAGAACAATTTGTTTTCTTTTGGATATAGACCCAGTAATGGGATTGCTGGGTCAAATGGTAGTTCTGTTTTAAGTTCTTTGAGAAATCTCCACACTGCTTTCCATGGTGTCTGAACTAATTTAGATTCCCTATTCTGTGGATTGTCTTTTTACTTTTAGATAGTGCCCTTTGACACACAAAAGTTTAAATTTGTCATCTAATTTACCTATTTTTTTCTTTTAAGTACCTATTATGTAATACATGGTCACAAAGATTTATCCCTATGTTTTCTTCTAAGGTTTTATAGTTCTTACACTTAGGTCTTTGATCCTTTTTTTGTTTGTTTTTTTGAGACAGAGTCTCACTCTGTAGCCCAGGCTGGAGTGCAGTGGTGCAGTCTCAGCTCACTGCAACCCCCGCCTCCAGGGTTCAAGTGATTCTCGTTCGTCAGCAATCCAAGTAGCTGGAATTACAGGTGTGAGCCACCCTGCCCAGCTAATTTTTGTATTTTTAGTAGAGATGGGGTTTCACCATGTTGGCCAGGCTGGTCTCAAATGCCTGACCTCAAGTGATCCACCTGCCTTGGCCTCCCAAAGTGCTAGGATTACAGGCATGAGCCACTGCACCTGGCCCATTTTGCGTTAATTTTTGCTTATGGTATGAGGTAGAGATCCAACAATTCTTTTACATGTGAACGTGCAGTCGTCCCAGCACCATTTACTAGAATGGCCTTTCTTTCCTTATTGAATTGTCTTCCCACCCTTATTGAAAAAATTGACCGTAAGTGTATGATTTTATTTCTGGACTCTCAATTCTATTCCATTGATTAATGTCTATCTTTATGCTAGTACCACACAGTCTTTATGGTTGTAGCTTCGTAGAACATTTTTTTTTCTTTTTCTTTTTCTTTTTTTTTTTTTTTTGGAGATGGAGTCTTGCTCTGTCGCCCAGGCTGGAGTGCAGTGGTGCGATCTCCTCTCACTGCAAGCTCCGCCTCCCGGGTTCACGCCATTCTCCTGCCTCAGCCTCCCGAGTAGCTGGGACTACAGGCGCCCGCCACCACGCCCGGCTAAATTTTTTTTGTATTTTTAGTAGAGACGGGGTTTCACCGTGTTAGCCAGGATGGTCTCAATCTGCTGACCTCGTGATCCGCCGGTCTCGGCCTACCAAAGTGCTGGGATTACAGGTGTGAGCCGTCGCGCCCAGCCGCTTTGTAGTACATTTTAAGATAGAAAGTGTGAGCTCTCTAACTTCGTTGTTTTCTTTTAAGCATGTTTTGACTCTTCCGGATCCCTTGCATTTCTATACGAATTTGGGGATCAGATTGTTGATTTCAGAAAAATAGCTAGGATTTTGATAGGGATTTTGTTAAATCTGTAGATCCATCTGGGGAGTATTGCCATCTTAACAATATTAAGTCTTCCAATATATGAATTTGTGATGTCTTTCCATTTATTTAGCTCTTTGATTTATTTCAATGATGTTTTATAATTTTCAGTGTACAAGTCTTAAAATTTATTTTGAAAACGTTTATTCTTAAGTACTTTATTTTTTTGATGCAGTTGTGAATGGAATTTTCACACTCGTTTTGAGATTATTTATTGCTCGTATGTAGAAATACAGTGATTTTTGTATATTGATCTTATATTCTGACACCTTGTCAAACTCCTTTATTAGCTCTAATTATTATTTTTTCTCTTACTCAAATTGTCCCGAATTTGGTGAGACCCTCTTCAAATTGTTCTTGTTTCTTTTTAATGTGGCACCATCAGTGTTTGAGTGCTTCTGTGAGTTTTGGCATAAGATCTCACAGTCATCCAATACTTTCCCTTTCAAGACCTGGAATTAACTATTTTTCCAAAGAGCCTTGGTTTCTTTTAGTGGTAAAGGGTATTTTCCACTTCTTAATTTTAATTGTTTTATCTTGTCCAATTACACTAGTTAATATTTCCAATACACTGTTAAGTAGTGATGGAGATAATGTCATCTTTGACTTGTTCCTGACCTTAGAAGAAACAACTCTCATGTTTCTCCATTAAATAAGAATTCTTAAACTTCCTGTTTTAAAAGTTTGCCACATCCCTTTTATTGATTTTTTTTCTGAAGTTTTAACTATGGGTATATGTTACAATCCATTTAATTTATGCTTTTATCTTTTAAAATCCCCTTCCTGGTGCTTTCTTTTAGTTCAGTTTGTTGTTTTCTAGCCCTTGATAATTTAATTAATTTATATTTGTTATTTTTTATATGTATTTAAGGTTGTGGATTTTTTCTGATATTTGTCATAATAGCTCACAAATTCAGAAATGTAACATTTTTCATTATAATATTTTTCCAGAAATTATCCAATGTTGTTTTGTATATTCTCTTTCACACAATGGTTGCTCAATAGTTTTTCTTTTAGATTTCTAGGCAGAAGAGCTTTTTAGTTTTGATATTAATTTCTAGCTTTATTGCATTGTGACCAAATAATTTTTTTTGTATTATGCCTACTTTAGGGAACTTTTGAAGATTTTTTTTGGTCAAATTTTGTGACTCTCCATGAGTGCTTAAAAAGAAGGTATGTTCCTCTCTCACTGCATATCTGCATTTAAGTCATGGACTGTGAAAAAGTTCAATTATTAGTTTCATTAAGTGTTGCACTGGGACCCAACCAATCAGCACTCCCCACTCAAAGGCCCCCCCACCGCCCACCAAATTTTTCTTAAAAACTCTGATCCCTGAATGCTCTTAGAGACTTATTTGAGTAATAATAAAACTCTGATCTTCTGCACAGCTGGCTCTGCATGAATTACTCTTTCTCTATTTCAATTCCCTTCTCTTGATACATTGGTTCTGTCTAGGCGGTGGGCAAGGTGAACCTGTTGGGCAGTTACAAATTTGGGGGCTTGTCTGGGATTGCCCTTGTTGGCAATGGTTCTGTAGCTTCCTTCTGGTGACAGATCCTGAGGCCAGCCCAAGTGGTTGTCTAGTTCTCTTAAACTGGGGGCTGACTCCGGCACCGTCTCTAGTGGCGAGGCACTGCCAACCCAATGAACTGACATTTGTGACCCATTGATATGACTCAACACACTCCAAACTAGAGATTCAGCAGCAAAAGAAGAGGTGACATGTACAAGGGATACCCCGGTTTCTCCTTCTTGTTTGCTGATACTTTACAAACAGATTGGTTGTGTTTCATTTCCTCCTGACTGGGGATATACTCATGACTAATGGATTCCTCAAATGAGTTTCTGATCTTATTTAACTTCCAACCAGGCTCTTCGGTAGAACCCCAAATCCTATTTTATCTCTATTGTTTCAAACTCCTCTTATGTTGAGTTTTGATTTTGTCACCAAAGCTGTTAGGGAGAAGGAAAGTAGACTATGCATTCCCTCCTTCACCACACTTGACTATCTTTATCTCACGTCTCATCAGGGAGACCTAAAATGGGGGAGGAGGAAAATCAGAGGGACAGGATCCAGTAGTCCTAGAGCAAGACTCCTGCAAAGATCAGTGGGAGGGGAAGTAGATCCATGTATTTAAAGCAAGGTCACACTTGTTTCATCATGTACAAGGCTTCCTTCTTAGCCTTGGATGGTTCAGTGACTTAGATGCAAGTAAAATCATGCTGATTAGATTTACAGCTGGGAGAGATCACTATTTGGATAAAAAGCAAAGATTTCAAAAGACCTTGAGTCTAGATCAAAACAACAAAATGCAATTAAATGCTAAGTTCTATATTTATGTTTTAAAATTCAGTTACAAAAGTATATAGGATAGGGGAAACTTGGTTTGATAACAATTTATATGAAAAAAATTCTAAGATGTTAGATGACTCTAAATTAGCTCAACCTAATGTTAAAAAATCTTCCACACCCTCAAAAACATCTGATAAAATCTTGGTTTCTATAATGGAAATGTAGTATTGTATTCAGATTCATGAAAGTGGTCATATAATTGAACTCGACACTGGAAATATTGCCAGATATATTTATTGTAAATAAAAAATATGAACAATGTGTACATTATGACACCATTTGTGTAAATAATATCATGTATGTGTATGTATGTGCTTGTCTGTGTGGAATAGATATGAACAACGTTCTACATTTAGGTTTCAACATTCAGTTGCAGAAGTATAATCTTCATAAAATTTTTAAAATGCTTTAAATCCTTTCTCATGGCCATGCATCTTGGTAGACATTGAACATAGAAGTTGGGCAATATATGAAGAACTTAGGAGGGCTCTAGGTTCTATTTTTTAGAAAGATATTGTGAAAGGAGAAAATATTCAAAGGACAGGGAAAGGATATAGAAGGAGCAGAAGGAGGGTGTGACAGGGGAGGGGACAACTGTTTGTATTCTTCAGCTGTAATGAGTAGCCCAAGGCAGAACAAAGACCAGCAACAAAATGCCATAAGAAGACAGTTCTGTGTTCAATTCAAGGAAGGCCTGCAATGCTCAAATTATCCTGTTATGGATAAGACTGAGTTTCCTTTCCTTTGTGTCCCCTGCCAACTGGGATGATGATGATGTTATGAACAATAATGCTTACCATTTAGTGAGTGTTTACTAAGTGTTTTTCACTATCTTGTTTAATCCTCCCTACAATGCTATGAAGGTCAGAGAGATTAAATAACTTGCCCAAGGGTTGAGTGTCCACCCACAACCCCACAAAAGAGGGTATGTTGGTCTGTTTGGGCTACTGTAACAAAATACTATAAATTGAGTTGGGTAGTTACAAAGAACAGAAATCTCTTTCTTTCTTTTTCTTTTCTTTCTTTACACCTTTGACTTCTTAGGCTCAAGTGATCCTCCCACCTCAGCCTCCCAAAGTGTTGTTATTACAGGCATGAGCCACCATGTCCAGCCCAGAAATTTCTTTCTCATAGTTGTAGAGGCTGGGAAGTCCAAGATAAAGACAGATGTGGTCTCTAGTGAAGGCATGCTTTCTGGCTCATAGATAATGTCTTCTTGCTGTGTCCTCACATGGTGGAAGGGGAAAGGCAGCTCTCTGGGCCTCTTTTATAAGGTCACTAATCCATTCATAAGGGCTCTGCCCTCATGACCTAATTACCTCTCAAAGGCCCCATCTCCTAATACCATCACCCTAGTGATTAGGTTTTAATGTACACATTTTGGGAGACAGAAACATTCAGACCATTGCAAAGGAGATAGTCCAGTATGTCTATATTTCATGCACTTTTTGCAAAATGAGGGTACAGCCTATTTGACAATCCATCGTAAGGTTTGATACACAGGGGATGTTCAGTGTACATTAGTTGAAGGAGAAACAATAATCTATGGCCAGGTGTGGTGGCTCACACCTGTAATCCCAGCACTTTGGGAGGCCGAGGTGGGCAGATTGCTTGAGGTCAGGAGTTCGAGACCACCCTGGCCAACATGGTGAAACCCCGTCTCTACTAAAAATACAAAAATTAGCCGGGCATGGTGGTGAGTGCTTGTAATCCCAGCTACTCTGGAGGCTGAGGCAGGAGAATCTCTTGAACCCAGGAGGTGGAGGTTGCAGTAAGCCAAGATCTCGCCACTGCACTCCAGCCTGGGCAACAGAGCAAGACTCCATCCCCCACTCCAAAAAAAAAAAAAAAAAATCTCTGAAAAGGAGTAAGCCATAGTGAAGTAAGAAGGACTTTGGAATAAAATTCTCTGCTTGTGCAGATCTTGAAATGATCTTGAAATGAGCCCAAGGTACGTGAATCATGTTTCTAGAGCAGCCCTTGTCCAATAGAACATTGTGTAATGATAGAAATGTTCCATGACTGTGACATACAATAGATAGCCACTGGCCACATGTAGGTCTCACTCTTTCATCTTGTGAACTTTTTAGCAAAATGAGAGTGCAGCCTATTTGACAATCCACTGTAAGTTTTGATACTTGTGGATGTTCAGTGTACACTAGTCGAAGGAGAAAGGAATAGGAGTAAACCATAGCGAAATAAGAAGGGCTTTGGAATAAAATGCTTTGCTTGTGGATATAGATCTTGAAACAAGCCCAAAGTACATGAAGCATGTTTCTAGAGCAGTGATTGTCCAATAGAATATTCTGGAATGATAGAAATGTTTCATGACTATGACATACAATAGATAGCTACTAGCCACATGTAGGTATCACTCTTTAATCTTGTAAGCTTTAGATTAAAAAATAAATTTAAAGTGGAGACTACCCTTAATTGTTTTCTGTGCTAATGACAGTCCTATTGTCATTGCCACTGGGGAAACAGAAATGTGAAACAACACTGTTGGTTCCAGTGGCTCCAGAGGCATTTGGGTTAGGTTATATAGTTTAGCTTATATTCTGGAATATAAGTTTATATTAGGTTATATAGTTTAGGTTATATTCTGGAACTTTCTGTAAAAGAGGACGGGCAACAGGGTTCCTCAAGCATAATAAAAGAAAGACATTTAAATAATGAAGTTTCAAGGATGTGATCTTCTCCAAAAACCAAGACCTTCTTATTTCTCTCTCTTTAGCCACACACATGCATATACCACACATTTATTTATTCATTGCAAAAAAAAAAAAAAAAAAGCCATTCTGTCAGGTATGGTGGCTCATGCCTGTAATCCCAGCACTTTGGTAGGCTGAGGTGGGAGGATCGCTTGAGCCCAGGAATTCAAACCAGACTGGGCAATAGAGTGAGACCCCGTCTCTACAGAAAATAAAACAATTAGCTGGGTGTGATGGTGTGTGCCTATAGTCCCAGCTACTCTGGAGGCTGAGGTGGGAGGAATGTCTGAGCCTGGGAGGTTGAGGCTACAGTGAACTGAGATCATGTCACTGTACTCCAGCCTGGGTGACAGAGTGAAACCTTGTCTCAAAAAAAAAAAAAAAAAAAAAAAAAGCCATCCTTTTTGTCTGTCACTGTCTCTCTTAATGGACAAAGTATTATAGTAAGCTATCATTTACTGAGACTATTTCATCATTTACATGTAACAGCAAAACTTATCACAACTGTGAATTAGGTGCTAGGTATTATTTCCATTTTACAGATTGGGAAACAGAGACTTAGAGAAGTTAGGCAAGTTGGCCAAGGCTGTAAAGTCAGTCAGTGGCCGAGCCAGGATTCATACAGTTGTGCTTAGCTGGGAAGTCTAGGTCCTTTCTACTAGCTCTCCTCCACTCACACCACACACATGTGTGCATATACATGCATGCACACACATGAATCTTGTATCCTGTTGACTTTGAGTACTGTCATAATCATATTTCTGGACCTAGCTTTGTAAACACAATGACATGCATGGAATTCAGGATTTTTTTTTTCCCATTTTGTTTTTCTCCACGCCCAGTGAACCAGATGTACAAATAAGTGGGCTTACTTGGTTTGCATTTTTGACATTTGAAAAGAAATTCCACGTTGCTCATGCTCATGAATGTGCCTCAGGCACTTGGGTGTTTCCACTTGGTGGAAGATCTTCTCTCAGACCACATTCTTTTCCCATGGACTCCAGAGACTGTGGCAAAAGCCTGCCACTGGATCTGCCTGGAGCGAGCAGTGATTGTGGGAGTCAGAGGCTTCTGGTCTTTTTTCAGCTCCAGTTGGAAGAGTGCCATAAAATCATGTGATGTTTGGACTAAAAGGGCAAGCCAAAGAATGTCCCTTGCATCTTTCTCTGACCAGTGAAGTCTAAGCAGTGAGCAAGGAGGCCTCTCCAAGGAGCTGTTTCAATCCACTGGATGTGCCAGGACTCACCAGGAATAAAAGGTGAGTCTCTAAGCCAGGCCCAATGGGGCTATTAACACTTAGCACTACTTCAGACCAGCCAGTGAGAGTCAGGATGCACAGGGAAGGAGAGTGGGAGACCCTGGAAGGGAACTTCTAGGTCATCTGGTTGTTTCCTCCACTAACAGGAGTGAGTAGCAGTGTTGGTGGTCAAGTAGTAAGCTAGGAGGAGAAAGGACATAACTAGTCTTTTACAGATGGTTTGGTTAACCAGGACTAGATTTCTAGGTGTCTTAACCCTGAGGCCAGGTAAAAGGTCCCAGGACAGAGGGCAACCCTAATTGGTGGCACGTGGTCACCATTCCTGAGTAGCTTTGCTAATTAGATCACTTTTTTTTTTTTTTTTTGAGACAGGGTCTCCCTCTGTCGCCCAGGCTGGAGTGCAATGGCATGACCTTGGCTCACTGCAACCTCTGCCTTCAAGTGATTCTCCTGCCTCAGACTCCTGAGTAGCTGGGATTATAGGCGCATACCACCACACCTGACTATTTTTGTAGTTTTAGTAGAGAGGAGGTTTCACCATATTGGCCAGGCTGGTCTTGAACTCCTGACCTCAAGTGATCCACCTGCCTCAGCCTCCCAAAGTGTTGGGATTACAGGTGTGAGCCACCGTGCCCAGCCAAGGTCACTCTTCTAAAGGCCTATTTCTTCAGTCCGGATGCCAGGGAGAGTGAGCTGCTGTAGAAGAAAGCAGCTTATTGCTGATAGACAGAGAACATCTCTCAATTTCTACCTTCTCCCCAGTTTCCTTCTTCATTTCATATTTAGAGCTTCCTATTCTTCTTCTTCTTTTTTTTTGAGACAGAATTTGCTCTGTCACCCAGGCTGGAGTGCAGTGGCGCAATCTGGGCTCACTGCAACCTCCCTCTCCCAGGATCAAGTGATTCTCCTGTCTCAGCTACCCAAGTAGCCAGGACTACAGACGCGTGCCACCATGGCCAGCTAATATTAGAGATGAGGTTTCACCGTGCTGACTAGGCTGGTCTCAAACTCCTGACCTCAGGCAATCTGCTGGCCTTGGTCTCCCAAAGTGCTGGGATTACAGGTGTGAGCCACCACATTGGGCCAGCTTCCTATTCTTCTGAATTAGAGAAAGAATAAAATGGGTTTTTCCCAAATTTCTCTCTCTCTCTGTCTCTCTCTCTTTTGTTGTTGTTTTTTTGAGACAGGGTCTTGCTCTGTCTCAAAAACTCCCAGGCTGGAGTGCAGTGGCATGATCATGGCCCCCTGCAGCCTCAACCTCACAGGTTCAAGCAATCCTCCCAAGTAGCCGGGAGTACAGATGCATGCCACTGCACTGGGCTAATCTTTTGATTTTTTTTGTAGAGACAAGGGCTCACTATGTTGCCCAGACTGGTCTTGAACTCCTGGGCTCAAGCAATCCTCCCACCTTGGCCTCCCAAAGTGCTGGGATTATAGTCATGAGCCACTGCATCTAAAATTTATTATAGAGTGTTACTTTTCTAGACCACTAAGGGCCTCACTCTGAACTGGGAGAGTAATTTAACTCTTCCTGACAGACCTGGGCCTCCATGCTACTGTAACCTCTTTGAGTCCTCCATACCTCCACCCTGAGACTTAGCAAATGGTCTTTGGCCTCCTTGAGTGAGCAAGAGGTAGTGAGGAAGTCCAGTGTAGTCATGAAGTCATGAGCCTAGGTTGAATTGTGATTCAGCTGAATTTTTTTTTTTGAGACGGAGTCTTGCTCTGTCACCAGGCTGGGGTGCAGTGGCTCAATCTCAGCTCACTGCAACTTCTGCTTCCTGGGTTCAAGTGATTCTCCTGCTTCATCCTCCCCAGTAGCTGAGATTACAGGTGTGCGCCACCATGCCCGGCTAATTTTTGTATTTTTAGTAGAGACAGGGTTTAGTAGAGATGGGTGGATGTGATCCACCCATCTTGGCATCCCAAAGTGCTAGGATTACAGGTGTGAGCCACTGCGCCTGGCTGACTCAGCTGAATTTTAAGTATTGAAGTGAACCATACGAAATTGTTGATATGCAACCTAAAAAAATTAAAATGTTTTGTTTTGAGATAATTGTAGATTGATATGTAGTTGTAAGGAATAATACAGAGAGACCCCATGTACTCTTTTGCCCATTTTCTCCTAATAGTAACATTGTGCAAAACTATAATCTAATATAGTAACCAATAAGTTGATATTGATACAGTAAAGATACATACAGAACAGTTTCATCACCACAGAACAATTTCATCACCACAGAATCTCTTCTATAGCCACATCCACCCTGCTCCTCCCTGGCAGCTACGATTTTGTCCTCCATTTGTATAATTTTACCATTTTAAGAATGTTACATAAATGAAAATGTAAAGTATGTAACATTTTGGGATTAGCTTTTTTCACTTATGGTAATTCCTTGGAGATTCACTGAGCTTGTTATATGTGTCAATAGTTTGTTACTTTTTATTGCTCACTAGTATTCCATGATATGCATGTACCACAGCTTGTTTAACCATTGACCCATTAAAAGATGCCTGGGTTGTTTCCAGTTTTGGGTTGTTACAAAGTAAAGCTACTGAGCATTCCTTTTATAGGTTTTTGTGTGTTTTCATTTTTTCTGGGATAAGTACACAAGAGTGCAACTGCTGGGTCATATGGTAGTTCTGTGTTTAGTTTTATAAGAAACTGCTAAACTCTTCCAGGGTGGCTGTACCAGTTTACATTCCTGCCAGTGATGTAGGAGTGATTCAGTTTCTCGGCTACATCCTCATTCTGTCAGGTGTGTAGTGATATCTCATTGTGGTTTTAATTTGTATTTCCCTAATGGTTAACAATGTTGAATTTCTTTTCATATGCTTGTTATCTATGTATCTGCTTCAGGGAAATATGCGTTCATGTCTTTTGCACATTTTAATTTTTTTTTTTTTGAGACAGAATCTCACCATATTGCCTACGTTGGAGTGCAATGGCGTGATCTTGGCTTACTGCAACCTCTACCTCCTGGATTCAAACAGTTCTCCTGCCTCAGCCTCCCAAGTACCTGGGATTACAGGCATGCGCCACTATGCCCGGCTAATGTTGTATTTTTAGTAGAGACAGGGTTTCACCATGTTGGTCAGCCTGGTCTTGAACTCCTGACCTCAGGTGATCCACCTGCCTTGGCCTCCCAAAGTACTGAGATTACAGGTGTGAGCCACTGCACCCGCCAGTTTGTTTGTTTTTTAATGCTGAGTTTTGAGAATTCTTTACATATTCTAAATACTCCTTTGTTGGCTATGTGGTTTGAAGTATTTTGCCCAGTTGGTAGTATGTCTTTTCATTTTCTTAACAGGGTCTTTCACAGAGCAAAAATAATCTTGATAAGGTCCAACATATCGATTTTTCCTCTTATTGTGCTTTTGGTAACAAGCCACAGAACTCTTTGTATAGCTCTGGGTACTAGAAAATTTTCTCCTATTTCTTTCTAAGTTTTATAGTTTTACATTTAAGTCTAGAATCCATTTTGACTTGATTTTTGTATAAGGTATGAAGTTTGGGTCCTGGATTTTCTCTCTCTTTTTTTTTTTTTTCCTATGGATGTCCAATTGCTCCAACATCATTTGTTGAAAAAGCACATTTCTTCCACTGAATTGCTTTTGATCCTTTGTCAAAAATTAGTTGGACAGATTTACGTGGGTCCATTCTATTTCTGGGTCTTTATTCTGTTCCGTTGATATATGTGTCTATTTTTCTGCCAACACTGCACGGTTTTTGAAATTGTACCTTTACAGTAGGCTTCAAGTTTGGGTGGAGTGATTCCTCCCATTTTATTTTATATACACACATCTTTCCTCCCCGACCCCCAATCATTTGAAGGCATGTTAAATGCATCATGGCTCTTTATTCCTAAATGCCTTCGTGTGTATTTTCTTTTAAAATTTTTTTTTTATATTTTTCAATTTTTAATAAGAGAGACAAAAGGTTTCACCACATTGCCCAGGCTGGTCTTGAACTCCTGAGCTCAAGCCACCTGCCCACCTCAGCCTCCAAAAGTGCTGGGATTACAGGTGAAGCCACTGTGTGGGGCTTCAGTGTGTGTTTTCTTAAAATAGGGATATTTTCTTACATAATCGCAGTGTAGTTATTAATGTCAGCAAGTTTTTTATTGATAAACATTTTTCTCTAATCTGCTACATATATATATATATATACACACACACAATTTTGTAAAATTAACTCAGTAATGTGCTTTAGAGCCTTAAAAAACAAAAACAAAAAACTACAAAACAGGGTCCATTCTAGAGTCAGGTGGTATTGTATTTAGCTGCAATGTCTCTTCTGTCACCTTTTTTTTTTGAGATGGAGTCTTGGTCTGTCTCCCAGGCTGGAGTGCAATGGCGCAATCTTGGCTCACTGTAACCTCCGCCTCCCAGGTCCAAGTGATTCTCCTGCCTCAGACTCCCGAGTAGCTGGGATTACAGGTGCACGCCACCGTGCCCAGCTAATTTTTGTATTTTTAGTAGAGACGGGGTTTCGCCATGTTGGGTCTGGAACTCCTGACCTCAGGTGATTCATCTGCCTCGGCCTTCCAAAGTGCTGGGATTACAGGTGTGAGCCACTGCATCCAGCCCAGTCACCTTGAATCTAGAATATCTCCGTAGCTTTTCTTCTTATTTTATGACATTGATACTTTTGAAGAATACAGCACTTCCCTGCTCCTTTTAATAGTGGATTCCTCATTTTGGGTTTATCTGATGTTTCCCCATGATTAGCTTCATGCTGTGCATGTTTGGCCAGAATACTCCATAGATGATGTGTCTTTCTCAGCATATCACATCTGCAGGCATTCGATTTTCACGTGTCTCCACTGGTGATTTTTTTTTTTTTTTAGATAACGTGACTCTGTCAGCCAGGCTGGAATGCAGTGGCACCTTCTTGGCTCACTGCGGCCTCTAACTCGCTGGGCACAGGTGATTCTCCCACCTTAGCCTCCTGAGTAGCTGGGACTGAAGGTGTGTGCCACCATGCCTGGCTAATTTGTGTCTCTGTGTGTGTGTGTGTGTGTGTGTGTGTGTATGCATTTTTGGTAGAGACGGGTTTTTGCTTTGTTGTGCAGGCTGCTCTTGAACTCCTGGGCTCAAGTGATCCGACTGCCTCAGCCGCCTGAAGTGCTGGGACTACAGGCGTGAGACACCGTGCCCGATCTCCACTGGTGATTTTAATTTTGGTCACCGATAGAAGCTCTTGTCTGATATTATTTGGGCCTACAAAAATGGCAATTTCATAATTTGACCTAACATAAAACCTTTTTACTGAGGTTTTAGATATCTAACCTGTACTCTCTGACGCTCGGTTTCCCTATCTGTTGAGTTTGGAGATTGTTTCTGCCCCACGAGTATTACTGGAGGGTTAAATAAGATGATGTATGTAAAATCTGCCACATAAAAAGCATTCTATAAATATTAGCTATTATTATTGCAGCCAGGTCGTGTTCAAGGGCGTTGGTTTTGATCTTCCTCTCAGTCTCTCCCAATTCCAAGCAAAATCTCAACAGAGAGCAGTGATGGCATGGGGATGGGGTGAGGGAGCCTCACTTCTGCCACCTCAGTTTCCTCATCTGGAAAATGGGAAACGCCTCCCACACCACGGGGTTGCAATGAGGTTTCATGAAATGTGTGTAAAAGTAACTGGACATAGAACAAGTTCTTAAAAAATCATGTGGGTGACTAGTAATCTCTTGTAATAGGAAAACAGGAATATCTGTCAGAACTAAAACCACTTTCTAACGTGATGTTTCATTTTGAGGCGGTAGCACGGTGTGAGTAAACATCGTCAGAGTCTAGGGCTCTGGAATTTCTTTAGCGCTGTGTGATTGTGGGCAGATGCCTTACCCTCTCGGAATGTGGAGTGTATGGTTTGTAACAGGGAGATAAAACGGGTGAGCGCCCCCTAGGACTCCTGTGTTAATAAAGGGTGCTAACGGTGCCTCCCGAGTGAGGGGCGCGGACCCGCGCGCACCCGCACGCCTCGGGCGCCAGGCGCCGCCGTGTGGGCGGGGCCGGGCAGCCTCCCTTGTCGGCGCCAGCCACGGCTCCCGGCCCCAAGCTCCGCCCCCGGCGCGCATATCCCAGCAGCGGCCCGGCACCTGGCAGACGCGCGGCGGTGGAGGCGAGCGGTGGCGCTCGGCTCGGGCGACGGCGGCGGGGGAGGGCGCGGCGCACCGATGGGCGCCACTGAGAAGGGAGGCCAGAAGAGCCGGAAGCTGTTTTCCTTGCGGCGGCCGTGGAAGGCGACCCGGCGGCTGTGGAGGCCACGCTCAGCTCGCCAGGCGGCGCAGGGTGAGTGTGGGCGCGGCCTGTCGGGACCTATTACCCCGAGGCAGGGGCGCAGCGGCGGCGGGGCCGTCCCCGGCGGTCTCTCGGGTCGCGTTCCCGGCCCTGGGAGCCTGGATGCCTAGGCGACGCCCGAACCCGACCCTCGGTCGCGGGTACGGGGACCGCTGGGGAAGCGCAGGGGCTGATGTCGTCACAGTCTCCTTTCCCCTAGCCCCTGCTCGTTGCTTTGGCTCTGGACACAGGGAAGCCACGGTGGCGCGGCGACACAGCCTCACTGAGGTTAGCTTGTCCCCGGCCCCCAGCACCTGGCCTGGCGCCTGCAATGCAGTGCCTACTGGGGGAATGAATCAGAACCCGAGGCTCCCTTCAAGGTCCTCCCGCCCTGTACCCACCTCCTCTCTACCTGCCTGCGGTGATTTCGAAGCTCTCGCCACGATAAACTATTTCCAAGCACACTCAGTCCTGTCCTCGCCAGGGCCTCAACTCACAGCCAATCACTGACTCACTCCGTTCATTCATTCCACAATGTTTATCGAGCCCCTCCATCTGCCTTGGCCGGAGAACACGATGGGCAAAGCCCGGATCTTGGAACTACTTCTAGAGAGGAAGACAGACATTACACACGCAAAACAGAGAAAGCCCGGTACACATTGCTATGTGTGCTTAGAGGGAATCAGTCTGCTGACAGAGGAAAAAAGGCAGGTCCCCGAGCTTCCATGGCAGGCGGACTGGGAAGGCCTCTCCGAGGCATTGCAAGTCAGCGGAGACCCGAGGACTGACTAGGAGTTACTCTAGCGTGAAGCCGAGTAATAGAGAATAGCAAGTGGAAAGGTTCCCAGAGTGCCTGAATTGAGCAAGGGGAAAGAGAGGGATGCAGGGCCTGGATCGAGGTCTGGGCAGAACATGAAGAGGAGTTCGGATTTTATTCTACGTGAGCTGGGAAAACACTGAAGTGTGCTAAGCAGGGAAGTGACCTGATCTGGGGGCTCCCGGCTTTTCTCTGTCTGCAGTGTCCATGCTCGCATCTCAGCCTGCCGGATTCCTACCCTCCTGCCAAGACTAGCACAAATGCAGTCTCCTCGCTGAAATCTCTGTGGTTCCTGCCACCTGTAACCCCTCCTTTAGCATTTCGTCACCTGTAGAGCGTTTGTCACTGTTCATCTGGTATTAAAGGTTCCACATTCTCATCCATTTCATCTTTGCATCCCCCACGAGGCTAAGTGCAGGGCTTGGTACTGTGTAGATACTGCTTATGAATGTGTCTTGTCTTGTCCTTTTTGTCTGTTTCCATCATCTGAGGATCCTTCCTCTGAGGGGTTGACATGCCTTATTTCTAAAATGGCCGACCGGATGCAGGGCAGAGCCAGATTGCACCAGGACCCTGCCATCGATATAGTCCCCCTCACCCACCCCCGGTGTTTTGAGGATTAAATAAATTAATGGATTAAACGAGTTAGTAGTTATAAAGTGTTAGCACCTATTAAGCATTATAAAAATAAATTTGAAAATGACCAGCAATAATTATCTTTCAAATATTTATTTATTGCATTGGAAACAAGCTTTTCTATTGGTGGTTGTTAGGGAGACTCTGCAGCTTGTCATTGTCATCTTGCCGGCTTTTAAGTATGTGTTCCTACTTTTTAAAAGTCAGTGCACCAACAAAATTCTTTCCATACTGTCATCAAGAACTATTGCTGAGGCCGGGCGCAGTGGCTCACCCCTGTAATCCCAGCACTTTGGGAGGCCAGGCGGACGGATCACTTAAGGTCAGGAGTTCGAGCCTAGCTGGCCAAGGTGGTGAAACCCCGTCTCTACTAAAAATACAAAAATTAGCTGGGCGTGGTGGCATACACCTGTAGTTCCAGCTACCTGGGAGGCTGAGGCAGGAGAATCGCTTGAACCCAAGAGGCAGAGGCTGCAGTGAGCTGAGATTGCACCACTGCACTCCAGCCTGGGCCACAGAGTGAGATTCTGTCTCAGACAAACAAACAAAAAGAACTATTGCTGAAACTTAATAGGGCCGAAGGCTGACCACTTTTTATCATGAGCTTGAATGAGATCGATGATTGCAACAAGTATTCCTTGAGTGATAATTACATGCATAGTGTTATTCCAGATGTTGTGTGAATGCTTACAAAAGAGGAATAGATGAATATTGCCACTGTAGTAACTTGGGTTAGAATAAGTGTTCTGGTTTTATAATTTTTATTTTAATTTTTAAAATCTTTAAAGTTCCGGGATACACATGTAGGATGTTCAGGTTTGTTACATAGGTAAAGGTGTGCCTTGGTGGTTTGCTGAACCTATCAGCCCATCACTTAGGTATTAAGCCCAGCATGCATTAGCTATTTTTCCTGATGCCCTCCCTCCCCTGCCCTCACCACCACGGGCCCCATTGTGTGTTGGTTCCCTCCCTGTGTCCTTGTGTTCTCATTGTTCAGCTCCCACTTATAAGTGAGAACAACTGGTGTTTGGTTTTCTGTTCCTGCATTAGTTTTATAATTTTTAAAACCAGATCTTTAGTGCCTATACAACCATCTCTGCTTCTGCGTTCCTGACCTAGCGTTTACTCACAGCTTCCCAGGGCTCATTGCCATCCCACACCTCTCTTTTCTTAGATAGGATCTTGGCTGCTCACTACATTCCTCTACTATCTATCTTCCCCTTCCCCCATAAGTCCTGGGGATAAAGCCATTATAATATCTAATGTTACATGATACTTGACATCTTATAGAATAGTTCAACTACAGGATTTTGTTTAGATCTTGACAATACTCCTGGAAGGAGAGAGGGCAGATGTTATGTATTTCCCCCATTTTATATATAAGGGAAGGTGAAACAAGAGGCACTAAGTGATATGCTGGAGGTCATGTGACTGGTGAGTGCCAGACTCAGGCCTGCCTACCTATACAACATGCTTTCTGCCACATCTCCCTCCACACATGAAAAAACATGTTTCAATAGCTATACTCGTGGAAGAGGGAAGTAAAACGAATAAATATTATGCAATAAATCTATATCTCAATTTTATTTGATTTTTTAAAGTTAACCTGAATTTCTTATGATGATGTTAACATCACTTTGGGCATCTAGAATCATACACTTTGACATCACACAGGCTATGATTTAAATCTGCCACTAATAAATGGCACATTAATAAACTGTGTGATATCAGACAGCATCCTTAGTCTTTCAAAAATGGAGTTATATATTATCTGAAAAATGAGGATGACAATTCCTATGTCATGTAACTGTGATGATTAAATGCATTTCTGGTACATAGAGGTTCACAAAGGGCTGGTTATTTTTTAATTAATATTAGGTTTACTATTGTATGTATTAATATTAATAAAACAAAACCTAATATGGTTGAAAATCTAGACTATTCTTAGAAAATAGTCTAGAAAACCTAGAAAAGTCTAGAAATTATTAGCAAACCATAATATTAATATGGCTGAAAATCTGGACTACTATTAGTATACTATTGTTAGTATAGAATAATAATAGTCTAGATTTTCATAAGAGTCCAGACTACTATTAGTCTAGATTAATGCTTAGTCTAGATTTCAACCATATGATCACACTCAAAATATGTTTAAAAGTTCAGTGTGCTCTGGGAAGCAACCACAGCTGGAGGCTTCTTTGAGGAAGTTAACCCTTCTGGGTCAACCAGAAGGTCTTCTGCAGCAGCATCCATCTTTCTACCACCTTCTTCTTTTTCATCAGGAGGCTGCAGGGGAGAAGGAACATAGCTTCTAGGGACTCCTGTCATCTTTTCATGCTAACACTGTGTCCTGAACATAGCAGACATTCAATAAATATGTCTGGAATGAAAGATTCCTTTCATTTATATATATTTCCAAAGAGAATGACTCTGAAATTTACACTGTGAACATTTGTCACTAAAAATATAGCATAAATATCTAAAAGGACAATTACTGCATCAAAGTGTATATATATATATATATAGTTTTGATTTTGAGAGATATTGCCAAGTTGACCTTTGTACATTTGTGCTAATTCAGTTTCTGCCAACAGTGTGTAAGCTCCCCGATTCCTTACTGAATATGGTCAGACTTTTAAATGCTTGCTAATTTGATGGGTATGAAATGATATTCCATGTTGTTTTATATTGAATTTTCTTGATGAATAATGAAGCTGAGTATCTTTTCACATGAATATTGGCCATTCTTGTGTGAACCTTTGTGAAAGGCCTATTGATGTCTTTCTCATTTCTTTAACTTGGGTTTTTTTTTTTTCTATCCATTTTAGGAACTCTTTAAATATTCTGGATATGAATTATTTGTTGGTTTAAAGGTCTAAACAACTTTTAAAAATGTACTTAATCATGCCAGTAGTTCTAAATGGGAATATGAACAAGCTGTGCTGAGTTGAAATTAACCCTCCAAATGCTTCCATCCATTCCAGAGAACCATATTTTACTCAAATATCAAAGTCCGTAGGTTACAGAAAAGGGAGCAAGTGACGAAAGCATTTTATGAGCAATAGACTTCTCTAGCCCTTGAATTATGGTAGATAACTGGCCTTGAGTTCCTCCCACCAGAAATTCCCTCCTCTAAACCCTGTGGTGGTTGAGGAGCCCTTTCCTGAGCTGTGGTATTCTCTGGGAAGACACAGGTTGGAACTAGAGTCAGTTTCCATCAGTAGATAGTATTTTGCAGAACAATTTACTTGGAGAAGAGGACAGAATTTCTGTCACGTCGATCAGTGGTTTATTCTCTCACTGCCATTGTCTAGCCATATGTCCCTAAAAATAAGCCACATTGAATGGAGGTAATGATCCCTACCCAGCCTATTCCTAAGGATATTAGAGAGATCAAATGAGACCATAAAAATGAAAGGGCTGTGTAAATACAAGGTTTGTTAGCCAGGCTCTGGGAAGTAACCGACACTTTGTCAGAGTGGGAAAACCTCACTGACCCACAATCTTTGGGTCTGTGGCTCTGGCCCTTCTCCTACCACCTGTTCTGCATACAGGTGCATGATTGTAGAGAGCTGTGCTTCTCCAAGGTTGGTCTCCAGACCAGCAGCATGAGAGCAGCAGCATCAGCATCACTCAGGACCTTGTTAGAAATGCAAATTCTAGGCCCCCATCTCAGAGCTACCAAATCACAAACTGAGGGGTGGGAGGATGGGGAGGGATAGGAGGCTGGAACCTGGAAATGTGTTTTAATAAACTCTGCAGTAATTCTGACACATGCTAAAGGTTGAGAACCACTGACTTAGTAGGATGAGCAAGGGTTTTACAGCCAGCAAATGTGGGTTTAAATCCCAACTCTCCTACTTGCCAACTTGTGATATGTAAATTACTAGACCGTCTTGGGTTTCCAACCTCTCACTAATAAAAGGAAGACCGAGTGTGGTGTAGCAGGTGAAGCCACTCTCCTTCCTTCCCATTTCCTTTACAGGACTGTGTGAGAAATAAATGACATGACGATTCTGGACTCTGCTGTGTTTAGCTATGTGTCTCCTTTGGCAAGTCTCCTTGCCTCTCTGCCTCATTTTTCTCATCTGACAAAACGAATGGCAAGAGTTAATGTGTGCATTTCTTTTGTCACACTATGTGCCAGCCACTGTCTTAAAGAGTGTGTGATTTTATTTTATTCTTACAATAACCCTGTTTTACAGCTTTCATCTTACACATAAGAAAAACTGAAGCAGAGAGAGGTTAAGTAACATTTCCAAAGTCATACAACTAGTAAGTTGGGATTCAAACCCGGGAGGTCTTCTGTGAGTCCTTGCATTAAAGACAATGCTTGCCAAATAATAAGTTCTCAAAAAATGGATGATGATGATGATAAGAAAATAGCTTGGCATATAGTAGGTACTCCATAAAAGCCATGCTGCCCTCTTTTGTGGCTAGCCCTAATCCTAAACATCTATCCCCTCCCCGCAGTAAGCACATTTTCTTTTTCCTTTTCACCTCTTTTCTGGCCATTTGGGTGCTCTGAGCAAGCCAGACAGAGGCTTGGCTGGATGCAGGAAGACCAAGTGTGGTGTTGCAGGTGAAGCCACTCTTTGGGAATGAATGACTAAGCTAGCAGAAGCTCTAGACAAGTTATTGAAAGATCATTTCATCTGCCTAATTTGGAATATATGTTCTGGGTCTCTGCTTACCTATCAACTAATCAAGAATTAAAATGCCTCAAAAGTTCCAAGGGAATGTAAAAGCTTTTTTTTTTTTTTTTGGTGCCCAGTTTTTCCTCAGAGTAAAATTTGCAGCTGGGAAAGTTTAATCCACAGTATGACAGCAGTGTTTTTTTCCTTTCATTTTTGTTTTTTTGCTCAGACAATAAAAAGCCTTATTCCCTTTCAATTCAGGGTTTCACTCGTTGTTCTTGAAAATTCCCTTCAGTTTAGCTCTCAAGATGGCCTTGCTTGCTGAGCATGAGTCACTGGTTTAGTGACTCAGAGTGGCATCTAACAAGACAAGGATGTGCAGGGTTGTCAAGGGACTTAGTGGTCAGTGGATCCTGCCTGAAGCTTTTCCTAAACCCAGTTTTTGAGATAGAGCATCTTTTCCATTAGCGGCTGTTCCTAATCATCCTCAGTACCAGTTTATCTGAAGCTTGGGGTCTGACAGAGACACTGCCTTGTTGTGGAAAGCTCTAGAATCCATCCTTGCCCTTAACTGGATGTGGCCTTGAGATTTACTGTGTGACAGGACAAGACTTCTGAGAGTTCACCCAGCTCTGCTTGGAATGGCCACAGAATCAGGAGGCCTGTGCTTCTGGAAATACGGTGTCAGGAGGGAAAATAAAGCCTCTTTTTATTTGATGAGGCCTTCAAACCTCTTTCAACTTAAGGAGAAAAAAGATCAATTAAAGTTGGATAGAGAAACAGACACATGTGATGAAGCAAATATACCCAAATGTACTTGGATATGGGGCCCACTGTACAATTCTTTCAACTTTTTGATATGTTTGAAACTTTTCAAAATACAATGTTTGGTACAATGCAGATACCCCTAGAAATGACTACACTTTTGAAAACATTATTCCTTTTGCAATATAAATGGGTGTCTTCCTTCCCTTCTCCCACTTCTTTTCTACTCCTAGCATTGGTCTTTTTAAAATTTTGGTCTGGGGAGCCTTCTTGATTAAAAAGGCCCTGGAATAGTTAGAAAGAATGAATAAGACCTAGTACTTGATAGCACAACAAGGTGACTAGAGTCAATAATAATTTAATTGTACATGTTAAAATAACTGAAAGAGTATAATTGGATTGTTTGTAACACAAAGGATAAATGCTTGAGGGGATGGATACTCCATATTCCATGATGTGATTATTATACATTGCATGCCTGTATCAACATTTCTCATGTACCTCATAAATATATACACCTACTATGTACCCACAAAAATTAAAAATAAAAAAAATTTTAAAAAGGGCCGGAGTGAGGGTGGTTGGTGATTGGCTATTCCTTTATGCCAAGGACTTCATATTCTTCATATGTAATTCTCACAATAATACTACAAACTAGTTATTAATTTCTGTATTTTATGAGGAAACTGAAGCTTAGGGGAATAAACTTGACCCAGTTACAAGGTAATACTACTCATCTTACAGCATTTATGGAGCCCTTACTTGATGTGTCAGGCTTTGTGCTATGAACCTTAAACCTATTAACTTGTTTTAGCCTCACCCAGCTGTGGAAGGTGGGTACCATTATTACCTCCATCCTGCAGATCAGGAAATGGAAACTTAAGAGAGGTGCAGCAACTTGTCTCAGCTTATATTCCAGGGGCTGGTACATGGCAGGGCCCATGTTTGAATCCATCCTCTTTATTTATTTTTTGAGGCAGGGTCTTGGTCTGTCACCCAGGGTCTTTCTTGCTCTATTGCCCATGGCTCACTGCAGCCTTGACCTACCAGACTCAAGCATCCTCCCATCTCAGCCTCCCAAGTAGCTGGACCACAGGCTCATGCCACCATGCCCAGCTAACTAAAAAAAAAATTTTTCATAGAGACAGGGTCTCACTATGTTGACCAGGCTGGTTTTGAACTCCTGGCCTCAAGCGATCCTACCACCTTGGCCTCCTAAAGTGCTGGGATTACAGGCATCAGCCACCTCTTCCAGTCCTCTTCTGCTTTAGAGCTCTTGCCCTACTATTCAAACCCACGCTTTGGCATTTCTTTGCCTACTTTGGTAAATTGGCATATCTAGTGGAAGCCTCTTGACCTGAGGCCACAGGCTCCTGAGGACAGAGAATGTTTTGTTCAGCACTGTGTCATTCCTAGTGTTCATAGCAGTGCCTGGCACCATGAATATTATTGAATAAAAGAGTGCATGAATGATGGCTTCTCACCACCTACTCCCTCACCTTCTCAGTCCCCCAAAGTGCTCCTCTTGGGCACATTTTGGCTATCCTGGACTTGGTCCTTGGAGATAAAGATGCTGGTTTCTCTGATGTGGTTTAGCCAGTGTCGCATTTGGTGGCCAGTAAGGAGTTGTAATGAAGGCAGATTTTCCTTATTGGTCTTAAGCTGTCAAAGACAGCAGAAAGATATTATCCACTGCCAAGGAAAGATGGGAACCAAAAACAAATACTTAAAGTTTCCCAAAGCTTTCAAGGAATCTTCCAGCTGTGGCAACAAGAAGTCCTTAGTAGCCATGAAAGTTCTCACATTATAGCTATATTTGACTCTTGGGTTGAAGTAATGAACAGGTGAACACTGACAATTAGTCATCTTAAATGTGCCCAAGCAGTTGGTAATTATACCCTGCATTTATTTAGTGTTTTGTTTACAAAATTCTGTTCTCCCTTTTGATGATATGAACAGCCCAGTACATATATAGGACAGCTATGATTATTCCCACTTTACAGATGAGAAAACTGATGCCAGAGAGGTTCTGTCATTTGCCCTACACTACGCAGTTAATAAAAGGTAGAGACAGTAGAGACAGGTCTTCAACCCTTTTAATGCCTAGTCCAGGACATTTTTAATATCAATATTGCATTTAACTCAGTAATTTCTGAGGATGAGTAACAGGAAGATGTATTCCTTTCTGTTGCTCTTCTTCCAATTTAGTTAGGTTATGTATTTGAGTCAGTTAGTCTTTCTGGATACCAGTTTACTAATCTGTATCATGGGGAATAAACACCATCCATCAGTGAGTATGCATGAAGCAGAGGAGACTGGGAGGGTTCAGAACTTAAAAAACAATTTCTGAGTGAAGCTGTTTGGAAGAGACTGTGATGACTCTTACCTATTATCCATAAAACAAATTAAATGGCACCTCCCTTGGCCACCCTACCTAAAATGGCACCCCTGTTACCTCATTACCATGTTTCATTTTTCTTCACAGCATTTATTGCCATTTATTATATGTCTATATTACCTGTCTGAATCCTCCCACCAGAGTGCAGTAGCCAAGAAGGCAGGGACCTGAAACCCTAAGAGGTGGAATAGTGCCTGGCACAAATAACCACGTGTTGAATAAATGATTGAAGGAATTAATGAATGAATCTGAGCTGTGGAATGATTCAAAGTAAGTTTGAATTGAATGACTGATTTACTTGAATCCTCGCTCCCCAATAGAGGGGTGTTATGGTTTGGCATCCTCATACATATTCTTAGTCTGCCACTCAATGGCTTACAACCAGTCACTAAAGCCTCCTTGAGTATCAACTTAGGCCTGGGTGAAATGGGTTCAATAACCTGTGTCCATGCAGCAGACACAGCCCATTATATTGCCCTGTATGCCTCTGTACCGTAACAGCCTGTGAGCAGCGTGAGGACTGAGGGCTGGTCCTGTGCACTGTTGTATCCCCAGTACTTAGCATACAGCCTGGTCCACAGAGAGGTAAAATAAATGTTGAATGAATGAATGAAAGTACAGGGCTCTGAATCCTCCTCCAAAGCTGACTTACCATCTGAAAATAAACCTGGTGCATGGCACAGACATTCCCCTTTCAATTCAGAGATGAGGAGGCGCTAAACAGTTGGTTCCCTATCCTGAGGGAAGGAAAGGCAAGCCTCGGCTCCAGATCCGGTTCCATGCCATGTTTTGGAATTTGTGTTTACGTCTGCCTTCATCCCCATCCTTTCCGCTCCAGCATAAGCAAAATTATAACCCCGCACACCGACTTGCATGCAATTATCATAGCCCGAGTGCTCCTCCGTTGAGAGACTTCGCCCCCGAGACCGCTGACTGTGAATGACAAATCAAAAGTCAGGGTTGCAGAATCAGCCGGACTTTCCTGCTCATTTGCAGCAGAGGGAGGAAGCAGAGAATGAAAGATTCTGAAAATAAAGGTAAGGGGCGGACTGCAGAAAGATGGCTAAGAGAGGGCTAAAGGCTAAAAGATGCTAGGGATGCGATGTCACTCCACAGACATATTTAGTTTGTATTAATGGCTAGTTTAAAATTACCGTACCTATATTAACATTCTAGTTATATAATAAACATGATGACTTTAAAAAATGACTAGCTTCTAGTTTCCAAATATTGTGTCATTCAGCTTTCCATTTTTATAGTCCTAAATATAACTCTATTTTTGCATTCTTCATTTAATCTTGGCTGAGTAACACAGCTTTCACAGATTTCCTTAGACTAGCTCCCAGATTTTTGATAATTTTATTTTGGGGGTGTTCACAATAGTTAATAATGAATATACAGGTTTTCAATGCATTATTAGAATTGGAATATCTGAAATAATTGGGACTTAAAACAGTTTGGGTTCTGAAGGCAAACGCTGACGGAGAATCCTTTAATGAACATTAATCTTTTTAGAAGCGCTCCATGGGGAGCCGTCGCTGACCTTCAGAACTGTTTATCTTGCAAAGAAATGCTGGGATGTAAACTACCCCCACTCCATCAGCCTCCACACCTTACCTCCCCCTCACCTCCCAACACTCTAATTCTGTTGGAGGGATGGGGGAAGAGAGAAACGAATTTAAATAAAAACTCAAAAAAGGAAAGGGCTAACCGAAAAATGAGCCAACCAAATTTTAAGTTCAACAACAAGCATTCTGGAGGATTCTGGGGTTTTAAATTCGGAGGCTCCTTAAATATTCTGCCGCAGTTGGGGGAGGAGCGATGGACCCCTAGGTCTCCGGAGGCTACACGTGTTCCCCGATCCCGTTTCCAGGGGGAGCCCTTCCTTCCTATTGCGCTGGTCGTGCTCCTGGCCCGCGTGCCCAGGAAGGGCGCAGCGGAGTCGCGTGCCCGTCCGGGCGGAGGACGCCGTCTCCGCGCGGCGGTGCCGGGCCCCTGCTTCCGGAACGCTAATTTTAGGGTTCGCCAGCCCCCCTTTCTTTTCACCCGCTTTCCGTGCGAGCCGCTGCGCAGCAGTCTGCGCTTCGAGTGCGCTGTGTTTTAAGGAGGCCCCGGCGCTTTCCCCTTGGGCTCGGGGGCTTGGGTGCGCAGGTGGGGGCTGGCACGCAGCCCGTTGGGCAGGTTTCGCGCAGCGACCCTCCCCACGCCGGAGCTAAGTTCTTTGGGTGAGACGTGCAACAACGCAGGCCCCAAAGCTCTCTGCGCGCAGCGCCGCGGGGCTTGGCCTTCTCCAGTCCTCGGGAGTCAGCCACCGTCTCTGGCTTGTTATAGGATTCCCACCTCGTGGTGGGCAATGATGTATACATATTCAACATTAGAAAAAGAAGGAAAAAAAAAAACCCACTCACAATCTAATGCCAATGGAGAGAATGGTATTTTAATCTACGAAACTGTAATGAAGGCTCTTAAACAATCCCACTTTCCATAATTGAGGCTTTCAAAAGGGCCAGGTAGCTGGTG
This sequence comes from Pan troglodytes, assembly GCF_028858775.2. Classification (NCBI taxonomy): domain Eukaryota; kingdom Metazoa; phylum Chordata; class Mammalia; order Primates; family Hominidae; genus Pan; species Pan troglodytes. The sequence continues at coordinate 165,730,601 of NC_072398.2, read as the reverse complement.
GTGTTTGTATTAACATCTCATAGGCTCTGGATCATTCACAGCCGCGTATTGATCTATGTGGTTTTGACGTTTAAATTTTAATGAAGCAGCCTTAGTGGGGAAGAAAACAGCTATGCATGTGCCTGGTAAGTGGGAAGAGGACCTGTTCACTCCTGTTTCTAAGCCAGCATCTTAAGAGTAGGTATTACCTGTGTGTGAAATCAAAGTATTTTAAAATTAACTCTAGGAAGAATGTTGGATTTTCCTGTGTTGTTTTCAGTGGTTGGAGAAAGGGTTTCTGGAGAGAAAAAAAATTGCTTATTTGCCAAGTCATGCTAGGCCATGGACATGATTTAGAAAAAAAATTAAAGCTGCTTGAATTGGAGGCTCAGGTTAAGGTTAATATTCAACATTGTTTGAAATGGAAACACTCCTGGTTTCTCAGTGTATCAGTGTGTTTTAAGCTCAGATCCCCAGCCTTTTTCTAAGGAGAGTTGGTATTTAGAATTTTTTTTTTTTTTTGAGACGGAGTCACGCCCTGTCGCCCAGGTTGGAGGGCAATGGTGCGATCTCGGCCCACTGCAACCTCTGCCTCCCAGGTTCAAGCGATTCTCCTGCCTCAGCCTCCCGAGTAGCTGGGATTACAGGCCCATGCCACCACGCCCGGTTAATTTTTGTATTTTTAGTAGAGATGGGGTTTCACCATGTTGGCCAGGCTGGTCTCGAACTCCTGACCTCAGGTGATCCACCTTCCTCGGCCTCCCAAAGTGCTGGAGTTACAGGTATGAGCCACCGTGCCTGGCTGGTATTTAGAATTTTTGTTTTACTTTGTACTGGGAAGAGCCTTGGGTTGGGAGTCAAGATTGGTAGGCTCTGACTTGTTCAGTTATAACTCATTTGTGACCTAGGACAGGACTCTATTTCTTTGGGTCTCAGTTTCTTTATCGCTAAAATGGAGAGCTATTAGACTAGATTCCTGTTTTTCAGATTGTGAGTGGTGAGAAAGCAACTTAGTGAGTCTTAGGCAACATTTTAGATCGATGAAATAGAACAGAAACTGTCAGAAATCATTGCACATAGCAGAGGTAACTACTGTGTCCTGAAACTTCTGTTATAGATATTTATCTTTATGCATGTGGGTATAAGCCGTATTCTGACATCACATCGGTTTTTTTTTTTCCTGTGAGTTTCAGTTAAAGAAGTTTGAGGAACACTGAAATAAATCATAGCTCAGTAATGGTTTTCAAGGAGTCTGTGAAATGCAGCTTTATATGCATATATATACAGAGAGAGAGAGAGAGAGAAAGAGAGAGTCAATAGTTTTCCTCAGATTTTTAAAGGATTCTAAGACTCCAAATAGGTTATGAATTACTGTATTTCTAAGGTCCCCCAGGCCTTTTCCAAGCCTATTTCTTTGAGAGCAAAGTATCCCTTTAGGGCTGCTGGGAGATGGGTATGTGTTGACAGAGACCAGATAAGTGTATGGTGTGAGGTGGTGTGTGTGTGTGTGTGTGTGTAGGTGTGACCATAGCAACCAGACCGTGAGAGCCATTCCTGGGTCCCAAATTACCAGTTGGTGTCCTGAATATGAGACATAAAAACACTAAAAATTAGAGTCTCTGTGTTGAAAAGGACCACAGCAAAACTATTAAAATATTATGAATTGTTTGGAAGTCAATTCTTTTTGTAAAGACTGAAAAAGAGAATCAGGTAAAATTATAAGAGGTTGATGGGGCAAAGAAATCACCAGGATGTTGCAGGTTCAGAAAGTGAATTTTTGTAAGCTACCATCACATGAGTGGTTCAGTAAATGTTGACTTGTGGCTTAAGAACTGCCTGCCTGCCTTTTCCATCTTTTTAGTTCATCTTAGGGACAATTCAGTGAGGTTTTTAAATACAAAAGACATTGTGTAACATTGATCTAGCATATCTCAAAATGTTTTGCAAGCCAGGAAAAAGAAATTAAGTATAAGGCAACTAAAAAGAAAATAGTTGAGTGAGTTAATAAGTAGATATTGGCAAACATGACAGCTAATTATAACAATAAGAACCATAGCTCCTATTTAATGAACAACTGTTATGTGAAAAGCTCTCTGGGAGGTGCTTTACATATTGTCACAACACTGCAAGGTAGGTGGTATTTTATTTTGAAGAAATAGATTAAGAATTTTGTACAGGGATACATAGCTAGTTAACGGCAGAGCCATGATTCAAAATCGGGTCTTTTTTTATCTCCAAAACCATTCACATGGTAGGCAAGTACTTGAAAATAAGTAGCCCTGTACTCTGTAAAATTACAGTTTTTAATAAAATTGTCAACATTTTTAGAATTAACTTACCTATATAAAAAGGGAGATGTGAACCTTAGAAAATGATGGCTTTTGACTAATTTTTTAGGTTGTTTTTATTTGGAAAACAGATATTTTAACTCTTCAAATTCAGCTCCAAATTTTCTTTTTACTAAGTTCTTTGAGTATGTTATGCAGCAAGGTCTTAGAGGCACAAAATAATAAGAATGAAGACGGAAAATTTGGGTGAATTTTTTTTTGGTCTATAAGAGGTCAAAGAAAATAGTTCTCATTCCAATTTTTCTGTTATTTTTCTAGATTTTATTTTAAAATGGCAAACATGGCATTTGTTTAGCAAACAAAGTTACACATAACATTTTAATAGTAGGATTTAAAAGTTGTCATGACTGGGCGTGGTGGCTCAACCTGTGATCCCAACACTTTGGGAGGCTGAGGTGGCAGATCACTTGAGGTCAGGAATTCAAGACCAGCCTGGCCAACATGGTGAAACCCCCTCTCTACTAAAAATACAGAAATGAGCCGGGCATGGTGGCATGCACCTGTAATCCCAGCTACTGGGGAGGCTGAGACAAGAGAATCGCTTGAACCTGGGAGGCGGAGGTTTCAGTGAGCCGAGATAGCAAGACTGCACTCCAGCTTGGGTGACAGAGTGAGACCCTGTCTCAAAAAAAAAAAAAAAAGTTGTCTATGCCAATGGTTCCTGAGATAACTTTTCACTGGAAGTTATTACAAAATCTAATTGGGTTTGAGCAGGGTCAGATTCAGACTTTTAGGCTCTAAATATTAAGAAATAGTGTGGTGTTCATCCTCCAATCTGTAATTCAAAATAAGTGTAAAAAAATTTTTAAAAAGTTGTGATTTTTCTTAAACATCTTGACTACTTTGATACTTTTAGAGAAAACTCAAATTCTTTCAAGGATTTTTGTCACTGCTGCATGTGACTGGGTGAGTTGGTGAAATGATACTTTAGCTGGGGTGATCTGTAAATGACTGAGTGACTTCTCAAAGCTTCAGGGGTAGCATGTGGTTAAGCTGGGATTAGAGACTGGTCTATGCCAGTGGTAATCAATGGGTCTGGTATTGCTTTTTGGGCTACACACTGGAAATCTGCAGGTATGTTATTTGATGGTCATATGATTGAGGGGCGCTGCCATTGGCAGAAACTAGAAATGATAGTGCCCTCCGGTGTTCTGGGCTGTTCCATTCAATGATGAATTAGCTCATGTCCTGTGCAATTTTCAAATGTTTTGCTGAAGATGTAGTAAAATCTTCTATACTTTTCTGGGCTTAGAACATAAATTGGTTTCACTGTACACTGAAACTTCCGGGATTAAAAATGCTGTGTAAATCTAAGGAAGATTATACTGAATTTTGTTCAGGAAATCACTTAGCCAAAGCAATGCCACTTGTGTTTTAGACACCAGTACAACACACCTGAATCATAAAATCTATATACAAGTGCAAGTAGCTACCTACTTAATTATGTTTTCTAATATAGTTGTCTGAGCATTTGCATATTGAAATACATGTTGCTTTATTGTAAATAACTTATTTCACTTCTCTTTTACATTACAGTTGAAACATATATGTATATATATATACATATGCATAGTTTAATTTTGTGTTAGGTTATTTCATCTTTAAATTTCATTTTGAGATACTAAACAAGAAAATACAAAATATTTTTATATGTATTTGTGTTACTCAGAGTTTACAAAATGACTTGATTTTTACCCCTGAATGTTTTAAAATAATTTGAACCAACATTAAAACTTTTGGAGACTATAGGTTCAATAAGGTATTTATGGCTTCTTTAATAAAGATTAGAGCAGTCTGCAACAATGAGATTGAGCTGAGTATAAATTACCCTCTTTAAAGGGCAGATATACTGGGTTATAAGGGTTATAAATCTCTAAAAGTGATGTTACTGGTCGTTGATTATTTTTATGCTATTGTTACTGCCACTTACATTTTTATTTTTTGTTTTACTATTATTATTTTTGAGATGGAGTCTTGCTCTGTCACTCAGGCAGGAGTTCAGTGGTGCGATCTTGGCTCGCTGCAATGTCCACCTTCCAGGTTTAAGCAATTCTCCTGCCTCAGCCTCCCTAGTAGCTGGAATTACAGGTGCACACCACCACACCCAGCTAATTTTTGTATTTTTAGTAGAGACAGGGTTTCACCATGTTGGCCAGGCTGGTCACCAACTCCTGACCTCAAGTGATCCGCCACCTTTGGCCTCCCAAAGTGCTGGGATTACAGGTGTGAGCCACTTGGCGTGGCAAAAAATTTTTTAAACATTTTATTTATATTCTCTCAGCAGGACAATCTTCCTAGCATAACTGTTGAGGGCCCCTCCAGTCTCAGGTTTTGACCTTGTTTTTTATTTTTTTTTATTAACTTAAAAAACATTATTATTTTTTCATTTTTATTTTTGACTTGACGATAACTGTATATATTTATGGGGTACAATGTGATGTTTTGATAGAAATCTACTACATTTTGGAATGATCAAATCAGGCCGATTAGCATATTTATCACCTCAAATATTTATCATTTCTTTGTGATGAGAACATTTAAAATCCTCTTTTAGTAATTTTGAAATATACAACACATTATTATTAACCCCAGTCACAGTGCTGTGCAATAGGACAGCAAAACTTATTCTTCTAACTGTAACTTTGTGCCTATTGATCAGCATTGCCCCTTTCCCTGCCCATGCCCCCACCTCCCAGCCTCTAGTAACCACCTTTTGATTCTCTCATTCTGTAAGTTTGGCTTTTTTAGATTCCACACACAAGTGAGATCATATGATATTTGACTCTCTGTGGCACTTTAGAATTTCATTTTCTAATTGTTTATTCCTGGGATGTAGAAATAGAATTGATTAGGCCGGGTGCGGTGGCTTATGACTGTAATCCTAGCACTTTCGGAGGTGGAGGCAGGTGGAACACCAGAGGTCAGGAGTTGGAGACCAGCCTGGCCAACATGGTGAAACCCTGTCTCTACTAAAAGTACAAAAAAAATTAGCCGGGTGTGGTGGTGTGTGCCTGTAATCCTAGCTACTCCGGAGGCTGTGGTGGGAGGATTGCTTGAACTAGGAGGTGGAGATTGCAGTGAGCCAAGATCACACCACTGTACACTCCAGCCTGGGCAACAGAGCGAGACTCCATCTCAAAAAAAAAAAAAAGAAAGAAATAGAATTGATTTTATATGTTGACCTTATTTCAGTGACCTTGCTAAATTCACTTATTAATTTCAATAGTTTTTAGATTTTAGGGGCCTTACTATGTAGACCGTTTATTTTTCTGTAAATAATGACAGTTTTTTCTTCTTTCTGATCCTTATACTTTTCCCCCTTTGTCTCATTGCACTAGCTAGGATCTCTCTTATAATGTTGAATAGAAGCAGTGATGGTGAGTATTCTTATCTTGTTACTGATCTTAGGGGAAAAGCTATCACATTTTCACCATTAAGTACAACATTTGATGTGGGATTTATATGGACACTTAAAAATTAGATTAAGGAAGTTACCTTCTATTCCTACTGTGCTAAGTTTTTATCATGAATCAGTTCTGAGTTGTAACAAATATTTTTCTGTATTATGTGCATCATATGATTATTTTATTCTGTTAATATGGTGAATTTCAGTGATTCTTGAATGTTAAACCAACTTTGCACTTTTGGAACAAACAACTTGGTTGTGATATCTTTTTATATATTGCTGTATTTGACTTGCTAATATTTTGTTGAGGATTATCTTTGTCCATGAGAGAGATTAACCTGTGATTTCCTTTTGTTGTGGTGCCCTTGCCACATTTTGGCATCAAGGATATGTTGACCTTGTAAAATGAATTAGGAAGTATTTCCTATTTCTCTATTCCCTGGAAGGTTTTTGTGAGATTAGAATTATTCTTTAAATGTCTGGAAGAATTCACTGGTGAAGCCATTTGGGCCTGGAAATTTTGTTCTTGGAAAGTTTTAAAATATGTTTGTTTGTTTGTTTGTTTATTTTACTTTTGTAAAGATGAGGTCTCACTATGTTGCCCAGGCTGATCTTGAACTCCTGACCTCAAGTGATCCTGCCACCTTGGCCTCTCAAAGTGTTGGGCTTACAGGCGTGAGCCACTCTGCCTGGCTTCAGTTGTTTTAATAGTGTATGTTATTCAGATTTCCTATTTTTGTGTGTGTTTTAATAAATTCTGGTTTTTTAGGACTTTGTCCATTTCATCTGAATTTCCACATGAGGTTTTCTTTATATTCTCTTATGATCTTTAGAATGTTTTTAGGTGGTGTGGTCCTGTCCTTGTTTTTTATTTCTGATAGTGGCATTTCTATTTATTGTCCTGGTAATTCTCACTTATTTTGATGCAATATTGTCAAGGTCTTATACATTTGAGTAGTCTCTGTAATCTTTTACTGGTTAATTTTTTGTATTATACATTTATTTTTCGTCTCATGAGTTCTTGCTTTTGTCTCTATTATTTCCTCTTACACTCTTTGGCTATAACTTATGACTTCTTTTTTAGTTTTTTGAGATAGACGGTATCTTTGATTTTCAGCTTTTCTTTTAAAAAATATTTTCATTTAAGGCTACACATTAATATCCTTTAAGCCGGCCAGGCGTGGTGGCTCACGCCTGTAATCCCAGCACTTTTGGAGGCCGAGGCAGGTGGATCACAAGGTCAGGAGTTTGAGACCAGCTTGGCCAATGTGGTGAAACCCCGTCTCTACTAAAAAATTACAAGTATTAGTTGAGCACGGTGGTATGTGCCTGTGATCCCAGCTACTCGGGAGGCTGAGGCAGAATTGCTTGAACCCGGGAGGCGGAGGTTGCAGTGAGCCGAGATCACACCACTGCACTCCAGCCTGGATGACACAGCAAGACTCTGTCTCAATGAAAAAAAAAAATCCCTTAAGCTATATATATAATATCCTTTAAGCATAGCTTTTGTGTACACCTGCAAGTATTGTTATATTTTCATTATTTAGTTTAAAATATTTTATACTTTTCTTTTTGATTTTTTTGACCCATAAGGTAGTGTAACAACATACTTTTTAATTTTTAAACAGTTGGGGAGTTTCTAGTTCTCTTTTTGCCATTGATTTCTAGCTTGCTTTCACTGTAGTCAGAGAATATATTTTGGAAATGTTTTAGACTTGCTTTGTGACCCTTCTTATGATCAATTTTTATATTTATATGTTGTACTTAAAAGAATGTGCATACTAAGATAGTTTGGTTCCATGTTCTATATATGTTAATTATTTCAATTTGTTAATCCTGAGGTGCGGATCTTCTGTATCCTCACTGATTTTTTTCTCATTCTGTTGGTTCCCAAGAGAGGGCAAACTCTTCCATTATAATTTTAGATTTGTCTATTTTTCCTTTTATATTTGCCGATTTTTGCTTTACTTTGTGGCTCTGTTATTAGGTGCATACCATATACAGTTATAGTTGTTATATCTTCATTATGAAATGTCTTTCCTTATCTTGAGCAATACTCCCTTATAATCTACCTTTTTGATATTAATGTAGCTATACCAACTTTCTTTGTGTTAATAGATACATGGTAGATCTTTTCCCATTTGTATACTTTTTCTTTTTTATTATTATTATATATTTTTTTGAGATGGAGTCTTGCTCTGTCATCCAGGCTGGAGTGCAGTGGTGTGGTCTTGGCTCACTGCATCCTCAGCCTCCTGGGTTCAAGCGATTCTCCTGCCTCAGCCTCCCAAGTAGCTGGGACTACAGGCGTGTGCCACCACACTCAGCTAATTTTTATATTTTTAGTAGAGACAGGGTTTTGCCATGTTGGCCAGGCTGGTCTCGAACTCCTGACCTCAGGTGATCCACTCACCTTGGCCTCCCAAAGTGCTGGGATTACAGGCATGAGCCACTGTGCCCAGCCTATACTTTACTTTTTTCTATACCCATATATGTAATCTGTATCTTTTAGAAGCAGCCATAAGTGAATTTTTGAAAATCTAGTCTGACAATATGGTCTTTAGTTTGAATATTTAAACCATTTAATATAATTATTGATGTGTTAAGTGCTATAGCTACCATGTTACTCCTTGTTTCTTATTTGTGTCCCATCTGTTTTATATACCACTTTCTTTTGGATTAATCAAGCATTATTTTTAACTTTCCAACATATTCTTTACACATTTGTTTTCATTTTACTTTTCTTTGTATGTGCGTGTGTGTGCCTGCGTGCGTGTGCAAGTGATTACCCCAGTGCTTCTTATATTTAATCATGTTTCAGACAATGTTAGGCGCTTAGAAGACTTTAACTCCATTTACCCTATCTTCTCCCTCACCTCACTTTCTGCCTTTTGTATTATTATTGTATTTTGTTTTAATTATACATTTATTAAAGCCCCATAGGACACTGTAATGATTGTTTTGTGGAATAAATATTCATTTAAATTTACCCACATATTTACCCTATTCATTGCTTTTCATTTCTTTCTGATTTTTTTGTGTATTCCCTCTGGGATCTTTTCCTTTTGCATGAAAAAAACTCCCTTTAGGATTTCTTGTAGTGCATATATGCTAGAAACAAATATTCTCAGTTTTTATGATCTGGAAATGAGTTGATTTTGTCTTTGCTTTTGAAGGACAATTTTACTAGGTGTATAGAATTCTGGGGAAGCAGGTGTTCCCCCAGCACTTTAAAACATGTTATCCCATTGTCTTCTGGTTTTCATCCTTTCTTGGAAAAGCAGGCTGTCAGTCAGTCTTATGTTGTTATTTGGTGTTGCATCTTTTTTCTTTGGCTGTTCTTAAGACTTTTCTCAATTGATTTGGTTTTCAACACTTGTCCCAGGTGTGGTTTTCTTTGTATTTATCCTGCTTGGGGTTTTCAGTCCTTCTTGAATCTGTGCGGCTTGAGGTTTTTTGTAATTCTCATAATTCCCTGCCATTATCTCTCCAAACAGTGTTTTGTTCCTTTCTCTCTTTCTGGGACTCCAGGTACCTTTATGTTAGAACTTTTTACCCTGTCCCATATATTCCTTCATTTTCTGTATACTTAGCCCTTTTCTTTCTTTTTTAGTTTTGTTATTTTTTTGCTGGCCTATCTTAGAGCTTACTGGTTCTCTCTGCTATGTTTAACTTGTTGTTACAGAACCATCAATTTCTTAATTTTGTTTTGTATTTTTCAGTTCTAGAGTTACTATTAGATTCTTTTTTTTTTTTTTTTTTGAGACAGAGTCTCCCTCTGTTGCCCAGGCTGCAGTGCGATCCTGGCTCACTGCAGCTTTCACCTCCTGGGTTCAAGCGATCCTCAGCCTCCTGAGTAGCTGGGATTACAGGCATGTACCACTATGCCTGGCTAATTTTTGTATTTTTAGTAGAGATGGGGTTTCGCCATGTTGGCCAGGCTGGTCTTGAACTCCTGGCCTGAAGTGATCCGCTCACCTTGACCTCCCAAAGTGCTGGGATTATAGGCGTGGGCCACCGCGCCCAGCCTCTATTAGATTCTTTGCCAAAAGAGATTCTTCACCTTGTCATCTGTTTTCTCAAATACATACATCACAGTCATCTTAAAAAACTTTGCTCAGTGACTTCAATGTGTGGGCCACTTGTGAGTCTTTTTATCTCTTCTGTTTTTCTTCTTGGTTGTCTTTCTTCATATGCCTGGCAATTTTTTATTATATGTCCAGTATTGTGTATGAAGATGCTCTGGATGATGTCATCTACCTGTTGAGAGTATTTTTCCTACTCTTTGTCAGAAGTAGAACAGAGATCACTTCAATCAGGCACTCAGTCCAATTAAGGCTGTTTTGCAGACTTTTAAGGTTTAGTCTACTTCTGGTTCTCCTAATCCCAGGCCCCTAGGGAAACTGACTGAGAGTCTGAGATGTTTCTCACCACCCCTTCCCCTTGACAGACCCTAAACTCTAATTTTTGTCTCTCTAATACTGTGAACTTGCTGAAAACTCTACTCAGCAAAATGTTCATTGTGCTTTTCATTTGCTTTCTCGTTGGCTTCTTAGCCTCTGCTCTGGGCAGCTGAGTCAGGAATATCTGAAGGAGAAAACTCCTGTCAGGCTGTGAGTTACTCTAGGATATGCCTTTTCAGTCCTAAACTCCACTTTTTGTCTCTGCAGCCCTTGAAACTGTCTAAAATTCTGCAGGCTTCTCTGTGTCTTAACAGCTGCCCCTTGCCTGGCTTTTCAGCTTCTTACCCCATGCTAAGAATTGGCATATACCCTAAATAGGAAAATGGGCTTGCAGAAAGTCAGGCTCACCTCAGTGAGCCTCCCCTCTCTCCAAGATCTGGTTCCTCAAATCGTGGCTGATTAGTAGCTTTCCTATTACTTCACACAGATGTTTAAAAATTTTATCTGGCTTTTCTAATTTCCCTCATCAGAACCAGTCTGCTACAACCTACTCTATTAAAGCTGGAAGTTAAACACGTCTGTTTTTTTTGTTTGTTTGTTTTAAGTGGATTATGTTAAAAAATAAAAATCACAGGCCAAAAACCAAGGTAACAATGTCATTTTAAACATGTAAATTTAATAAAGGATATATGTTGATTTTTAGTTACTCTTTCTTGCCTTATTAAAAGCTTGTCAGTACCTTTTTTCATATGTACTCTGAAATTCTTACAAATATATATTGCTTTGTTCCAGAGAATATGTGTACTAAAAGACTATAATTTTTCCGAGTCTGGTTCTCCATTCAAATGTTTTAATACTTTTGTGATTTTATGATTTGTAATTGTCGACTCTCACCTCCCAATTCAACATGATCCTAAAATATACAAAATAATTTGAATGATTGAGTTTCAAAAAGTTTTAGAAAACTTGATCTTGTAACTTTTATTCCAAAGCTTTGTTGAGGGGGAGAAGTACAGGCTTCTGCCTTTAAGGGTACTGCTTCACTTTTGGGGCAAAAAAGCAAGGGTTTTCAAAGGGGGACTTGACCTGAATGGCATGCAGGGGAGGGGGTGAGCCAGTGGGGGTCTCAATGACTTGCTTTGGTGCTTTATCTACCAGGTGGTTGAGCTGGTGCCCTCGCGGGCAGAACTAGGTGGTAAGGTGGCCAGAGTCTTGAGATACTCTCCAAGTGGGAGTGAGTTTCATCATGGGCATACTTTAGGTTATAATTTGTTATCTCTCGAGGCAGTCTCCTGGTCGAACAGACGTCTGGCTCTGGAGCTTCTAAGTAAGCAAGAGCTTCCAAGTAAGCACACAGATAAGCTTGCCCTACAGGGAGTGTCTGGTGAAGGAAAGGTAAATGTTAGAATTGCATTTCTAAAGAGCTAAGTAGGAAGTGGGGAACAAGGGAAAAGGAGGAAACAGAAAAGAAGAAAAAAGTATTTTTTAAAAAAGTAATTCTTTCTCTTAGAAAAAGGTGGGTACTTGGTTACAGTCTAAACCCTTTACCGTGGCTGAATAGGTATTTTTTCAGCCTCTTTCCCAGGTTGCGCGCTGCATTTAGTGCTGTCATTCTCATGTGCTTCATGTCACTACCAATGTGTTCAGCCTCTCAAATGCAAGCTCCGTTCATTTATTCATTCATCTCATATGTTTTTGATCACTTATGTGCTCAGGTCTCCTTTTTCAAATCAATATTATGGCAATTCTAGTAAATGATCAGGGAAATTAAATAGGTCAATTCATGTGACATAGTTCTGAAAGGCAACAGAGTGATTGGTGGAATTGTGGAAATGTTTTTCACATTTCTCCAAATTTTCTTTTAAAATCAGACGAACAAACTGACACTTACTTTTCAGTCTTTTCAGATATGTTCCCCAACTCCGACTCTAGTACTTAAAAATGTACTAAGTAAGAGGGCTTTGGGATGCCAGAAATAGTCTGTTACTTAATCTGGCTGCTGGTTTTTAAACCAGTGTGTGAAAATTCCTGGAGCTCAGCACATGGTTTGTTCACGTTTCAGTATGTCTGTTATACTTTAATAAAGAAAATGAACTTTTTACTGATAGAGTAACAAAAAAAGTGCCAAAGAGAAAGAAAGCTTGAGAACCTCTGATCAAGTTCAGCCTCTTCATGTTATGGACGAGGGAATTGAAGCTTGGGAAGGAAAAATTACCTGGGGATTGGGGGAATGTCTCATAACCAGGACTTGTACTCAGGCCTTCTGACTCCTAGTTCATCTGACTTTCCTAACTCATTGATCAGGAAAGGGGTAGGGAAGAATCTAGCATGCGCTAACATTGGAGCTGGGCGACATTCTCAGAATCCCAGATGTATCCTGCAAGTCAGCACTTCACTCCCTACTCTTTCTGCCCTCCTCCATCCTCTTCCCCATGGCAGTTTAAAAACAGACACTTTTATTTCCTGCAAACCTGGAGATACTTGTTTCATCACCTAAGAATCATTTGACTGCATATGCTGAGAAAAAGGGAAATTCGTGCCTGTGAAATCTAACAAGAGCCCAGCACAAGGTATGTTTGATCCTCTTTTAAAGCCATTTTTAGTTTGGTGCTGTGTGGTTTAAATTTAGAATAACATTTCTACAACTTTGGGGGAGGGGCGGTGATGGTGGCGTGCAGAGATTGAACCCAGCTGTGACTCCTGCTGCTGTGAGATAAATGGGAAAATCTGGGAACCAGTGTTAAAAGGAGAGGGCTCTTTAGAGAGGTAGCTGCAGGGAAGGGGAGGTGCCTTAATTGGGATGGGGGTGGAGGTAAGGCCAAGAAACAGTGGGAGCTGTCTCTTCCCCCTCTTGTCCTGTGGGATCTGACCTACTGAAAACAGAGTGAAGACTATTTCTGATCTGGTTTGGAAATCCAGAATTTAATATTAAAATACACGTTAAATATTTCAATAAATAAATATTAATATGTTAATATTAATGTTAAGTCAGAATGTTAAAATATACATCTAATATATATACACATACATGCACATGCATGCACACACACACAGCTTGGAATTGGTAGTGTCATCCTGGCTTCATTTTACATTCTCAAAGGCTAGATGTTGGGTTTCCAGAGTGCTGTTTCTTCTGCCTGAAATACATTTTCTCTCCTATTTGCCTGGCTCAGTTCTGCTCCTCTTTCCAGTAGTAGCTTCCTCTGACTCTAGGTCTCCTTCCCACTCCCTGCCTATAACAAGTTTCCAGAGCATCCTGTGTTTTCCCTTTTGTGTCACTTCCCGTATTTTTAATTATTAGATGAAATTTGGGCACGGCATATGTCCTTAATACATAGAGAAAAGAAGAGAAAGACAAGGAGTCAGGGAAGATAAAAGAAAGCTACCCTTGGATCGCTTCTTTTAAACTTAGCAAGGTAGACAGGTTCCTTAACTTCTCTGAGCCTCAGTTTCCTCACTTTCAAAGTGAAAATAGTAATACCTAATAAGGTTGTTGCGAGATTAGAACCTAATAAGGTTGTTGCGAGATTAGAAATAATATATTAAAGGCACCTAGCATAATATCTAACACATAGTAGGTACTCAGTGTAACATAATTTAAAATGTATATATACTCTTAAAAGGAAATTATGAAAATTCAGAAAAGCACAGAGAAAGCCTGTGAAAACATTCATTGTCCCGTCTCTTAGAGATAATTGCTGTTAAATTGAGTGGATTCTTTTTCTGTGTGTATCTTTATGTATCTATATAATGTACTGAGTTCAGATTATTCATATTTTTTTTTTCACTTAATATGACGGCCCAAACACTCTCCACATTTTTAGTGTCTGTAAAATACTGCCATATTATATTTTGTAATAATAACTGGGCCTTCAGTTATTAAAAGAAGATTTAGAAACTGACACTTGATCCATTCAAACTCTACTTTTACCAGGACAATATGTTTACGTGTTAGGAGGATAATTCATATTCCTGGGTAAACAAATGATGTAGTGGACAAGGTACAAAAGGACTCCTCCCTCCATTCCTTCTTCTCTCTCTCTTTCAGCCTTTCTTGCTTATTTCCATGGATAGGAGGGTTATTTTGATTTTTAAAGTAATGAGGCAACTAGGTGAAATTAAGAAATCCATTGGCCTGGAAGTTAGGAGGCCAGAAATTTTCCTTCTTACAGTCCAGTCACTGACTGACTTTAAGGCAGTCTTTTCATTTTTTGGTCTAATTTTTTTCATTTGTAAACATGGGAGAAGTGGGTTTTATTAGAGAGATTTTCAGACTGGGCTTTTCTGAGTGAGTGTTAGAGTTCTGTGGAGATGTTTTTTCATATTAGGTAGATTTCCTCTCAAGGGAAAATTACATGGCTAAAAAAAATTAAGTTTCACGTTTCAAATTTTATTTTATTTTTTAGACAGGGTCATGCTCTATCACCCAGGCTGGAGTGCAGTGGTGTAATCTTGGCTCACTGCAACCTCTGCCTCCTGGGTTCACGCAGTTCTTGTGCCTCAGCCTTCTGGGTAGGTGGGTGCTCGCCATTACGCTGGCTAATTTTTGTATTTTTAGTAGAGACGGGGTTTCACCATGTTGGCCAGGCTGGTCTCGAACTCCTGACCTCAAGTGATGTGCCCACCTTGGCCTCCCAAAGTGATGGGATTACAAGCCTTAGCCACTGTGCCCGGCTCAAGTTTCAAATTTTAAATGAAATCTCAGTGGACTTTTTCCTTTTTTAAAATTGAGATATAATTCACATACCATAAAATTCACCTTTTCAAAGTGTACAACTCAGTGGTTTTTAGTATATTCATAAGGTTGTACAGTCATCACTACTATCTAATTCCATAACGCTTTCATGGAAACCATTAATAGTCGCTCCCCTTTTCCTCCTCCCCCTAGCCCCTGGCAACCACTAATCTATTTGTCCCTGCGGATTTGCCTATTCTGGACATTTCATGTAAATGGAATTATAGTATGTGGTCTGGCTGCCTTCACTTAGCGTAATGGTTATAAAGTTGATGCATATTGTACCCTAAGTACTTCATTTCTTTTTTCCATTCCTTTTAGTTTTTTTTTTGTTTTGTTTTGAGATGGAGTCTCGCGCTGTCACCCAGACTGGAGTGCAGTGGCACAATCTTGGCTCACTGCAAGCTCCACCTCCTGCGTTCACACCATTCTCCTGCCTCAGCCTCCTGAGTAGCTGGAACTACAGGCGCCAGCCACCACGCCTGGCTAATTTTTTGTATTTTTAGTAGAAATGGGGTTTCACTGTGTTAGCCAGGATGGTCTCGATCTCCTGACCTCATGATCCACCCACCTTGGCCTCCCAAAGTTCTGGGACCACGGGCGTTAACCACCGTGCCCAGCCCTTTTAAAAATTTTTATTTTACTCATTTATTTATTTTGACACAGAGTCTGGCCCAGTCACCAGGGCTGGAGTGCAGTGGCACGAACATGGCTCACTGCAACCTTGACCTTCTGGGCTCAAGCTGTCCTTCTGCTCAGCCACCCGTGAAGCTGGGACCACAGGTGCATGCCACCATGCCTGGCTAATTTTTTCATTTTTTTGTAGAGACAAAGTCTCACTTTTCCTCAGGCTCAAGTGAACTCCAGGGCTCAAGTGATCCTCCTGTGTTGGCCCTGCAAAGTGCTGGGATTACAGGCATGAGCCTTCACACCTGGCACCATTCCTTTTTTACAGCATTTTAGAAAAAAATTTTTTCAAGTTTGGAAAAAAAAGGTTTTGTCAGGCTGTTAGAATTCCCGTAGCAGTAGAATGCATTATCTGCAGTGTTTGTTGAGATGCAAAAACAATTTCAGTACTTCAGACTTTTAAATAAAAGGCTCTATTTAGTTCATGTGAAAACTTTTAAAGCTCTGCCCTTCCCCCTTAAAGCTAAGAGACTGATATACTGATTGCCAGTCTTGTTTTCCTCCTCTGGGTTTAGGGGAGGGGATTAGGGCCAGACTTTCATTGGATAAAGGTAGTTGAGGCTGGGGTTAGGCTCTTTTCAGAGGAAAAATCAAGGTATTAACCTGTCACCAGAAGGAGGAGGGATGGATGGTGGGTGGGTTAAAACAACAGATGTCAGGTGTACATAACTGGGATGGACTTTATCTGCTGCACTATTGGTGCAAAATCCTTTCCTCTTATGTGTCTCCTGGTGTTCCTAAGAAAGTATAAGGAAGTCACCTGCAGTTTGTAGGGAATGAGCTATTTACTCATGCATGAACTGTGTTCTCTAGTTAAAAAGGGATTGAAAAGAAGAACAATATCAGAGTCCCTATCCAAATTATGAACTCCTTGAGGTCAGAGATTGTGTCTTGTCACAATTATACCTCCAGTGTTTGATATGGAACCTGGCATACATGAGTCATTCAGTGAATATTTGTGAGATTACTTGGTTTTTTGCCTTGTTGACTTAAGAAAACTTTTTATTTTGAAATAATCATAGATTTGTCCGAGAGATTCCAAAGAAATGTACAATGATATCCTATGCATCCTTCATCCTCTACCCTCCCTGAATGTTCACATCTTATACCACCATAGTACAATATAAAAGCCAAGACATTGACATTTGCACAATCCATAGAACTTAAGGTTTCACCAGTCACACATGCACTAGTTTATGTGTGTGTGTTTATGTTTGTAGCTCTATGCTATGTACTATGTGAATACATGTAACCTTAACTAATGACCACGGTGATCAAGATGCTCAAATATCACCACACACTCTCTTGCATTACCCCTTTATGGCCACCTCCATTTCCCAGTCCTTAACCCTTGGAAATTTAGTCTGTTCTCCATCTTTATAATTATGTTATTTCATGATTTTTTCCAGAAATGAAACCATGAAGGTATCCCCAAGATTGCCTTTTTTTTACTCGGCATAATTTCCCTGAGTTGCATCCAAGTCGTTGGATGTACAACATGCACCAACAGTCCATTCCTTTTTACTGCTGAGTAGTATTCCCTAAAATGGATATAGCATAATTTGTTAAAATATTTATCCATCGAAAGACATTTGGGTGGTTTCCAATTCTTAGCTACTAGGAATAGAGCTGCTGTGAACATCTGTGTACAAGTTCCTGTGTGAAAGTAAGTCTTCATTTCTTTGGGATAAATGCCCAATAGTGCGATTGCTGGATTGTATGGTAAGTCCATTTTCAATTTTGAAAGCACTGCCAAACTATTTTCCAGAGGGGATATACCATTTTAAATTCCAACCATTATTGTATGAGTGATCCAGTTTCTCCATATCCTTGCCAGCAATTGGTATAGTCACTATTTTTCTTTTTAGCATTTGTGGTGGGTGTGTAGTGATACGTTGACTTTTTGCCCCTCCTCCTACTAAACAAACATGTTAAGTTTTGAACTCAGCTTCCCAACTCTCAGTGGCCTGGTCTGTGATTTCCATAGGCCTCTATACTTCTGACCTCCTCCTACCTCCATGACCTTGACCTGACTTCTCTTTCTTCTCTCCCCAGCCTGGGTCCCGGGGTCCCCTTTTTACCTCAGAATCGCTTTATCTCAATCCTGCCATCTTCCCAATGCCTGGAGAAAGTCACAAAAGTGCTCTCCACTGCTGCCAGGCCTCTGATGTTACAGCTCCTGGGCAGTCCTTTCCTTTACCTCAATGACGTCACCCTCCCACTTCTGACAGGCTCTGCTCCATACAGTGAGGTCTTCTCTCAGGGAGGACCTTACCACCTCTCAACAAGAGTGAGACTGTTCAGTCTGAAGCCCCTCAGCATCTCCTTTCTCCATCTCTGCCTTTCTGTTTCCTGCAGAAGCCAGCTCCTCATGTGTGCTTATGTTCCCAGAGAGCCTCCAGCTCCCCAGGGTAGGGATTTATCAGAGGAGTCTATTTTCAGACTTCCCTTCATATGTTCTCCTTTTCCTCAGAGTGTCCTTAATGGAACACCCACACCTCTCCTCTAGTACTGAGTCTGTTGAATCAGGATCTCTGGAGGTTTGCAGGGCGGAGAGTCTCTGTTTTTATCAGTCTCCTCAAGGCCTCCAGTGGGGAGTCAGATTCAGAGACGGCTGCCTCAGGGACCCTCTGGGCCCCTCTTCTTCACATTACCCCTCAGTAGTGTTTTCCCCAAATTTTGGAGAACCAAATTATTTTGTTCTGGACTCACTGTTTTTTGTTTTTTTTTTTTTGAGACGGAGTTTCACTTTTTTTGCCCAGGCTGGAGTGCAATGGTGCGATCTCGGCTCACTGCAACCTCTGCCTCCCAGGTTCAAGCAATTCTCCTGCCTCAGCCTCCCAAGTAGCTGGAATTACAGGCACCCACCACCACACCTGGCTCATTTTGTATTTTCAGTAGAGATGGGGTTTCACCACGTTGGCCAGGCTGGTCTCGAACTCCTGACCTCAGGTGATCCGCCCACCTCAGCCTCCCAAAGTGCTGAGATAACAGGCATGAGCCACTGCGCCTGGCTGACTCACTGGTTTTAACTCTGTGGTTTTCCATCTGGTTCCTGCATTTATGCCCAGCTCCTTTAAATTTATATTAATAATTGTAATTATCAGGTTGCTTTGGTTTTGTAGTCTTATTGGCTCCTGCTTTGCAGTGTCATCAGTTTCATCTTTACAAACTCTGATGCTCTAACTTCCTTGCATAAACAGCAGCAATTGCTCTTCTTTCCTTGCACAGAGGTAGGAGTGTTCTCAATATGACCACCATCTGGTTTCCCAGCCTAGGTTTTCACAAATCTCCTATACATGATTTATGTGGCCCCTGAAATGCCTGGTGTACAATTGCTCAGACCATGTTCTTTTTGGATTTTGTTATTGGGCCTCATCTTATTGCCCCTGCCTTAGAAATACACCTCCCAATTCAGTCTTTGGTCAACTGAAATTTATTCTTTGTCAAAGACCCTTTCCCACAGTTTATTCCCTGCAACGTTTTATGAATTGTTGCCTGAACTAGATGTTCGGTTCTAACAATATATATTACACATGATGCCAAGCACTGTTCTGAGTCATGGTCATATAAGGTGATTGGGAAATGATCCTCACCCCCCCACCAGTGTTCCCAACCATTTTTCCCTTCTCTAGTCTCCCACAGCTTTCTCTCCCCCCACTATGATTGTTTTTTCATTTTCAGCTGTATTTTAGGTTTTTTGTTTTGTTTTGTTTTTTGAGAAAGAGTCTCATTCCGTCACCCAGGCTGGAGTGCAGTGCTGTGATCTCTGTTCACTGTAGCCTCTGCCTCCTGGATTCAAGTGATTCTCGTGCCTCAGCCTCCCATGTAGCTGCAGTTACAGGCATGTACCACCACACCGGCTAATTTTTGTATTTTTGATAGAGATGGGGTTTCATCATGTTGGTAGGCTGGTCTTCAACTCCTGGCCTCGAGTGATCTGCCCGCCTCGGCCTTCCAAAGTGCTGGGATTAAAGGCATGAGCCACCATGCCCCACTTTATTTTAGGTTTTTGGGAGGAGATAATTTGTCAAACCCAGCACTCTGCCTACCACAAAAGTTGATGTGCAGGATATATTTACGGAATAATTTAACATATCCCTCTACCTCCCTGCCCCAGCAACTTGGAAGATCAATGAACATGTGCTGAATTAACCCCACTCTTGCTGTGTGTGTATTCTTCTCTCATACAACCAAAACCTAACTTTTGTTAATTAGGGTTCAGCATTAGCCATTTGAATAGCAGAATTCTAAGTTATGTAGAACAGTAGTTATCCTTTTTGTTTTCTTTTTGAGATAGGGTTTTGCTCTGTCACCCAGGCTGAAATGCAGTGGTGTGATCATGGCTCACTGCGACCTCAACCACTGTGGCACAATCCATCCTCCCACCTCAGCCTCCCAAGTAGCTGGGACTACAGGTATGCACTACCACACCTGGTTAATTTTTAAATTTTTTGTGGAGACAGGGTCTCACTTTGTTGCCCAGGTTGGTCTTGAACTCCTGGGCTCAAGCAGTCCTCCTGCTTCAGCCTCCCAAAGTGTTGGAACTACAGGTATGAGTCACTGCGCCTGGCCAGTTATCCTTTTTGTTTGTTTGTTTTCTGTTCACCTACAGATCACTTTTTAGGGTTGAAAAGCCCATGTGCAGAAAACTACAACAGAAAAGATGGTAGGAGTGTGTTGGTTTTGGAGTAACTCTAGTGAGGTGATGAATGTAAATTTAAAATCTTAAGTATACGAAACAGGTTACTAATACATTTGAGAAACAATAAAGGTGCTGCTTATTTATCTTTTACCATGTGCTAGAATTGTGCTAAGTGCTTAGCATATATTAGCTCATTTAAACCTAGTACTAATCCTGAGAGGTATGTTCATTATATTGATGAAGGCCTTGAGGATCAGAATTGTGAAATAACCTGCTAAAATCAGAGAGCTAATAGATAGTGTAGCCAGGATTCCCATATAGGTTTCTTTGATCCCACAACCCATGTTTTCTGTGCTGTTTTGCCTCTCTAGATAAAAGCAGAAACTCTCACACTGTAAAGTTAATGCTTACCTAAAATGTATATTTTGAAAGTTATTAAACTTTTACTGACCCATATGAAAATGCCTAAGTCAGTGAGTGAGTGAAGGAATGAATGAGTGAAAGAAAGAGTGAATGAAAGAATAGGGTAGATTGGAAGTACCATATGTACTAGTCTGCCAGATATCCTAATACACTGAAAATCAGATATTTATGGGAAAATTATCTTAAAAGGATTAAAAGTCCATTAAAAATGCAAACAAATGAAGTAGTGGTAATGTAAAAACATTGAGGGGATAATGAGCTTATATACAAGATTTTTAAAAATGGATACTTAAAAGTTCATCAGTCAGTAGAGTAATAAGATGCTGTTGTAGTTCATTTTGGCCTCACTTCCTTATCTCCTTCTTTAAAAGTCCTTCCTCAGTACCTCTTGAGTAGTGGTTATTTATTCCTATTACAATGTATTTCCTTTCATTTATTTTATCTTTTTAGACTTTGGAGACTAGGTCCATTTTATTAAGCTTCCAGAGATTGAATGAAGAACAATCACTCCCCCATTTACCTACCTCCATTTACTTTGCCATTTAATCTCTTTTATTTATTTTTTTGAGGCATGGTCTTAGCCTGTTGCCCAGAATGGAGTACAGTGGCGCACAATCAGGGCTCACTGCAGCCGTGACCTCCTGGGCTCCAGTGATCCTCCTGCCTCATCCTCCCAAGTAGGTGGGACCACAGGTGCATGCTACCATACCTGGCTGATTTTTGTATTTTTTCTAGAGACAGGGTTTCACCATGTTGCCCAGGCTGGTCTTGAACTCCTGGGCTCCAACAGTCTGCTTGCCTTGGCCTCCTAAAGTGTCGGGATAACAGGCATGAGCCACTGTGCCTGGACTAATTTCTTTTAAAAGGGTGCCATTACATCCCATGAAGTGCTGGGAAGAACACTGGGGGTCTTAGCACTGAGAATGTAAATGCTTATTTGAATTCTGTTTTCAGTGTAATACTCAGCCTTATACTCTGCCTGGTGTTCCCCTGTCCATTGAACCTCTTGTTGCCCTCTCCAGAGAATAAATCTCTAGTCTTCTGTTGGGGTTGGGGAATGGCAACTGCCCATCTGCATTGTCTGAGGAAGGGGATCTGGGGATCTGTCTTAGTATTGCCTTCACATGTCTACATTGCCATCAAATCCTGAGTCCTTAGGGGATTCCACACTGTAACTCAGCTTGCCAGGTTAGGATTTAGCTTAATTCATTCTGTTTTTATTTTCTAAAATTTGTTGCTGTTTTCTCTGAATTCATAAGAAAGTTTTAAAAGGTTTGAAAGAAAAGCAATACAGAGAAGCTTAACTCTAACATGAAAAATTTATAATTAATGGCAACATTGGGAAAAAGCAAGATTGTCAGCATATGAAAGTAAGAACATTGCACAAATGGGCATATTTAGTCAGAATTCTTAGGAGATGAACTGCTAAACATCGGTTTCAGAATCCTACATAATGATTTGTGAGTGTGTGTATGCCCAAATAACATTGAATTTGTAGGCGAAATTTTAAGTACACAGAAAAGTATAAAGCATTTATAAAGTGAATACACTGTGTAACTAGCATCCAAATCAAGTAACAGGAGGTTACTAGCAACCCAGAAGCCCCTTTGTAGTTCCTGACAACCCTCCAACCTCTACTAAGAATAACTAATGACCCAATGTTTTACACTGTAGATTCGTTTTGTTCATTTTTGAATTTTGTATAAATGGAATCATTTAGTATATGATCTTTTGCTCTCATTTATTTTGCCCAAATTTATGTTTGTGAGACCCATTGTGTGGTAGTTGTAGTTCATTCTTTCTCATTCCTATATAGTATTCCATTAAGGGAATATACTAATTTAGTTTTTTCATTTTGGCAGACATTTCCAGTTTGGGTCTGCTATGAAAAGTACTACTATGAATATTCCCATATGTGTCTTTTGGTGCCCATGTGAACATATTTCTGTTGGTTATATACATATTTCTGTTGGTTATATATGTTAAAAATTACTGGGTCACATGGTATGCGCATATTGAGCTTTAATAGATACTGCCAAACAGTTTTACAAAGTGGTTGTACCAAGTTTTACTCCTCTCAGCAGGGTGTGAGATTTCTAGTTATTCCACATCTTTACCAACATTTGATACTGTCAGTCATTTAAATTTTTTTTTTTCCCCAAGACGGAGTCTCGCTCTGTTACCTAAGCTGGAGTGCAGTGGCACGATCTCGGCTCACTGCAACCTCCACTTTCCAGGTTCAAGCGATTCTCCTGCCTCAGCCTCCTGAGTAGCTGGGACTACAGGCGCGTGCCACCATGCCTGGTTAATCTTTTGTATTTTTAGTAGAGACGGGGTTTCGCCATGTTGGCCAAGCTGGTCTTGATCTCCTGACTTCTGATCCACCCGCCTTGGCCACCCAAAATGCTGAGATTACAGATGTGAGCCACTGCACCAGGCCAGTCATTTAAATTTTAGCCATTCTAGTTAGTGTATCTGTCACTGTGGTTTGCATTTGAATTTTCATGATGACTGTGAGGTTAAGCACCTAGTCATAAGTTTATTGGGTATTTGTATGTAGTCTTTTGTGAGAGGCCTGATTATGACCAGCACTTTTATCTAGACTTTCCCAGCCACCAGAACCATAAGATACAAATATGTATTGTTTAAGCTATCCAGTCTATGCTATTTTGTTACAGCAGCCTGAGCTTACTAAGGCAGAGGGGAAGTGCTATTGTACCAGTACCAAACATAGGCCTAAGAGCACTGTGTCATTGTTGTTGTTTTTTTTTTTGAGACAGAGTTTCATTATGTTGCCCAGGCTGAGGTGCAGTGGCATGATCTGGGCTCACTCTAACCTCCACCTTTCGGGTTCAAGCAAATCTCCTGCCTCAGGCTCCTGAGTAGCTGGGATTATAGGCGCCCACTGCCACACCCAGCTAATTTTTGTAGTTTTAGTAAAGATGGGGTTTCACCATGTTGGCTAGGCTGGTCTCGAACTCCTGACCTCAAGTGATCCACCCGCCTCGGCCTCCCAAAGTGCTGGGATTACTGGTATGAGCCACTGCCTCTGTCTGAGCATTGTATGTTGAAACAACACACGTATATATCTTACAGTTCTGGTGGCTGGAAAAGTCAAGATAAAGGTGCCAGCAGATTGCCAAATTTTCAGCTGTGTTGTCTGCCTTTTTTGTACTGATTTGTAGATTTTCTTATAGATTTATATTGAGTCCTTTGAATGTATGTATTGCAAAAATCTTCTGTCAATGCGGTTTACATTTTCACTTTCTTAATGATGTCTTTGGATGAACCGAAATTCTTTAATGCAGTCTACTTTATTGATTTGCTTCACAGTTCCTACTTTTTGAGTACTGTTTAAGAATTCTGTTTGCGTCAATATCGTGATATTACTTTATGTAGGTTTTCTTCTGAAAGCTTTGTTTTAGAGTATATTGATTTTTAAAAAATTTAAATGCATTTGTTCACATATCAGCCTGATCTATTGAAAAACACTTAAACACTTAAATAAGCTTAAATAATAACTTTTCCACAAACTATCTATGTGATCTTTGGCAAGGCAGTTAGCATTTTTTGTTGTTGTTGTTTATTTTTAAATTATTACCTTTCCTATGGTGCTGAAGGGCAGTTAGCATTTGAACTTAATTTCTTTAACTATAGTATGATAATAATAATATCCACCTTAGAGTATTGTTGTAAGCATCATGACTATCTAAATGTTAGCTATTATTAAAAAGTCAGCTATTAGCAAAGACATTTTCAGAGACAATTGGAGATACTTAGATATAGATTGGATGTTAGATGACAGTAAGGAATTATTAATTTTGTGTTGTGTAGGAAAATGTCCCTATTAGGAAATGCATCATGAAAAATTAAGAGGTGAAGTAAAATGTCTCAATTCATTCTTTAAAAGTTCAGCAAAAACAATAAAATCCCAAATATCTAGATAAAGCAAACTTGCAAAATGTTTCAAATTATTGAATTTTTTGTTTGTTTGTTTGAAATGGAGTCTTACTTCGTCACCCAGGCTGGAGTGCAGGGCACTATCTTGGCTCACTGCAACGACCGCCTCCTGGGTTCAAGCGATTCTCTTGCTTCAGCCTCACGAGTAGCTGGAATTACAGGCATATGCCACCACACCTGGCTAATTTTTGTATTTTTATTAGAGACGGGGTTTCGCTATGTTGACCAGGCTGGTCTCGAACTCCTGAACTCAAGTGATCCACCCACCTTGGCCTCCCAAACTGCTGGGATTACAGATGTGAACCACCATGCCTAGCCAAATTATTGAATTTATACATTAGATATGTTGATATTCATCATGTGAAATTCTTTCAGCTTTTTTGGTATGTTTGAAATTTTCATAATAAAATATTCAAGGAAAAGTTAGTAATGAATCTATAGCATTCCTATTATTTAACATTTTCTCCAAAGCTAAAGGTGCAGAAGGACCTAATTAAATGGATTTGAGTCACTTAGCCTGTTCTGCCTGGGAAAGGAGATTAAAATGAATTTAAAATAAAATGTGAACTATATCCCTGCATACTTGAGTGGGATAAAGCTGAGCCATAAAAATCCAGGTTTTACTGGGTGTAGAAAAAAGGAGAAGGTGAGGAAGGGGTATGAGATGTACTGAGTGCTGTTAAGGGTCAGATACTCTGCTGGGTGCTGTAAATATCACCTATCATTCATAAAGCAATTCTACGAGGTAAGCAATATTAGAAAAGTTGATATGAAAAGTTTGATAGAAAGGCTTTGGATAACTTGACTAACACAACTAGTGGATAGTGGAGTGAGGATTTGTACCCAGATCTGTGTTTTTGCACACAGATCTGTTTTTGCTTTTCTTCTTTCGTTCCTACTTTCCTCTCTCCCTCCCACCGTTGTCATTTTTTTCCCGCCTTCACTCCCTTTCCTTCGTTCTTCCTTTCTTTCTGACTTCTTTACAAATGTTTTTATTTTTTATTTACTTTTTACTTTTTGAGATGGAGTTTCGCTCTTGTTGCCCAGGCTGGAGTACAATGGCGCAATCTCAACGCACTACAACCTCTGCCTCCCAGGTTCAAGGAATTCTTCTGCCTCAGCCTCCCGAGTAGCTGGGATTACAGGTGCCTGCCACCACACCTGGCTAATTATTTGTGTTTTTAGTAGAGACGGGGTTTCACCATGTTGGCCAGGCTGGTCTTGAACTGTTGACCTCAGATGATCCACCCACCTTGGCCTCCCAAAGTGCTGGGATTACAGGCATGAGCCACCGCACCTGGCCTGGTTTTTTTTTTTTTTTTTTTTTAATGAATGTTATGCTTTTCATTGTAGAAACTCTGGAAAACATGTTTGTATTAATTTAGGTTTTGCTACATAATAAACCACCCCAAACTTTTTTCTTTTTTCCTGAGACAGGGTCTTGGTGTATTGCCTAGGCTGGGGTGCAGTGGCATGAACGTGGCTCATTACAGCTTCGACTTCCTGGGCTCAAGCAATCCTCCTGCCTCAGTTTCCTGAGTGGCTGGGACCACAGGCACACACCATCATGCCTGGCTATTTTCTTTAATTTTTTTTTGTAGAGATGGGGTCTCATCATGTTGCCTAGGCTGGTCTCAAACTCCTGGGCTCAAGTGATCCTCCTGCCTTGGCTTCCCAAAGTACTGGGAATATAGGTGTGAGCCATTAGACCCAGCCAGTTTTTTTATTTATTTATTTTATTATTTTACACTGTGTTGAGATAACCACCCCCAAAATCAGTGGCTTAAGACAGCATACATTCAGGTCACAATTCTGCTGGCAGTAATTTAAATGGGCTCAGAGGGCAGTTCTTCCAGTCTGGGCCAACCTCAGCTGTTGTCATTGGGGCTCACTCAAATGTATGAGGCATCAGCTGGGATGTCAGGATAAGCTCCTCCATGTGGCCTCCCATCCTGCAGCAGACTAGCTTGGGCTTGTTCTCTTGGAGAAGGAGAAGAGGAGCCAAGAGAGCAAGCAGAAATCCACAATGCTCTTGGGCCTGTGTCTGGAGCTGGTAAAACAGTACTTCCCCTCTGCCTCAGTCAGCTCAGGCTGCTGTCACAGAACATCATAGACTGGATAGCATAAACAACACACACTTATATCTCACCATTCTGGTGGCTGGGAAAGTCAAGATAAAGGTGCTGGCAGATTCAGTTGCTATGAGGACCCTTATCCTGGCTTGCAGAAGGCTGCTTGCTGTCTTCTCATTGAGTCCTCACATGGGGGTAGATGGGGTGTGTGTGAGAGAGAGCCAGAGAGACAGTGAGCACATGCTCTGGTGTTTCTTCTTTTCCTTATAAGGACACTAATCCCATGATGGGGGCCCTACCCACATAACCTCATTTAAACGTAATCATCTTCCAAAGGCCCCCATCTCCAAATACTACCACACTGGGAGTTAGGCCTTCAACATAGGAATTTTGGAGGGACACAGACACTCCCCAACACCCTCTATTGTACAAAGCAAGTCACAAGGCCAGCCCAGATTCAAGGAGTGAAGAAGGGTACCCTACCTCTTGGTGAGAAGAAATATAAAATAATATTGCATTGTGATATGGGTGGCAGCAAGTGAGGGTGAGTGGGATGAATGTTTGCAGCCATTTTTGCAAACATTTTTTCATAACATACAAAAATAAACATCTACTTTAAGTCATTTCTAATACCATTATCAAGAGCTAATTATTGTTAATATGTTGGTCTATGCACAAATAGGGGCAGATATGCACGTACAGAGGCATAGTTTTGTCTGTGCACATACAGAGGCAGATTGCTTTTAAGAATATAATTTTCATTTAAAATCAAACTTATGTTCTATTAGTGTATTTTCCCAGGTATTAAATTTTCCTTGAAAACATGTTTACCCTATGATGCAAAGGAAATCAACATAAATTACTATGTTCCAGGCATTGTGCTAAGCACTTTCACTCAGTTATCTTAACTAAAAAACAAGTTTCTTGTTAATTTGCAGGGTTAATTTGCATCAAAACAAGGAATTCATTTGTCGCTACAAAGAAAAAGCAATGAAAGGACTTTGTGAAAAGGTTCAGAGAAAATGATAATGGTTAAGACATATCAGCAATACCCATTTTTCTCTTGAAATCTGACTTGTGAACTATAACAGAAAATACAGAAGATAAATCCTTGTACCTATTGCCCACCAATCCAGTCTTTTCATTTTATAGGCGAAGTCATGTCATTATTTATGTATTTGTTTGATTTGGCTGTATTTCAGGATCATGTTGAACATCAGTTCTTATTGTGTGGGTAACATAAATAAGAAGCAGAAAATGTAGAGGGCAAAGGCCAAAGTTTGATCCTGGGCTTGGCACTGATTAGTTGTTGACTATGAAAAAAAAATCACTTAATTTTTTTGAGTTCAATTTTATCATCTGTAATTACAAAAGCTTCAATCTTCTTAAAATTGGTGTGAAGATTGACTACAGCATTTTATATCTGCACTGTCTGATGTAGTAGCCACTGGCTATAAGTGGCTATTGAGCATTTGAAATGTGGCTAGTCCAACTGAGATGTGCTGTAAGTATAAAATACACAGTAGATTTTGAACACTTAGGTGGAAAAATATATAAAATATCTTATTGATTACGTGTTGAAATGGCAATATATTGTACCCATTGAATTAAATAAAGTGTTATTAAAATTAATTCACTTGTTTATTTTTTAAATTCACTTGTAAAAATTTATTTTGGCTGCTGGAAATTAAAATATTACATATATGGCTCACATTATATTTCTGCTGGACAATGTTTTGCTTAAAAAATGTTCTCTGTTCAATATAGAGTACAGCATAAATGTTAGTTATAGCCAGAAAAAAAGTATAGGAGGTTTAGTTGAATATGTAAGGATTCTAAGTGGTAGCATGATGCTTATTATTTTTGCTACATTTATAATGTAAGCTTTTATTTAGGCATCTGAAGTTTTTCTTTTTATGTGTTATAGAGAAGTAGGGATGGAAGTGCTAATCCAATTATGTGAGGAAATCATAGTAACTTCAGTGTATTGAGCTACAGTGATGCAGGCATTGTGTTAAGTACTGTATTAGGCAGGATTCCTTTGATTACAAGTGACAGAGATGCAATCTGAATTAACTAAATTGAAAAAGGGGGATCTTGTAATTGTATGAAGCATGGGAGTGCATCTGGGTCTCCTGAATTTCTAGAATATAAACACTGTTTTTCCTATATACCTATCTTCCTCTCTCAAATTTACTTCTCCCTCCTCAGCAGCATTGTTCTCTCAGATCACTTGTCTCCACATGTCAGAAAGAATGGCTCCTTCAACCTCTGTGTGTCATCTTTGCTCTAGGGATGGATGGACTCAGACTTGCTCTTTCTGGTTTTAAATGGAAAAGTCCTGTGAAAAAGCCATGGTTGACCTAGCTTGGTTACAGGTACCTATCCCTGGGCTATGGCAGCTCTAACTCAACCACAGAAGAGAATTTCCCAGAAAAAGGGACCATTCTTCTTGGTTGATAAAAGAATAAATGTACACTATAGCTACTCTACCTAATTTAATATGTACAGCCAATCAGTAGGGTAGTACCTCAATGAACACATGAGAAACTGAGACTCAGAAAAGTTATGTATTTCGTTCAAGTTCAAATATCCAGGCTGGAAGTCTGGGTCTGTCCATCTCCAAAGCCCATGTTCTTAACTACCACACTGAGAAAGTTCTAGTAAATGGGGTTTGTGTCGACTTAAGTTTTACTGAATTATTTAATAGGTCTTTGCTATTTTTTTCCTCCTATCATTGCTTCCCATTGAAAGTTAAGATAGATTGAGGACAAGGGAACTGGCCCCATGGTAATACTCAGTAAATCCTTATGGAATTGAAAACCAACACCACTATGCTCTCCAATCTTGTGACCAAGGCTATAAAGGCGTTAGAAAAGCACTGCTATCATTATCTTTGTACCATGAGCTTAAGACATAGTTACCACTACTTGGACATTTCCTTTTTGTAATTTGCAGTCTTCTGCCTTCTTTTGAAAACTTCTTATTTTTCACCAACACATGGTTCCCTATAGTCTATACCACATGGGCATAGAGATTTCAGAGGCAAAGATGAAAGAGTCATACTCTGTTATTCATAAATAAAATATAGCCCAAAGGGAATTTTAAAAAATGATGATCTGTAAGTCTTTCAGAAAAATGGTCTGGAGTTTGTCAGTCTCCTACTCGGATCAAAAATAAAGTCAAAGTTTTCAACTAAAATAATTGCAATAGGCTACAAATCTGTTGGTCTACTTTAATACAGTAGAAATGGAAAGTAGAAGTAAGTGACAACTTTATTGGCTGAATTCATATTAAGCAGTGTAATGGAATGCTGAGAACTCTGACCCGGACTGGTCAGAAAACCAGTCTCCTATATGTAGCTCTGTGACCTTAATCAGTAATAAGTACAAAGGCTAACTAACCTTCATTGGGTGCTAAACAGCGTAGAACATCTTTTCATAGGTTGTTGACTGACTCTGCCCAGTGGCAGTAGTTATTCATTCATTCGACATTTTTTTTTTTTTTTTTTTGAGACGGAGTCTAGCTCTGTCACTCAGGCTGGAGTGCAGTGGCGTGATCTTAGCTCACTGCAACATCCACCTTCCGAGTTCAAGCAATTCTCTGCCTCAGCCTCCTGAGTAGCTGGGATTACAGGCGCACGCCACCACGCCTGGCTAATTATTTGTATTTTTATTAGAGACGGGGTTTCACCATGTTGGCCAGGCTGGTCTTGAACTCCTGACCTCGTGATCCATCTGCCTCCGCCTCCAAAAGTGCTGGGATTACAGGAGTGAGCCACCACGCCCAGCCTCATTCGGCACATCTTTATCAGGCATCTACCCTGTGTCAGGCATGGAGTTAGGTACCAAATATGGTTCTGCCATCATGGAGCTTACAGTCTGGTGTGGGAAGTCATACATGTAAACAGGCAATTTCAGTGTAGCATGTTGTAAGTGCTATGTTAGAAGAAGTAGACTGTTCTACGGGACCTCATAAAATGATATCAAACGTGGTTTTGAGAAATTGGATGGTTTCCTGGGACGTGCTATCCATTTAGGGATCTGAAGGGCAGGCTGGGATTGGCCAGGTGGGGGATCACAACAAAGCTCTTTGTCTGGACTTAGAAAGAGGTTGGGAAGGGGGAAGTGGTGAAGGCTGAGGGCTGAGTCTTGAGGGAAATTAGCTGGTCCTAGAATGCAGAGTCCATTATGCTGACTACCTTTGACTGAGGGTGATAGGAAACCCTTGAATAGTTTTAAGCAACTGAGTCACATAATTAGATCTGCATTTTAGAAAGCTGAGATGTGAATCAATTTTTTCATTTTTCTGTCTTGATTTTCTTATCTTTAAATTGAAAGGGATAGTCTACCCTTTATAACTCTCTCCAGCTTTAGTAGTCCATACATTTCTCCTATTTTGGCAAAACTTAATGAAACTGCCTTTGCAAAAATTATAACAGTGAGAAAATTACGACAGTGACAGATCTGACTTAATGACTCCATTTTGCTATTCTAACCTTCAAGCTGCCCTTGTTCATTGTTGGGCGCAGGCTGAACTAAGTTTGGGAGGAACTTAGTTTAACCTTGAAACAAAGATGATAACAGCCCTTCTTGCCTGAAACCAGACTGCCCATGTAGGACTAATAAATTAGCTGCAAGATTGGAAATGTAGGTTTAGGAGTCCTGTAGCCGGAGGCTGCAAGTTCTGAACCTCCCCCGTTGCTCCTTGGGGTAACATCATTATTGTGAAACCAAAGATTGGTCTGAGATGTTTTTCAGACCTTGCATTCTGAGGCACCAGCTGGCGCCACCCAGACTGGTAATCTGGCACAACCAGTTCTGCAGTGCCTCCCAGGAACAGAAGACAGCAAGAAGAACCCACTTTAACCCCCTATGATTCCATCTGTGACCCAATCAATCAGCACTCCCCACTCCCTGGCTCCCCCTACGTGCCAAATCATCCTTTAAAAAAACCCTAGTGTCTGAATTTTCCAGGGAGACTGAATCGAGTAATAAAACTCTGATCTCCCATTCAGTTGGCTCTGTGTGAATTACACTCTTTCTCTATTACAATTCCCCTGTCTTGATAAATTGGCTCTTATCTGGGCAGTGGGCAAGGTGAACTAGTTGGATGATTACATTACTTCCATGCTGATTTTGAGATCTGTTGGGCAGCAAGGCCTAAGATTACAGCTAGTACTTGAAAATGAGGCAAGTTTTGTGGGTCTAGGGTGGGTGAAGGTGGGAGGTGAGGTGAGGACAAGAAGCTGAATGAATGATGTGTTGTTTTTACTGGGAAAAAAGGAAATGGGAAGGTATGCAGTTTCCTTTGACAGTCTCCTGAAGAGAAACTGGTTAGGAAATAGCTTTGGCCTCTCAGCAAGCAGGTGGAATGGTACTTTGCCACAATTCTAGTACAGATGAAATCTGATAGTTACTTCCCCCAAATTATGAAGTCTGGAATTTGCTTAACGGTAGTAGTTAGGGGTCTATACATATGAAAAAAGACTGACCATGACTTTTTTTTTAACCGTTCAAAGTGTTTGTTAATTATTTATTAAGATAAACAATTTCTTAGCCCACATATTCATGTTTCACAGATAGTTCAGGAACACAGGTACAGTGACAAACTTCTATGTAATTCAACCCAAAGAAATACTTTATGTTCCAAAATCACTTTGTACTCTGAGAGATATTAGCCTTCCTCATCTCAAATTCTTTAATTCAATTATAATTTCTGTAGAAATCTGCATATGCCTTCTTTCTTGGTCAGGCCACAGCAAACTTACAGAGAGCTGCAACCCCAGGGTTATAAGGAATGCTCCAACAATATGAAATGACAGATGCTTGGCCAGAAGGCCACACATCCCAGGTTATACCAAGGCACTGAGAGCCATGGTAGTTATTGTCCTTGATAGGGATGTCAGCATCAACACTAATGTCTTTCCCGGATGATGGAGAAATGGACCAACTTGATAAGTATTGATGCTGAGTGATACATACAAAGAAGTCCATTATATGATTTTCCCTACTTTTGAATATGTTTGAAAATTTCCCTAATAGAAAGTAAAAAGATAGAATAATAAAATAAAAATACCCCCACTTATTACCTAAGTTTACTTTTAGCACAAATGGAAAATAAGTCAGACTCTCTCATTTGGCCATATTGAAGCTAATAGTCTCAGAACCACTGTGTCATAACACTGACATTTTGGTTAAAGCTCTGTATCACCTTTAATGGCTTAAAATATTCTAGACTGTATTGAGATCATGCACGTAGATCAAAGAAAGAGAATTACATCCAAAGGAAGGGATAGCTGTACTAGGGAGTTCACTGGTAACAGAGTCAGGGGTCCACAGCTCTGGGCTGGGTCTGTCCTGAAAGGCAGTCTCTGGATAGCAGGATGAGATGGAGTGATCACTGGCTTTGGAGTCAGACACAATAGACTGAGCTATGTTGAAGGACAATGACAAATAACACAATAGATAGCATTCATTGAACCATCACTATATGCCAGGCCTTATGCTAAGCTCTTTATGTACTTTATGTTATGCAATTTTAATAACTACCCTGTTTTTATTAGTATTTTATGGATGAGAAAACACAGGTTTAGAGGTTATCAAATTTGTCCATGACCACATGAACTTGTAATTCCCAGTAAATATTTTTGTAAATAAATATCTGAAAGTGTCCAGGCACGGTGGCTCATGCCTGTAATCCCAGCACTTTGGGAGGCCGAGGTAGGCGGATCACCTGAGGTCAAGAGTTTGAGACCAGCCTGGCCAACATGCTGAAACCCCGTCTCTACTAAAAACACAAAAGAATTAGCCGGGCATGCTGGTGTGTGCTTGTAATCCCAGCCACTTGGGAGGCTGAGGCAGGAGAATTGCTTGAACCCGGGAGGTGAGTCAAGATTGCGCCACTGCACTCCAGCCTGGGCAACAAGAGTGTGAAAACTCCATCTCAAAAAAAAAAGAAAAAAAGAAAAAAAGTCTGAAATCCAGTGGTTAATGGTGGTAGGTTGTGCCCCAGTTAGTTTGGATGCACATAACAGAAAAAAGCAAAATAACAGTGGCAAAATAATAACTAAGTAGTTTGTTTTTCTCTCACCTCTAAGTAATCTAGAGGTAATCAGTCTAGGGTTGCTAGGGCTCTCTGGAGCTCGGGGTTCTTCTATTTTACTGTTTCATTGTGAATGTCTTCCACCCTCAAGGTTAACTCATGGTCCAAGTACCTGCTGGAGCTCCATATTCCAACTAGAAGAAAGGGAGAAGGATTGGAAGGACATACCACCTACCCTTCTTTTTAAGGATCCATACCAGAAATTGCACATATTATTTTTGCTTATAATTACAATGGCTACAACTTAGTCCTATGTATGCACCTAGTAGATTACAGAAAACTTGCATGTGGCAGGTCCAAGACATGAAAGAGACTGAAAAATATTTATACTATGTGGCCACATGCCCAGCTAAAGGGCACAGAAGCATAGAAGATGGAGAGCAACATTGAGGATCACTAGCAATCACTGCTTAGCCCACACTCAGCTGCATTCCAGAGTTTTATCTCTTTGGGTATGGTAATCCTTCTCACGAAACCTTTCACATTTGAATGGATAAATACATGAAAAACCCATGCACTTAGTTTAGTGTTCAGAAAATGCTAGTTCCTTCCCTTTAATTAGATGTTGTCAAGTGAGCAGCAGTGATTTGGTGCTCTGGAGACTCAGCACCCTAAGAATTTGTTCCACCTGTGTCTGGGGTGGTGACTGCCTTCTGCATCACCATCATAGAGGATTTGCCCCAAGTTCTACATCCTCTATGGCCCAGCACCCTGTTAGGTACAATGGGGTTGCAAAATGAAGCATCCAGATTTTAAGGATCTTGAACATAAAATCACACATAATGGGCTCAGGGCCAAACATGGGACTATCCAGGATTTAGGAAAACTTTCACTTCAGTGTTGGTTTGCAGCTGACTTTGGGAAACTATTTACCACATAAAAATTTCCAGTGTTTTCTTCAAGACTGTGAGAAGTCGATCACAGAACCAGCGCACTTGAGAAGCTGAAGTTTTCCTACTTGTAAAATGACAGATGAAAAGGACTGATGCTTCCATGAGTTGCTCTTGAAATGGTAATGTAGGTGTATCTGTGTGTGGAAAAACACACTCAAAGTGCCTTTTCTTATTTTCTCACAACAAAAATCAACACAAATTAAAGGCTTCTGTGATCAAATGGGCACTTCCCCCCCACAAACAAACAATCAATTCTGCAGTGGACACCAGCTGCGTGTCCTCCAATTCTGAAACTATCTACCAGGAGATAAGTGTCAGATACCACTGACACAGTCCCCAAAACTGCTCCCCCAACCTACCACCTCCACTTTCAGACACCAGTTGCAAGTCTGGGCCTCTAAAACTTCTGATCGACCAGATTCAAGTTTGGGTTCCCATGATCCCCTCTTTGGGTTGATTAATTTGCTGGAGCGGCTCACAGAACTCAGGGAAACACGTTTATTGAGTTATAATAAAGGATATTACAAAGATACAAGGAAAGGGATGCCAAGCTGCCATGCCCTCTCTGGGTGCACCATCCTCCAGGAACCTCCACTTAGCTGTCTGGAAGGTCCCCAAACCCTGTCCTCTTGGGCCTTGTATGAAGACTTCATTGGGTAGGCATGATTGAAGCATGGACAACTGTGTTAAAATGTGATTCATGGACAAAAAGTATATGATCTAAACCCAATAAGGCCTGTTTAGACTCTGTTTGTCTTCTCTGTGCAGCATTTCTTCCCCCAGGGATGGGGCAGGACACCCTCTGGGATGAGGGTCTTATGACCCACAATCAGTTAAGAGTCCTGCCTTGGACAGGTGAAAGTAGGGAGGTAGAACATCAGAGAGAGAGAGAGAGAGAAAGAGAAAGAGGTTTTGTTTACTATGTCGAGGGCTATGGGAGTTATACAGGAACTGTGGATTTTATATATAATATGTAATAAAGGATATTACAAAGATACAAGGATATATATATAATATATATAATATGTATTATATATAATATTTATTATATATTATACATTAATATATATTATGTTAATATATACATTTATATATTAATATATCAATATAATAGTATATTATATTGATATATTAATATATAATATATCAATATAATAGTATATTATATTGATATATTAATATATAATATATTATATATTATTATATAATATATAATATATAATAATATATATTATATATAACATATATGTTACAGTATAACATTGCTGTGGTTTGAATATCCCCTCCACAACTCATGTTGAAATTTAATTGCCATTCTGACAGTAATAGGTGGTACCATTAACAGGTGATTAGGCCATAAGGGGTCCACCCTCATGAATGGATTAATGCCATTACTATGGGAGTGCACTCTTGATTAAAGGGAGTTTGCCTCCCCCTTAACCCCCTTGCTGTCTCTTCCTTTCTTATCCTCTCTTGCCTTCCTGCCTTCTATCATGGGATGATGCAGCACGAAGGCCCTCACCAGATGTAGGCTCCTTGATCTTGGACTTTCTGGCCCCAGAAACTGTAAGAAATAAATCTCTGCTCTTTGTGAATTACCCAGTCTCCTGTATTCTATTATAGCAGCACAAAATGAACTAAGGCAAACGTTGTTATACTATGAGCATGTCCTTGAAAAGTCAAGGATAAGTTAAATGTTAGCAAATGGAAATGTGTTTTTTAAGTGAGCTCATTAAAGAAACCAGAGCGATTTTTTCTGTAAACTAAAGATGGCTTCCAAAATAAAGTTTTTTGGTATTTTCATTCAATTAGCAGATACTTACTGAACACCTATTACTTGGCAGGCACTGTGCTAGACCTCATAAAACATGATGGGTGTTGTCTTCACCTGCCAGAGTTGCTCAAAATACGTGAATAATAAATTGACAAATATATTCTCAGACTAATATACGGTCAAATAATAACATTTGTTACATCGATTATGAAAGTTTTTTAACATATTAACATTTAAGAAATCTTGGGGTATCTTAAGATTGATAGTATGTCATACTTTCTTTAGTAGCATATTTTTCTTATGTTGTGACTTAAAATGGATGGTTTCTTAGATTTGATAACATGCAGTATTTAAGTAGGGCTTTAGTGTTTATTATGTGCTTCCATGTGCCTCATTTGATTCTTTCGTCTTTTTTTTTTTTGAGACGGAGTCTCCCTCTGTCACCCAGGCTGGAGTGCAGTGGCATGATCTCGGCTCACTGCAACCTCTGCCTCCCAGGTTCAAGTGATTCTCTTGCCTCAGCCTCCTGAGTAGCTGGAGCTACAGGCACGTGGCACCACGCCCAGCTAATTTTTTGTTTGTTTGTTTGTTTGTTTTTTAGTAGAGACGGGGTTTCACCATGTTGGCCAGGCTGGTCTCGAACTCCCGACCTCAGGTGATCTGCCTGCCTCAGCCTCCCAAAGTGCAATTTCCATAAGTTGCCCAAACCATTTTCCACTGACCACACTTAGTAAGGCAGGTCAGATCTAAGGAATGACCTAAATGTCCTTCAGCTTTCACTTTGATCAGTGGAATTGCCTCTTTAGGCTGCCTCAGTGGCCAAAGCATGATCAGAAAGATGGAGGTTTGAATCCTAACTGATTGTTGTGTAACCCTGGGCCAGTTACTTAACCTCTCCAAGTCTGCCTCAAAATAAGAATAAAATCTTTAGATTTAAGGTAGGTAAGGCACCTGGCAAATGATAAATAATCAATGGCAGTTATTTTGTTACTATTAGAGCATCAAGGAAACACAGGTTTCATGATATTGGGTTATCTTAAAAAAAAAAAAAAAAGCCCTACCTGGGAAATTTGTCCTATTTTCTGGAAGACCCAGAACCCCATCAAACACCAAGAACAGATATCCCCTCCTAAGAAACATTATAGGAATAGTTCAGATTTTCTTCTGTTAAATGTCATCCATCAGCTCACCCGATTTTTTCCAGCAGACCTCCTCTTCTATCTTGTGTGTTGCTTTATATGTCGCTCTCGACAGCTGCTACTATTTATGCATGCATTTCTATAGCAAAACCTTGATTAACTGGGACACAGCAAACTGTAGCACTTAAATGACTATGGTTTTCCCCTATGGACATCATTTGGAGGAGAGAGGGAAGTGACAACTAAAGTTTTGAGAACTGAAGAGAATCATGTAATTCCACATCTTCGATTTTACTGCTGAGAGAAGGAGAATGGATCAAGGCCACCCTGCTGATTAAGAGCAGAGTCAGGAGAGGATTCTCGGTCTATTGCTTTCTTCTGGACTGTGGCCTAAAGATGTGTCTTTTGGCATCTGTCTTGGGGGTATTTCTCCTTAAGGTTTTGCCACTACACTGCAGGTCTCAAACTCAAATGCCTGCAAGGGCTAACTGGTAGTAGGAATGAGTGGAGGAGGCTGAGTATTCTACATTGGGAAGTAGTAGTGAACTATGGTCCTCAGACTGGAGCCTATACACCCTCTGTAAAGGCATCTAAATTAAAATGTTTTTCATTTTAAGAAGTACAGGACCGACAAAACACGTCTGGGAGTCAGAGATGGCTTGATGTTCCCCAGTTGAAGTGCCTTGCACTATGTATATCTATAGGCCTTATTCAATAAGGAGATAATCTGGATTATGGCCCTCAGGCACATTGCCAAAGTAAGTTTCAATACTGTGCATTGATTTATGTTTGTTAAAACAGAAAATTGAAGAGACGCATTTTAGAAACCTGATCATAATATATTTTGTAACAGAGAGAACAGAGTAGAAGCTCTGGCTTCATTTACTGTCTGCTTAGCCAAAACTCTTTGTGGTCCAATTAGCCAAATGAATTCAGATGTCACAGTGTATAGGACATTCATAATTGGGAACACTAGGACCTCTTAGTACCAGAGATTGTCCCATAACATAGACATTCAAACATTTATAATCAGGACACACAGTGAGAAATACATTTATATCATTACTGAGCAGAAACATACACACACTCACACATATCACACAAACCCAAAACAATATTTTAAGAAACAATATCTTACTGCGTTCCAAACTCTGATGTTTTCCAACCTATTTCATTTTTATGAAAATACTTTATAATTTACTCATCGGCTACAGCATATAGTTTAAATCACTGGACTAGGTAATGCCATGACATTTTTGTTTATTCATTAAATCAGTAGATATTTACTCAATATCTAATGAGAGTGAGGTGCTCTTTGGAGTGTCATGGGGGACACAAACATGAACAAAACATGGATTTTTGCCCTCAAAGAGTCCAAATCCAATAGGAAATACATACACGTGAATATTTAAAAACTCAGGGCAAAACAATCAGTTCGCATTTGACAAACTGCTTTTATGTTATCATATGTCATAATGATAACAAATCTCTTAGGTAAGCTGGGCAGATTTAAACTTAATTTTACAGATGGGAAGTTGCATTTTTGAAAAAGTGACATTTTAAAAAGAAGTGGAATGATAGTAATAATAGATAGCATATGTTAAGCACTTATTATATGTTAGGAACTAATTTACTTCTTACTATAACCTTATTATGATGGCATTACTATAATCCTCACTTTACAGAGGAGAAAAATGAGGCAGAGAGGTTAAGTAACTTGCCCAAAGTCATAGAGCCAGGAGTCATTGGAACTAAGAATCAATCATAGGCAACTTCAATTTTTTTTTTTTTTTTTTTGAGACAGAGTCTTGCTTTGTTGGCTCACTGCAAGCTCCACCTCCTGGGTTCAAGCGATTCTCCTGCCTCAGCCTCCTGAGTAGCTGGGACTACAGGTGCCTGCCACCACGCCTGGTTATTTTTTTGGATTTTTAGTAGATACAGGGTTTCACCGTGTTAGCCAGGATGGTCTCAATCTCCTGACCTCGTGATCCGCCTACCTCAGCCTCCCAAAGTGCCAGGACCACAGGTGTGAGCCACCACACCTGGCTGGCAACTTCAATTTTAATCAATGTATTATATTCTCTGGAAATGAAAATCACAGATCAAAATCCTACATAGGTCATGGCATACATACCTTGATCTCTTAGCCCACCCCAAAAGTGATGTGGCATCTGCTGTGACAGGATAGCATTTGGAATGAGGTGTGTATGAAGGGGATGGGGTGGAATAGAGCCTGGTTCCTCAGTATTCCTCAGTGTCACTAATCTTCATCAAGTTAATAAAGCACCTGAAGGCAGCAAGAGAAAAGACAAAGGGAATGATTGCTGTCCCCAAAAGAGGGCATCTTATCCTTTGCCGTTGTCTCATGTATGATGTAGTATTTTTGAGATAAGTTATGAAGTAGTCTTGAGTTTGGAAAACCAAGAGTTAGGCTGTAAATGTTCACCTTGTGTTTGACCAGTGCCACCTCCCTTAAGCCCAAATTCTCATTCAAAGTTACAAAGACAATTTTCCATTAGGATATCCCTGGAAAAAATAATATTTAGCCTTTATTGAGCTTTTCCCATGGGAAAAACTAAGACTGCCAGGCGCTGAGCTTAAAGCTGCACCCAAGACAGACCAATAATGGTAATAGAGAACAATTGTTAAGTACTACTCTCTCTCTCAATCTGTCTCTCTCTCTCTCTCTCTCTCTCTCTATATATATATATGTTAGGTACTAATCTAATTCTTCTATATAATGATGGTACTCATATTATGCTTGTTTTATAGAGTAGAACAGTGAGATATTCATTGATAAGTATTGAATTTGATCTTTAGCACAGTAAAGAAAATTTTAATGTTGAAATTGGTGCATATCCAAATTTAGGCCTAAGCCCTAGTTTTTAGGCTGTTGTAAATTAACCTAGTTATTGTATTTTCCTGCCTTAATATGCTTCTTATATCTTCAATTTTATAGGATTATTAATAGTTATCCTGATTGACTTTATTTATATTAAGTATAAAGATAAAATTCTTATAGCTCATTCAGATTTTTCTTTACACTTGCAAACTCCAGAGATAGATATTGAAAAATACAAAGGCATATGTCTCATCTATAATTTCTTTCAGCAATATGTCTGCAAGTTGAGCAAAAATAACTGAAAGTGCTCTTTTTGAAAATAATAATTTTCACTTTTCAAAAATGATCCTGTATTTATTTATTTATTTTTTGAGACAGGGTCTCAGTCTGTCACTGAGGCTGGTTCTAAATTCTATTAATCCAATGATTATAGTCCAGCATTTGTCAGGGCACATGATGAACACTAGGTATTTACTGTCCCTGTGTGTCTGTAATGAATTAAAAGAAAAAGTACAGAGAAAGATTATTTAAGATGTTATGGGAAAAGATTTACTAGACTTTACAGAATTATTACTTTAGTCAAGTAACTAAAATAATTCAATCTGACAGATTTGGAAAATTGAAAGTATAAAAATTTGTTTTAAAATTTTTATTGCAGTTTTTCCTGCCACCATTCGGATTGTTTGATCTTATTATAAATGAGCATTAACTCTGATTTGCAATTCAGGTCACACCATACCTTCATCAAAGAATGCAGTTGGGAAAGCAACTGGCCAGGAAGTTTAGGTTTCCCCAGAAGGACTGGAAGGATTTAGAAAACATTTCTTTGGACTTCTTCTGGTTGATGCTCTTCCTACAAGAATCTGCGTTTGGGTGATCCTTGTACAGGAAAATGTCTCTTAGTCCAATTTATTTTATGTAGAACTGTGTAGAGCTAGAGCTTCCCGGAAACTTTCTGAGACCCAAATCATCTGGACTGAAGTCTCTTAGATGCTATTGTTTGATTTTGTGTCCTTAGGTGATTGATATAAGGACAGCAAGAGAAAACCATGTAAGATGAGAAGAAAGCAAAGCCGGCTTTGTGTATGGGCTCAAGTACATTTTACATGCACGTACTTTTTTCCTTTTTTGGTGAGGAAACTCTGTCAAATGACTCTTGACGGGCGCCTCACTTAGTCCCTCCAAGTTTTAGTAGAGAAAATGATAATTTTTAACCAAGACTTACTTGATCTTGACCTAAGATGATGAGAATGAGCAATCCTTCTGAAATCTTATTATTTTAGGTGAAAATAAACATTCGATAATTACATTTTAAAACTTACCAGAGTTTATCCAGGTTTTGTTCAGATCCAGAACTTATACAATGTCGGAGTCTTCTTTTAAGAATACACGATGACAGATACAAAATTAGGTACACAGCTTAATTAACTTCATGATAAATTCTCTTCTGATTATGAGTGACTGCTTTCTTTGGCCAGAATTGTGAAAGAAAAATAAGGCGTGAGGCTAGAGGATGGGGAAAAAAAATCCTTGTCTATCTTGCTTCCCAAGCAGGCCTTCAAGCTAGCTAACTGAAACAGTCTTTTCTCCAGGTCCTAAGGTAAATGGTGGCGGATCTGAAAATGCGTCGGACTTAACCTTGCCCTTCTCCCCAGTTTATTCGCTCAACAAAGAGTTCTAAACAGTCACATCTGCTCTCTAGGCAGAACGGACGCTGCCTCCTAGTATTAGAATACCCACCTCTTTGATATCTCCCTTAGCGATCATCCCTGTTCTGGAGAATGTGCAAAATATTGCTCTTCCTTTATATCCTAGCATAGATATATTCTGGCACTTAACATGCATTCTTTTTCTGTTGAATTGAGTTACAAGTCAGTTCTCTAGGACGGTTACCGTCCTGGTGGCTTTGGCGGAATCTTCCGGTGAAAATAGGCTAAGTTGCATGAAATGGGTGTGTCTGGATTTTACCACAAGACCCCTGGTCCTCAAAGCTTCGCAGGCCGAGATACCTCGCCCCTTTCTTCTCTGTCACACGCGTGCGAACACACCCTCCCAACCCTCGTCGTAGTAGTCCCCTCCCCCGACCACCCCGCCCCGTTTCCCTTCAACCCCCCTCCTCACGAACCTCCCCTCCCTTCCTACCTCCCTTTCCTTCCCTCCCCGCGGGCCAG
Source organism: Pan troglodytes (assembly GCF_028858775.2). Taxonomy (NCBI): domain Eukaryota; kingdom Metazoa; phylum Chordata; class Mammalia; order Primates; family Hominidae; genus Pan; species Pan troglodytes. The sequence goes on along the minus strand of NC_072398.2, from coordinate 165,688,020 downwards.
CGGCTTTGGCGCTGCCCTGCTGCGCGGCGGGGCGACGCGGCGACACCTATAGGATTGCTTCCGGGCACTCCTCAGCCAGGAGGCGCTGGCCTGGGGCCCGGAGCTCGGCAGGGCCGGGCGGCTCCGCGGCGTTGGCCCAGAGGACGCGCGCCCCCGCCCGCCCGCGTCTCCTTCCCTCCCTCCCTCCTCCCGGCGCCCCGAGCCGAGCTCAGCCCAGGGCGGCGGCTTCGCCTCGCCCGGCGAAGCTTCTCTCCGGTGGCCGCTCCTTCTTTTCCCTCCTCTTTGCGTCATGTCGGGCACTTAATTTTTTTTTTTTTTAATTCCTTCTTCAGCCCTTTCCACCTTCCATCTCCCCCTTCGCTTCCCAGGTTGATTATTTTCTCTTTTCTCCGGGCTTGCCCATGAGCCTCCTCGGGAGCTACCGGAAAAAGACCAGCAACGATGGTTATGAATCTTTGCAGCTGGTGGACAGTAACGGGGACTTAAGTGCGGGAAGCGGCGGGGTTGGCGGCAAGCAGAGAGTGAACGCCGGGGCAGCGGCGCGGAGTCCCGCCCGACAGCCTCCGGACCGCGCCAGCACCATGGACAGCTCAGGTAGCGCTGCCCGCGGGGAGTGCAGCGCTGAGCCCCGCGCGGCCTCCGGAGCCTCCCAGTCGCCCGGCCCGAGGCCCCCCGTGGTCCCCCAGCCCCGGTTTGCGAGAGAGCCGGGCTGGAGGCGAAGGCTTCTAATACCACCTGGGTGTCGAGTCTCTAATTTCTCTCATCCAGGGAGCTACGAAACGTTAGATCAGTCCTGAGGCCCAGAGACTGTAGCGAGCTCCTCCTAATCTCTCTAGACTGCTGAATACGGCAGCTGGGGGCGGGGAGGGGGAGGGAAGGAGGAGGGGAGGGGTGGAGAAGAGAGGGGAGCGGGTGGGGCGAAGAACGGCTTGGGAGGAGGGCTGGGAGAGGCAGCTGCTTTCACTGCCCTGCTGGATGAGGGGGAGAGGTGAAGGAGCATGTGCTTGATTGTTTTTGCAGCATGCAGACGGTATTTATTCCAATTGTTATTCTTGCAATGCTGATGCTATTTGCAATTCTGTAAAGCTCTGCCACATCTTAACTCAGCCGTCTGCTAGGGTTAATGTTACCTTTCTCCTGCAGTTTTTAACCTGGGATCTAGAGCTCTTTTACACAGCTTTTACTGTTTGCACAATGAAATTTATTTCATGTGTTGGCTTTGATCTTGTTTGTCCTTTTGCTTGAGTGTACAGATTTCATAAACCTTTACATGTAGGGACAATGGAAATTCCTCTAAACTTTGTATCGGGGCTTGCAACTGTCTTTTATAAAAGGTTTGGCAAGTTAGAGTCCTCTCTTGGAACTGCTGTTGGCATTTGCGATTTCAATAGCAAAACAGTCATTTAATATATCCATGTTGGACTAGGAGTATTATTATAGCTATTTGCTTACTTCTGCAGGGAACCAGGTTCGGAGAATTGTTTACAGAGATATTTATAATTGAAGTCCTCAGTGGTTGGTTCTACACTGGTAACTTTAATACTGGACAACTGAGGATTCCAGAGGAAAGATTCATATGGGGTCGTTTGAACAGTAATGAAATCAAACTGAATTTAAATGCCCTGCTTTGCAAACAAATGCTTGTTTATTTTAATTGTGTAATGGCTGTCCTTGGGCTATTATTTTCTATTTTCCTTGTCCCAAAGTGGGATGAAATATTGTCCACAGATGCTCAAATGTCCTGGGCTGAAAACAAATTCTACTCATTGAAGCTCTTATTGAAGTTAACCAAGATATTGATGGGACATTCTCTTAGACCATTTTAAATAAAACTAAAATGATCCCCAAGGGATTGATGGTTTCAGGACTGTTTTTTTTTTTTTTTTTGAGGCGGAGTCTCACTCTGTTGCCCAGGCTGGAGTGTAGGGATGCGAACTCGGCGGACTGCAAACTCCGTTTCCCGGGTTCAAGCGATTCTCCTGCCTCAGCCTCCTGAGTAGCTGGGATTACAGGCACCTGTCACCATGCCCGGCTAATTTTTGTACTTTTAGTAGAGACGGGGTTTTGCCATGTTGGCCGGGCTGGTCTTGAACTCCTGACCTCAGGTGATCTCCCTGCCTCGGCCTCCCAAAGTGCTGGGATTACAGGCATGAGCCACCGCGCCCAGGCAGGACTTTTTTATTGATGTTGTATGTGGTTATTCAGTGTATGTTTTTTCAAATCTGTGATATATCAAAGTGTAATCCATCTTTTGACTGGATGTAATCTCCTTTAAATCTTAAAAAGATTCATGTTCTCTGAATGATGCCACCATAATAATGTTTACATGTAGTGAGCATGTAAACAATTGAAATGAAAACAAACATATTCCAAATGAGTGTGAAGGAGCCTCACTTCAGGAAAATGAAAGAAATATGAAATACATATGTTTTCCTTTTTCATAGGGATTATTATTTTAAGAGTTGAAATTGGTTTTTGAAATATGTTACATTGTAGAATAAGTTCAACATACATTTTCTGAGCCCAGCTATGTGCCAAGCACTGTGAGGGAACACAGTAGTGAATGAGATCCTTCTGGCCTCTAGGGGACTCTCAGTGGGGGCAGTAACTATAACACAGAGCAGCCTATGGTAAGTCCTGGATTTTTGAGGATTGTCTTTTTCACTAAATCAGACTTTTTTAATAGGTGGAGAGAAGAATAATGGATTGCTTTAATAATCTGTTGTGATGGGAAAGTGTTTCATTAAGAATATTGTTATCTCTAAAGTGCTATTGCCAGGAGTTGATTCTTAAACTTGATCAAAGTGGTGTTGTGTGAAGAGGCTGCAGGGATTCCTTTTCTCCTCCCCTTATCCATCATTCACTCCTATATTTTGTTAGGGGGATATTGTGGCTTTGCTGTAGAAGTACAGGGTATCTTACAATGATTTTGATGCATATTTTCAACTGAGAATGATTTGTTTGGTTTGAATGAAGGATTGGACTCTGAGAGTAGGATTCTTTTACTAGTACAACTATATGTCTTGCCTAATTATAGTTCTTTCTTCTAAGATCCTCAAAGTGTGGCCTGTGCAGTGTAAATATATCCATTTGTTTAGTATATCTAATTAAGTTCATGGATCATTTCTAAAGTGGCAGTAATCTGCCCATTTATTCAACTGATTGTACTGTGACATGCTGGATAGGATCAGTGGTTTATGGGACTTTTGCTCTGATAGAAATATTAATGAGTGGAAAAAATATGTTGACATCTCGCTACATGATTTAAAGCTTAGTCTTAATAATACCTTAAACTTGTAAGACTGTTTATAATAGAACACTTGGACAATTCTCTTATTTCATTTCCCCAGAATTTTATTAAATAGGTTGGGGAAGCAG